>NW_020171832.1:665910-674332 GCF_003031525.2 Neophocaena asiaeorientalis asiaeorientalis
TTTGCATCAAAAATTTTGTCTTGTCCATTTTTTGTTAAAAGATCTTCAACTTTCAAAAAGAGGGAAGGGGGGAAGATCTCCTAGCTTTGTAGATGAATTATGACAGAGTTCCTTCACATTTCTGGTTTATTTGTCCATAGTGTTGGAAGCAGGGAGGTAGAGGGGCTAAACACTGGGTCCCTCTTATGCCTTCATGGTATTGTGCTATAGCCATTTCCATTTGGCAATTTGTTAAGGAAAATGAAGTGTCTCCACAAAATTGCCAAGTACTAAAATAGCACCAGCTGCAATTTTTGAGGGGGGAATTGATTTTTCATATTCTCCAGACAGCTTCTTTTTATAAATAGATGATTTGTGTTAAGGCGGTCAGATGGCTCTGAGATGCCACTTACTGGGGAGGGGAACTGTTAAGGGCACTTACCATTCATGCAAAGAACTTTTATGAACTACAGAAATCTCTAAAATTTTTCCATTTAAATTCAAGAATCTAATCAACCTGCCCAGGTATTGGATTAGCCACGACACAGTTAAGACTTTCTGCTTCCCTTGCAGGTTTCTCGAAATACTCCAGGGACCACGTCCCTTCCTTCTGCTAACTATATGCTTATTCTCAGTAGCTAAATAATATTATTCTTGAGAGCCATGTGGTTTAAATGTAAATGCTGTTAAGACTTTAAAATGAGACACACACAACCTATATGCTGCATGAAAGTTCACACTGAGCAAAGCGGTTTCCTATTTGAATGTTAATAAAACAAAATTAAGATGCAGAGATACTGGATTCCCCTTCTAACTAGGTAATGATTCCAAATTATAGCTTTAAATGTGGGCTCAGGTGGCAGTGCGGCAGTCTTTGCTGCAGGCTCTGGAGTGCTCCTCCCGTTAATTTAAAGAACGAGATGCTGGGAATTCTCAAATCCTGATTTGGAGTTCTCCCTCAAGTGACCTTAGAAGATATTAGGGCTGCTGAGAGCTGGATGCTGCATTGGTATACTTTCCATATTCCAGGGAGGGGCAGTGGGGAGGCTATCATACACAACTTCATTAACCCCGCAACCTCAGGAGGTCAAAATTCTGTTCTCTATTTTCTTATTTTTTAATGGATGTCTATTGAGCACTTACTGTGGACCAGCCCTCTTCTAGGTACATGGAACTTGGATAAGGCTGCCAGTATCCTTACTATTAAGGAGTTCATGTTTCAGCATAGGAGACAAACCACAAATCAGTGACTAAGTCATGATTCCATATTTTCTCCCTCCAGCATCCTCTAGCATCATCCTTCTACAGTTTCAATTTCTGCTCAGTTATTCAAAGTCTACCCTCTTCTCATCCTGTCATTTATTTTAAACATGATAGGAGAAGAGGAGGGAACATATAGTCTCAAAAGAGAAACTGTAGACCATAAATATTTTCTATTTTCCATCTTCAGTATTCATGAAAATGCCATATTGCGTGCATGTTCTTGAGGGCTAAGAACTTCTATCTTTCATTAACTTTTATGTCAGAGGCCAAGTATAGAACAAAATACGAAGTGTTCAACAGAGAGGAAGAGAAAAGCTTGGAAGAGGAGCATTTCCCCCTCCTGCCCCAGCCTTTCTGAACAGTAAGCCCACCCTGCTAGGCTGGAAGTGTGTTCACCCTTTGTGCTTTCTCAGTCTGCACATACAATTTAATTTCTGCAATTTTTCAAAACTTGTTTGCCTGGGTCATGTCTGGTCTGCATCTGTTTGGAATGTACAAGATTGTAAACTCTTGGAGGTGGGACCTTGTCTATTTTAATTCATTTTGGGAAGGGTGAGGCTGGGGCTAAATGCTTTGAAAATCGTGAGCAATCAGGAGTTGAAATTCAAGATGAAAGGGCTCAGGCTCTTCCTGACAAAATAGCTTGATTCGTCCTGGCCCCCAAGTCACTTCCCAAGTCACAGCAGACAAAAGAGCACAAGGTGGTCCAGCAGGAGCTTAGACTCAAAGGAAAATAAAAAACCCAAATATAAAAGCATGCAGTCACTATGATAACAATTGTGAAAAAATATGGATGCATAAGAGCGAACACTGAAAAGGGGTGCAAAGCTAGGAGAGTTGTATTGGAAAGGGAGAATCTGGGGGGATTGAAATTGCCTGAATAATGTAGCTGACATTTTGTGGGGCTAAGGGAATTTTAATGGCAATAAGCATCTTCCTGAGGTCAGGAGGAAGATGAGCTTCTTGCCCTCATTTGTCTCCTATTCTACTCTATACAGAGAAAAGAAACCAATAGTTATTGACACTATTTATGTACCAGGCCCCTTACACATGTTCTATCATTAAGCATCCCAACCCCCTTATGAAGTAGGTACCATTGCTACCACTGACTACGTTTTTCCCATTTAACAAATGGGAAACCAAGAGCTTTGGCAAACTGACTGGGATCACACAGTAACTGGTAGAAGCAGGATATGAACCCAGGCCATGTTAGTCCACAGCCCTGCTCTTTAACTCTTTTACTACACTGCCTAGGTTTGGGGCAAGCTTCCTGTCTCTGGGACAACAAACATTAGAAAAACCCTGAATTTCCTCTTCCTTTCCACAGCTCTGGTCTAAGTCCCTCAAGTAACTATTATACTTCATTTCAGGAGAGGACAATCCACATTTTCATCACTAATGGATTGTGTTTGATATTTAGCTTTGATTCTACCTCCTTCCTGGGTGTTGTCCTTCCCATGATTTCTCCTTGGACACCTTCTCTGATAGTTAAGTACAAAGGGACTTTTAATGAAACAGATTTTTGAATATTGCTTCTTTTTCGCATTCAGATGGCTATGTTTATTTGCGTTGCAGCTTTAAATCATCCACAGGTATCATCGATTCTCTGCTGAGAGGCACATACTCCAGATTGATTCCTAATACATGTTGTCATGAGCTGATGATCATTAGATATTCATCAAAGGACTTGGATTCATGCTCAGCTGAGGTCTAAGGGGAGAACTGCTGACATGAAAAATGGACTGAGCTTAACTAGAATTAAGCACTCTACACTGGTGTTCAAATACACCTCATTTGGGCTTCCCTGGTGGCGCAGTGGTTGAGAGTCCGCCTGCCGATGCAGGGGACACGGGTTCGTGCCCGGGTCCGGGAAGATCCCGCGTGCCGCGGAGCGGCTGGGCCCGTGAGCCATGGCCGCTGAGCCTGCACATCCGGAGCCTGTGCTCCGCAATGGGAGAGGTCACAGCAGTGAGAGGCCCGCGTACCGCAAAAATAAATAAATAAAAAATAAACAAATACACCTCATTTATTACGCAAACATCTCACTTGCTCAGAAGAAGGTAAAGGACTGTGCAAGTTTAGACTCTTAATTGTCCAACCCAGCCTGAAACCAGAGGAATGGAACAGATTGCCTCTGATACTTCCTTCAGACTGATAATTCTGCACCCTCTTTGGCATGCTACCCTGGCATGGCTCTTAAAATTACAAGAATTGAGCAGGTAGTGACAGAGACAGTGCTAAGTATTGTGTGGAACAGAGAGAAAATAAGCGTTCAAATGTCAAGTATATAAGCAAAGCGCACCTAGGCTACTGCAATGGACTTGAAGTTTGTCACTTCTGTTTAGCTGTTAAAATGGGAATGCAGTCGTGGAGTCTTGCCTTGGAGCATCCTAGTCTAGGAGGACATGGGTTAACGTTGAGATTTTGTACCATATTATGAAGTTGCCTTGCAAAGGGGAGCAGTTTATGCCACCCCAAAATGTGGCACTTTGGCACATGGATTATTTTGAGCTGAAACAATGAAGACCCAGCAGTCTCAGGAAAAACTCTTACTTCTCTCTTAACTGTCTAAAAGAATTTAGATAGTGGGCCTGGCCCAGAAAAGGAGCTAATACCAGAGGTATTTTTTTATCTGGAAGACTTAACCTGCATGACAGGATAAACATTTGCTTTTCTTAACTTTCTGTGAATTACCCTCCTCCCCTTTGAAGCCCCAAGCCCCCATCCCTTTCCTTAGCTCAGGATGGAATATAAGCCTTAACTGCTGGACTGCCTTTGGGTCTCATATTTTTATGGCTCCTGTATGTACAAAACTAAATTTGTTTTTCTCCCGTAATCTGTCGTAAGCCAATTTTTATTGTTAGACCAGTCACAGAATCTAAAAAGGTAGGAGGAACGTTTTTCCTCCCCTACACTTGTAAACATCCCTAACTATAATAAAAATAACTGCTGAAGTGTAGAATTCACAGATATCTTAACACTTACTTCCTGTAATAAGCACTATGTTTGATCAGCTTAATTGGATTATTTGTAAATGAGTATAACAAAATGCTAAATGAAAACATTTTCAAATAATAATATAATTGGTTTGGGCTGGACATAGAGAACCACAAACAAATGAACAAATAAATAATTACTAAAGTACTGAAGTACTAAAACCTGCAAGGTTGAACTTGATACGGTATAACCACTTGTCAAACTATGGGGCATTTAAATAAGTTTCTCAAAGAGTTACCTATATTCACCTGATACACAGTAGTGTTATAAATCTTAAATGTGATCTGGGGTTAAATCAATTATTTTTTCTGAGACAACATAGTGTTTCTCTAGTTAATATAACTAGCTTCACCTTGAACATCCAGGCATTCACACTGGAGTGCCAATTACACAGATTCATTGTCACTGCTCTTTCTGTAGCAGCTCGGGAGACGGTATCCTGACTCTCCACTCACATGATCAGAAAATCGGCTGCCACAGACCGTGCCTGAGACAGTTCAAAGAGCTGAACTGGACTCCTGAGGCTGGACTGCTCCTATTCTAAGAATTGTTCTTTAGTTCCCAAGGAATTTACCAGCAGAAGACATTACTATGAATAAGTTGTTCAAATTTGTGTGTGAGAGTAAAATTCTAAGCAGTATTTTTTTCTAGGAGCCAGTGGATGCATAATTAAATGAAATGGTCTGGAGAATAAATATCCCCCCCTTTATTCAATAATAATAAAGATAACTATAATGCCAACAAAACAATAATAGTGTGTATCACTGATTGAGTATTAGTTCTGTGTTGTGTACTTTTCTAAGTACTTTACATATATCAACTCAATCCTCACATGAACCTATAAAGTAGATACTATTATTATTTCCAATTTCAGATGAGGAAACAACTACAGAGAGTGCTTAATTAAGGTCATGTAACCAGTAGGGATTAAAACCTAGACAATTTGTCCCCAGCAATCTTGCTCTTAATTTCAATGCCACAATTGCTTCAAAAACAGCAGGAGAGTGTTCCCTGGTTGCCTAGTGGTTAGGATTCTGGCTTTCACTGCTGTGGCCCAGGTTTAATCCCTGGTCAGGGAACTGAGATCCCACAAGCCGCACAGCCAAAACAAACAAACCAACCAACCAGGAATACAAAGGTTTGATACTTCGTCGGATGTTTGACTGAGTTCACACGAGCACACGATAGGTTTTCCTCTGCATTTAACTGTTCCTTCACTCCTCTTTCCTACCCACGTAGTTGTTTCTGATTAGCAATCACCCATCAACTTAGAAAACTTAGAAAGTACACAAGGGCACAAATATGGAAAATCACCCATAATCCCATCACTATATATTTTCCAGTGTTTGATAAGTAGGTAAATAGATAGACAGACAGACAAACAGATAGATATATGTAGGTATACATATAGATACAAGTACAGGTAGAGATAGATAGTTGATAGATAGATAGATAGATAAGGCTCTGTAAGAACAGTTTGTCTGTTTTATTTACTGTGGTATTTCAACCTCTTGGAACAACGCTTGGCACAGGGTGGGGGTTCAAAAACATTTGTTTAATAAATACAGCTAAATAATTCACTTACTTACTCCAAAAATATTTATTCAGAGCCTTCTCTGTGCCAGGCACCATTCTGAGTAGTGGGGCTATAGCAGTGATAGAGATCCCTGCCCTCATGGGGCTTATATGCTACTGGGGACTGTCTGACATTGAACAAATAAACAAATTACACATATGCTTGTGTGTGTATACATATATGCACATACATACACACATATACACACACCAAGTGTTAGTAATGTCAAATGGTGAGAAGTTTCATGAAGAAAAATGCAGGGAAGGGGGATGGGGAGTACAGGGTAGAGGTGGGGTGGCTATATGAAATAGGGAGCTGTGAAGACCTCACTGAGAAGGTGCTCTCTGAGAGATGAGACCTGAAAGTGGTGAAGGGGTAGTCATGCGGTTGGCTGGGGAAGAACAGGCAGGTAAATGCAGGTACAAGGCGCTGGAGCATGAGTGGACTTGGTCTGTGTCAGGAACATCCAAGAGGCCCATGTGGCAGAAGCAGAGTGAGCAGAGGCAGGAAGAATGAAGAGGGCCAGGAAGGATTGTGGAGTTGGGAGTGCCAGATCAGGTAGGGCTTTGTTGGACCACTGTAAGGGCTTTGGCTTTGACTCTGAGTGGATGGAGAGGCACTGGAGAGTTCTACACAGAACAGTGACATGAAATAACTTAGGGTTTAAAAGAATCCTTCTGTCCGCTGGGTTGCAAGTAGGCTGTGTAAGGGCAATAGCATTAGGACCAGTTAGGAGGCCATGGCAGTAACCCAGGGGAGGGATGGGAGTTGAGTTGGATGGCAGCAGTGGAGGAGGCGAGGAACAGTCGGAATTTGTATATATTTTGAAAGAAGAGCCAAGAATGATTCCCAAGTTTTGGCTTTTGCAACTAAGAGGATGGAGGAAATTAACTGTCATTAATTGAGATGGAGAATGCTGGATGAAAGGCAGGTTGGGTGGGGTTGGGGAGTCAGGAGTTTGGTTTTTGACACGGCAAGTCTAAGATCCAAGCAGAGATGTCAAGTGGGCAGTTGCAGGTACAAATCCAGAGCCTGAGGGAGAAATTCATGCTGTAAACTGTGATGTGAATATCTAATTACAAAATTTAGATTATCTTATGAATAATATGGTAATCTACTGTTTTCATTTAACATATTATGGACACTTTCTCATGTTAAATAAAATTATATATGTTTAAAATAAACATCACCCAAACACTTGAGGTTAAGAATAGCTCTGGAAACCACATTTGTTATTTTGTTTAATCCTCACACAAACACCATGGTGTAGTTATTTTGATGCTCATTTACATGAGGAACTGAGGCTTCAATGAGGTAAAATGACTTGCTCAAGGTCACCACCAGCACGTGGGGGGATAGGATACAAACTTGTATTTTCCAAGGCGTTTTCTACACCATGTTTGCCTCTAAGGTAACATTCTCAGTTTTACTTTTTTCTATGACAAATCTATAGAAAGTTTATTGCAGCTAAGTATCTGTTAAGTGTCTCAGGATGTTGCCCAAAAATAGAATCTATAATGACACACTCTATGTATTGCATAACATGGTGATGCACAACTTCTATCTAATCTGATCATTTGCAGATGGCATAAATTCACATAATGGTTCACATACACCGCGGTGATCATTTCCTCAGTGTTACATAAGCAAATCATTCGTCGCTTTCCTGGTGTCCTTGCTCATTTTTGTCCTCTTGGATCTTGGTTGAAGGTCACTGACCTTTCTAATCTCAAGGTAATAAGGGCCCACTGATGTGAGCTGATGAGCTAGAGGGAAATCACTGCTTATTCACAGGGCTTCACCTTTTGAAATCCCTTTAAAAACCAATGGCAGCGTGTTATGGGAGAGGAAGGACAAGGTGTAAGGTCATCACAAATTCTCTTAGAGCTATAGAAGCTGGGCCTCTTATGTGCCTTCCGAGCCAGACCTGAGGCCCGTGATACCATAGGGTGCTGGCTAGGAAGCTGAGGAGAGAAGAAATTGGCAAAAATGGAATAAGTTGGACTTCCCTAGTGGCACAGAGGATAAGAATCTGCCTGCCAACACAGGGGACATGGGTTCAACCCCTGGTCCAGGAAGATCCCACATGCTGCGGAGCAACTAAGCCTGTGCACCACAGCTACTGAGCCTGTGCTCTAGAGCCCGCATGCTGCAACTATTGAAGCCCATGTGCCTAGAGCCCATGCTCTGCAACAAGAGAAGCTACCGCAATGAGAAGCCCGTGCACCGCAATGAAGAGTTGCCCCCACTCGCCACAACTAGAGAAAGTCCACGCTCAGCAACGAAGACCCAACGCAGCCAAAAATAAATAAATCTTTAAAAAAAAAAAAAAGGAAAAAGTCATGAGTTCACAGAGAAAATCAGAGTGACCACTGGCAGAATTTTTATTTTTCTGCAATGCAAGGAGCTGCATTCATTTTTAATGCACACCAACAGAACGATTCAATCCAATCTTGAAAGAAGGTTTACAGGTAATATATACTCTTCTTCAGAATGGAATTGGAATGGTGTTGCTGCTAGGTACATTCATATGAACTAAGCACAAGATTTTTTTTTTTTTTTTTTTTTTTTCCACAATATACAAAAGTTTTTTTTTTTTCGATATTA
>NW_020171832.1:674368-697975 GCF_003031525.2 Neophocaena asiaeorientalis asiaeorientalis
TTTTTTTTTTTTTTTTTTTTTTTGCCACATCATACAAGGCATTTTCTCTTTTGAGTACTGTAGAATGCACTGCCCTTAAAATACTCATATTTTGTGCATAGTGGTTATATAGTTCTTTGTTGCTAAACTTTGTAAGTGGTCATAGTCTAAAACAATAATGATAAGCTCTACTGTTTCTTGAAGACTTTTCATCCATCAGATCTCCTGAGAAGTATTTTAAATACTGGCTAATTTTATTCTCATCGAAACCATGTTTTACCATGGGGAAACTAAGCCATCTTTTCTCATGGGAGGCCACACAGGTGGGAAGTTGGGGAGTGGAAGTCTGACCCAAAGGCTGGCTCAGGCTCTTTCTTCCAAAAAATTGGGAAAAAAAATCAAGGAAAACCAAAATTGTAATCATTTCCACTGGTATATGCAGTAGTTTGTAATTTGTGTGAAAACTTCTAGCACTTCCCAAGGGACTTCCAAGGAAATCTCAGAGGTCCAAGTTGTTATAAGCTTGTTTGCAGTGACAGAAAGGCACCATGAGGGAAGGAAATGGACAGGCACTGCAGGAGGTGAGAACACAGTGAGGTGAGCAGGGCCTCAGCTTCCTCTGGGCTCCTCCTCTGGCCTTTCTGGTATCCTGTGCAGGGTCCAGAGCACAGTTCCCTCTCTCCCTATCTCCTTCCTTCCCCTAAAATGCAGACCTCATAGGAGAATGGAGCTTATCTGACTCTGGACAGCTGTTGGCAGATGGAGGGACAGAAATGACCAACCAAAATTATGTCATGACCTTTGATTTGGGGGTTTTCATTTATCGATGGTGTTGGTTTGATTTAAGTGAAGGGATGATATGGAATAATCAGGAAAAATTCTTAAGCCTCATTTTGCCAAAAGTTCTAATCCTTTAAAATAAGTCCATTCGCTGGGAGATTCATGATGGCTGAAATGATGAAAAGATTCATTGTTCTAAACCTGTGCTGTCTAATAGGGTAGCTACTAGCCACATGTGGCTATTGTTCACTTGAAATGTAGCTAATGCAACTGAGAAACTGTATTTTTTATATTACTAAATTTTCCAATCCCTATCAAAATGTCAATGGCATTTTTCATGAACTAAAACAAATAATTCTAAAATCTGTACGGAAACACAAAAGATCCAGAATAGCCAAAACAATCTTGAGAAAAAAGAACAAAGCTGGAAGTATACATATCCCTGATTTCAGGGGGAACTTCAAGATGACGGAGGAATAAGACATGGAGATCACCTTCCTCCCCACAAATACATCAACAATACATCTACATATGGAAAAACCCCTACAGAACACCTACTGAATGCTGGAAGAAGACCTCAGACTTCCCAAAAGGCAAGAAACCCCCCAAGTACCTGGCCAAGTGGCTGACAGGGTCTTGGTGCTCCAGCCAGGTTTCAGGCCTAAGTCTCTGAGGTTGGAGAGACGAGTTCAGGACATTGGAGCACCAGAGAGACCTTCTGGTCCCACGTAATATAAATCAGCAAAAGCTCTCCCAGAGATCTCTGTCTCAATGCTAAGATCCAGCTGAACTCAACGACCAGCAAGCTCCAGTGCTGGACACCCTATGCCAAACAAACAGCAAAACAGGAAAACAACCCCACCCATTAGCAGAGAGGCTGCCTAAAATCATAACAAGGTCACAGAAACCCCAAAACACACCACCGGACATAGACCTGCCCAACAGAAAGACAAGATCCAGCCTCATCCACCAGAACACAGGCACTAGTCCCCCCCCCCACCAGGAAGCCTACACAACCCACTGAACCAACCTGAGCCACTGGGGACAGACACCAAAAACAACGGGAATGACAAACCTGCAGCTGTGAAGAGGAGACTCCAAACACAGTAAGTTAAGCAAAATGAGAAGACAGAGAAATATGCAGCAGATGAAGGAGCAAGGTAAAAACCCACCAGACCAAACAATGACGAGGAAATAGGCAGTCTACCTGAAAAAGAATTCAGAGTAATGATAGTAAAGATGATCCAAAATCTTGGAAATAGAATGGAGAAAATACAAGAAACATTTAACAAGGACCTAGAAGAACTAAAGACCAAACAAACAATGATGAACAACACAATAAATGAAATTAAAAATTCTCTAGGAAGAATCAATGGCAGAATAACTAGGGTAGAAGAACGGATAAGTGACCTGGAAGATAAAATAGCGTACATAACTACCGCAGAGCAGAATAAAGAAAAAGAATGAAAAGAACTGAGGACAGTCTCAGAGACTTCTGGAACAACGTTAAATGCACCAACGTTCAAATTACGGGGGTCACAGAACAAAAAAGAGGAAAAGAAAGGGTCTGAGAAAATATTCGAAGAGATTATAGTTGAAAACTTCCCTAATATGGGAAAGGAAATAGTCAATCAAGTCCAGGAAGCACAGAGAGTCCCATACAGGATAAATCCAAGGAGAAACACACAAAGACACATACTAATCAAACTATCAAAAATTAAATGCAAAGAAAGAATATTAAAAGCAGCAAGGGAAAAACAACAAATAACATACAAGGGAATCCTCATAAGGTTAAGAGCTGATCTTTCAGCAGAAACTCTGAAAGCCAGAAGGGTGTGGCAGGACATATTTAAGGTGATGAAAGGGAAAAACCTACAACCAGATTACTCTACCCAGCAAGGATCTCATTCAGATTTGTCGGAGAAATTAAAATCTATACAGATAAGTAAAAGCTAAGAGAATTCAGCACCACCAAACCAGTTTTACAACCAATGCTAAAGGAACTTCTCTAGGCAGGTAACACAAGAGAAGGAAAAGACCTACAATAACAAACCCAAAACAATTAAGAAAATGGCAACAGGAACATACATACCAATAATTACCTTAAATGTAAATGTATTAAATGCTCCTACCAAAAGACATAGATGACTGAATGGATAGAAAAACAAGACCCATATATATGCTGTCTACAGGAGACCCACTTCAGACCTAGGGAAACATACAGACTGAAAGTGAGGGAATGGAAAAGATATTCCATGCAAATGGAAATCAAAAGAAAGCTGGAGTAGCAATTCTCATATCAGACAAATAGACTTTAAAATAAAGACTATTACAAGAGACAAAGAAGGACACTACATAATGATCAAGAGATCAATCCAAGAAGAAGATATAACAATTGTAAATATTTATGCACCCAACATAGGAGCACCTCAATACATAAGGAAAATGCTACCAGCCATAAAAGGGGAAATCGACAGTAACACAATCATAGTAGGGGACTTTAACACCCCACTTTCACCAATGGACAGATCATCCAAAATGAAAATAAGTAAGGAAACACAAGCTTTAAATGATATATTAAACGAGATGGACGTAATTGATATTTAAACGACATTCCATCCAAAAACAACAGAACACACTTTCTTCTCAAGTGCTCATGGAACATTCTCCAGGATAGATCATATCGTGGGTCACAAATCAAGCCTTGGTAAATTTAAGAAAATTGAAATTGTATCAAGTATCTTTTCTGACCACAAGGCTATGTGACTAGATATCAATTACAGGAAATGATCTGTAAAAAACTACAAAACACATGGACATTAAACAATACATTACTAAATAACCAAGAGATCACTGAAGAAACCAAAGAGGAAATCAAAAAAATACCTAGAAACAAATGACAATGAAAACACTATGACCCAAAACCTATGGGATGCAGCAAAAGCAGTTCTAAAAGGGAAGTTTATAGCAATACAACCATATCTCAAGAAACAAGAAAAATCTCAAATAAACAACCTAACCTTACAACTAAAGCAATTGGAGAAAGAAGAACCATAAAACCCCAAAGGTAGCAGAAAGAAAGAAATTATAAAAATAAGATCATAAATACATGAAAAAGTAATGAAGGACACAATAGCAAAGATCAATAAAACTAAAAGCTGGTTCTTTGAGAAGAAAAACAAAATTGATAAACCATTAACCAGACTCATCAAGAAAAAAAGGGAGAAGACTCAAATCAATAGAATTAGAAATGAAAAAGGAGAAGTAACAACTGACACTGCAGAAATACAAAGGATCATGAGAGATTACTACAAGCAACTCTATGCCAATAAAATGGACAATCTGGAAAAAATGGACAAATTCTTAGAAAAGCACAATCTTCCGAGACTGAACCAGGAAGAAACAGAAAATATAAACAGACCAATCACAAGCACTGAAATTGAAACTGTGATTAAAAATCTTCCAACAAACAAAAGCCCAGGACCAGATGGCTTCACAGGCGAATTCTATCAAACATTTAGAGAAGAGCTAACACCTATCCTTCTCAAACTCCTCCAAAATATAGCAGAGGGAGGAACACTCCCAAACTCAGTCTACGAGGCTACCATCACCCTGATACCAACACTGGACAAAGATGTCACAAAGAAAGAAAACTACAGGCCAATATCACTGATGAACATAGATGCAAAAATCCTCAACAAAATACTAGCAAACAGAATCCAACAGCACATTAAAAGGATCATACACTATGATCAAGTGGAGTTTATCCCAGGAATGCAAGGATTCTTAAGTATAGGCAAATCAATGTCATAAACCATATTAACCAACAGAAGGAGAAAAACCATATGATCATCTCAATAGATGCAGAAAAAGCTTTCGACAAAATCAACACCCATTTATGATAAAAATCCTCCAGAAAATAGGCATAGAGGGAACCTACCTTAACATAATAAAGTCCATATATGACAAACCCACAGCCAACATCATTCTCAATGGTGAAAAACTGAAACCATTTCCACTAAGATCAGGAACAAGACAAGGTTGCCCACTCTCACCACTCTTATTCAACATAGTTTTGGAAGTTTTAGCCACAGCAATCAGAGAAGAGAAAGAAATAAAAGGAATCCAAATCGGAAAAGAAGAAGTAAAACTGTCACTGTTTGCAGATGACATGATACTATACACAGAGAATTCTAAAGATGCTACCAGAAAACTACTAGAGCTAATCAATGAATTGGTAAGGTAGCAGCATACAAAATTAATGCATAGAAATCTCTGGCATTCCTATACAATGATGATGAAAAATCTGAAAGAGATATGAAGAAAACACTCCCATTTACCATTGCAACAAAAAGAATAAAATACCTAGGAATAAGCCTACCTAAGGAGACAAAAGACCTGTATGCAGAAAACTATAAGACACTGATGAAAGAAATTAAAGATGATACCAACAGATGGAGAGATATACCATGTTCTTGGATTGGCAGATTCAACATTGTGAAATTGACTCTACAACTCAAAGCAATCTACAGATTGAATGCAATCTCTATCAAACTACCAATGGCATTTTTCACAGAACTAGAACAAAAACTTTCACAATTTTTATGGAGACGCTAAAGACCCCTAATAGCCAAAGCAATCTTGAGAAGGAAAAACAGAGCTGGAGGAATCAGGCTCCCAGACTTCAGACTCTACTACAAACCTACAGTATTCAAAACAGCATGGTACTGGCACAAAAACAGAAATATAGATCAATGGAACAGGATAGAAAGCCCAGAGATAAACCCATGCACATATGGTCACCTTATCTTTGACAAAGGAGGCAAGAATATACAATGGAGCAAAGACAGCCTTTTCAATAAGTGGTGCTGGGAAAACTGGACAGCTACATGTAAAAGAATGAAATTAGAACACTCCATAACACCATACACAAAAATAAACTCAAAACGGATTAAAGGCCTAAATGTAAGGCCAGACACTATAAAACTCTTAGAGGAAAACATAGGCAGAACACTCTGTGACATAAATCACAGCAAGATCTTTTTTGACCCACCTCATAGAGAAATGGAAATAAAAACAAGTATAAACAAATGGGACCTAATGAAACCAAAAATCTTTTGCACAGGAAAGGAAACCATAAACAAGATGAAAAGACAATCCTCAGAATGGGAGAAAATATTTGCAAACAAAGCAATTGACAAAGGATTAATCTCCAAAATTTACAAGCAGCTCATGCAGCTCAATATCAAAAAAACAAACAAACCCATCCAAAAATGGGCAGAAGACCGAAATAGACATTTCTCCAAAGAAGATATACAGATTGCCAACAAAGTCATGAAAGGATGCTCAACAGCACTAATCATTAGAGAAATGCAGGTCAAAACTACAATGAGGTATCACTTCACACCAGTGAGAATGGCCATCATCAAAAAATCTACAAACAATAAATGCTGGAGAGGGTGTGGAGAAAAGGGAACCCTCTTACACTGTTGGTGGGAATGTAAATTGGTACAGCCACTATGGAGAACAGTATGGAGGTTCCTCAAGAAACTAAAAATAGAACTACCATAGGACCCAGCAATCCCACTCCTAGGCATATACCCTGAGAAAACCATAATTCAAAAAGAGTCGTGTACCACAATGTTCATTGCAGCACTATTTACAATAGTGAGGATATGCAAGCAACCTAAGTGTCCATCGACAGATGAATGGATAAAGAAGATGTGGCACATATATACAATGGAATATTACTCACCTATAAAAAGAAACAAAATTGAGTTATTTGTAGTGAGGTGGATGGACCTAGAGACTGTCATACAGAGTGCAGTAAGTCAGAAAGAGAAAAACAAATACCGTATGTTAAGACATATATATGGAATCAAAAAAAAAAAGATTCTTAAGAACCTAGGGGCAGGCCAGGAATAAAGATGCAGACATAGAGAATGGACTTGAGGACATGGGGAGGGGGAATGGTAAGTTGGGACGAAGTAAGAGAGTGGCATGGACATATATACACTACCAAATGTAAAATAGCTAGTGGGAAGCAGCCGCATAGCACAGGGAGATCAGCTTGGTGCTTTGTGACCACCTAGAGGGGTGGGAGGGAGAAGCAAGAGGGAGGAGATATGGGGATATATGTATATGTATAGCTGATTCACTTTGTTATACAGCAGAAACTAACACACCATTGTAAAGCAATTATACTCCAATAAAGATGTTAAAAAAAAATCCCTGATTTCAAACTATACTACAAATTCACAGTCATCAAAACCGGAGAGTATTGGCCCCAAACAGACACATAGATTAATGGAACAGAACAGAGAGTCCAGAAATAAACCCACATTATATGAGCAATTAATCTACAAGAAAGGAGGCAAGAATATACAATGGAGAAAAGACAGCCTCTTCAATAAATGCTGTTTGGAAAACTGGACAGCTACATGCAAAGGAATGAAACTGGACTGCTTTCTCCCACCATGCACAAAAATAAATTCAAAATAGATTAGAGACCTGAAACCATAAAACTCCTAGAAGAAATCTTAGGCAGTATGCTCTTTGACATTGGTCTTAGCAATATTTTTTTGGATATGTCTCCTCAGGCAAGGGAAACAAAAGCAAAAATAAACAAATGGGGCTACATCAAGTTTAAAGCTTTTGCACAGTGAAGGAAACTATCCACAAAGGGAAAAGGCTGTCTATTGAATGAGAGAAGATATTTGCAAATGATATATCTGATAAGGAGTTAATATCCAAAATACACAGAGAACTCATACAACTCAACATCAAAAAAACTAAACAACCTGATTAAAAAAATAGGCAGAGGATCTGAATAGACATTTTTCCAAAGAAGACATACGGATGGACAACAGGCACATGAAAATATGCTCAACACCACTAATCATCAGGGAAACGCAACTCAAAACCACAATGAGATAACTCCTCACACCTGTCAGAATGGCTATCAACAAAAAGAGAAGAAATAACAAGTGTTGGCGATGATGCGGAGAAAAAGGAATCCTCATGCACTGTTGGTAGGAATGTAAATTGGTGCAGCCACTTATAGAAAACCGTGTAGGGATTTCCCCCAAAATTAAAAACTATTATATGATCCAGCAATTCCACTCCTTGGTATTTATTAGAAAAAAGGAAAACACTAATTAGAAAAGATATATGTACTCTTGTACTCATTGCAATATTATTTACATAGCCAAGATATGGAAGCAACTTAAGTGTCTATCAAAAGGTGAATGGATAAAGAAGATATGGTGTGTATATATATGTGTGTGTGTGTGTGTGTGTGTGTGGTGTGTGTGTGGTGTGTGGTGTGTGTGTGTGTGTGTATATATATACACACACACACACACACCATACACACACACACACACACACACACACACATATATTACTCGGCCATAAAGAATGAAATCTTGCCATTTGCAACAACATGGATGGACCTAGAGGATATTAAGCCAAATGAAATAAATCAGAGATAGGCAAATTTCACTTACATGTAGAATCTCAAAAACAAAACCAAGGAATAAAAATAAAAGAACAGAAACACAGTCACAGATCAGAGAATAATCAGGTGGCTGTCAGAGGGGAGGAGACTAGGGGGAGGGGAGAAATAGATGAGGGAGATTAAAAGGTACAAACTTCCAGTTGCAAAAATAAATGAATCACAGTAGTGAAATGTACAGTGTGGGGAATATAGTCAATAATTGTGTAATATCTTTGTATGGTGACAGATGGTAACTAAACTTATTGTGGTGATCATTGTGTAGAAATATCAAATCATTATGTTGTGTAATAGGAACTAACATAGTGTTGTAGGTCAATTATACTCACAAAGCAAACAAACTCATAGAAAAAGAGATCAGATTTGTGGTCACCAGAGGCTGGTGGGTGAGGGGGTAGAGGGGGAGGGGAAATTGGATGAAGATACTCAAAAGGTACAAACTTCCAGTTGTAAGATAAATAAGTACTAGTGATGTAATGCACAACATGAAAAAATATAACGAACACGGCTGTATGCTACATATGAAAGCTGTTGAGAGAGTAAATCTTAAGAGTTCTCATCAAAAGAAAAAAAAATAAAAGCATCAAACAGTATTCTGAGCATCAAATAGGCTCTGGCGATTTTTTAAGAAGTGAAATTGCCTAGAAGAAAAAACAGTAAGAATCTTATACTACACACAACACAGAGTCATTAGGTTTATGAAACATACAGGAAGCAAGAAATGGAACTCTTGAGGAGCTCATAAAAATAACATTTCCCCCTACAGCTCAGATATTATGACTTTCTTTTTGACCTATATCTCCACTTGAAAGCTCCCACTCTGCAGCATGAGCCTCTTCTTGGACCAGCCAAAGGATTCAGAACTTTCAGCATTTTTATTAAGAACCAGCATGCATGTATTCAAGCCTGGTTAACAGAACCCAGTCTTCAGAACAAGGGCGTGCGCATGCGTGTGTGCGTGCGTGCATGCGTGCGTGTGTGTGTGTGAGACAGAGAGAGAGGGAGGGGAAGGGGGGGGGGAG
Source organism: Neophocaena asiaeorientalis asiaeorientalis (assembly GCF_003031525.2). Taxonomy (NCBI): domain Eukaryota; kingdom Metazoa; phylum Chordata; class Mammalia; order Artiodactyla; family Phocoenidae; genus Neophocaena; species Neophocaena asiaeorientalis. Next base: position 683,666 of record NW_020171832.1, read on the forward strand.
AGAGAGGAAGAGAGAAGTGGGGGTGGTAAGTACATGCTCATGAAAACATTCATATTTCATGACTTTGGCCATTTAGGACTTTGTTTCTTCCACTCTACCATTTCAAATAAAATACCCACCACATCACAACACACCAGAGGCATTCTGCTAACTGAGTGGGCATTTCAAGGAACTCCTCATTGCTATAACTTGGGAAGACAGAGCCAACAAGATAAAAAAATTCATCTTGGGAGCTACTTCTGACACCACATAACTTCTGCTCCGACATGGTCCTGTCTCTGTGGGATTTCATCATTGCTGGAAAATTCAGAGAAATATTGCTCTTTGAGACCTTCTTTTCTACAGTGGTAAAGGACATTTCTGCAGAAATTTGTGCAGCCAGTAAGGGAATTTATTTAGAACCTCAATGTGTATTTTGTGGGGTCAGTGACTATAAATTCCCAAGTTAATTACAGATTTAACTTGTGCTGCTTTCTGTTGTATTATTTGCATGGGAACCTAAGGGGAAGGGAGCTTGAAGAGTTGCTTACTTTCTAAATTTGAAAACTAGGAGCTTCCTGGGCTTATAAAAGGCAGTGAATGAATACCAGAAAGCTCGGGTTTAGTTAGTATCTGATTGCGATGTCACCCAGCCCCTCTGTGACTCTCCTGTACCATCAGCAACTTGGGCAGCTGATCCCTGCTGTGGTCAAGGAAATAACACAAACAAACTTAAATGAGTTCTGGAAGTAATTATCATATTTGACAAATGAAGGCAGAATTTAAATTATTTTTTGTGGTTACCACCTTAGGCTTACCTGATGTGCCTCTTGTGGAAACTGGTTTTGCAGAATGAAAAGTTTTCATGCTCACGTTCACCCCCTCTGTAAGTGATGTGTTAAGATAGGTTTCCATGTTTTTCTAACTCAGGGTCATTTTCTGTAGTGTGAAATTGCAAGCAGTTTAGAATAATGAAATATCTGATGCAGTATCTGAGGTTCTGAGGGTTCAAAATCAAACTCCCTAAAGGTGACTGTAGATGAATATCAGAAAACATGTACATTATATGGAATGCTCCCAAACTGAATTTTTTTTCTTTTTTGCGGTACGCGGGCCTCTCACTGTCGTGGCCTCTCCCGTTGCGGAGCACAGGCTCCGGACGCACAGGCTCAGCGGCCATGGCTCACGGGCCCAGCCACTCCGCGGCATGTGGGATCTTCCCGGACCAGGGCACAAACCCGTGTCCCCTGCATCAGCAGGCGGACTCTCAACCATTGCGCCACCAGGGAAGCCCTCCCAAACTGAATTTTGATCGTGGAGACAAATTTACTCCTTGACAAAATTAGCAACATGATTCTAAGTTTTGAATTATAGAGTAAATATGATTTTATTTTTTTCCCAAAAAAAGCCCTCCACTATGAATTTGCTGCAGTACTTCAATTAACAAGAACCTTTACAGTAGGTCAACACATACAGAGCTAACTGCCTTGTAAGAAGGCAAGTGGAGCACTGACCATGAGTGAGGACGCCGGCCAGGCAGTGGTACATCCCCTCTACCTCAGTCCCACCATCTGTGACCTACCTCTTAGAGAGCTTTCCAGGGCCACTGTGTTAATGCTTGTGAGTCTGAGTTAGAATCTAAGGACATGGGTCTCATTCAATGCTGGAAACTTATGTAAATTAAAAATAGTAGATTCTTTGGTGATGTGTCATGTGTTCTGTATAAAATATTTAGATCTTTCCAATCTGCATTTGTTTCTTTAAAAATGATAGCCCAAGTGTGAATATACTCTTAAAAGTCTTAAATTTCACCACAGGATCCATTTGTATGATACATTATTAATCTTTTAGAATGAAACATGTGTCCCTATAAATAAGGTCGAACAGATACTGAAATATCAATCGACTCCATTTCAAATGCCTTATCCCAAGGCAGCCAATTAGGAATGCCTTCAATCTTTCTGTCATCTGACACAGTAAATGAATAATAACAGGGCTTGTAGGGTAGATTCTTGAATGGACATCTTTCATTTGGGTATTTTGTGTGAGCTACTATTCTTCTTAAGGCAGCAGGTTTTGCTGTTTGGAAATGAATACAAAACATATTGAGTCAAAGTAGATACATCACAAGCTGTAGAGACTTAGTTTATCTGGAACTAAATAGGGACAACTATTGAACTTAATATTTAATATTCAGTTGACCATCCTCTACTTGCCTCACTGGCACTGGTCTTTTTGGGGGGATGGGTGGGAGGAATATGCTCAGTCAGACAGGATTGCTGAGGTTATCTCAATTCTCCATTAGAAACAGAAACTGAGATGTAAATTTTCACAAAGTTAGGAAACAGGAATAATGAAACATCTTTATTCTACCTTTGGGGCTTTATTCTCTCACCTGTCTTCCTCATTGCATCTTAAAAAAAAAGGGTAATTGACATTTTTAACTCCCTGTGTTTCAGCCAAGGGATCTGATACTTAAATGTTTTTAAAGACATTATGGCAACACCTTCATGGTAGACAGCCTCTGACATCCCCCAACATCCCTTCCCTCCAGTATTCACACCCTCATGTAATCCCCTCCCTTTGAGTGTGGGCTGGACTCAGTAACTTGCTTCTACAAACAGAATACAGTGAGTGATTGGATGCCACCTTCAAGATTAGCTTACAAAAAGACTCCAGCTTCCTTCTATCCTCTCTTGCTCACCCTCTCTTGCTCTCTTACTTGCTCTCTCTGATGGAAGCCAGCCTCTATGTCATGAGCTCCTCCACAGAGAGGACCGTATGGCAAGGAACTGAGAGAAGCCTCCAGCCAACAGCCAGCAAGGAGCTGACCTATGTGGGAGCTTGTGAGTGAGTTTGGAAATGGAGCTTCCCCCAGCTGAGCCTTGAGATGACCGCTGCCCAGGCCAGCACTTGAATGTCAGCTGGTGAGAGGCCTGGAGCCAGAGGACCCAGCGAAGTGACACCTAGATTCCTGAGAAACTGTGAGATAATGTGTGGTTCTTAAGCCACTACATTTTGGAGTAATTCGTTACACAGCAATTAACAACTAATACAACCTCCAACACTTACAATATTATATTCACTTGTCTGTGAGCTCCTTCAGGCCAGAGTTTGGGTCTGATTCATCCTTGTATGTCTGGCACCCAGCACACTGCCTGGCACATAGCAGAAGCTCAATAAATGTTTGAGAAAGGGAAGTAGAAAAAGAAGGAGAAAATGACAGGCAGAAGGAGAGAGGAAGGGGAAAAGGTAGGTATCTGTGAAAGAATGGAAACTCAGGCTTACAGAAGCTGAGAATTAACAGCCCACTGCCTGTGACAGACTTTACCTCCACTTCTAATTAATTTTATATTTGGTAAATGGCTTAACAATTGCTCCTAGCAGAGTTCTCCCCTTGGGTGTGTGCTGAAATCATCTCAGGAGCTTTTGTCAAACATGTGAGCTCAGAATGCCAGACCCATTATCCTAGACAGCCTGCCGCTCCTGGTGAGAGGCCCAAGCCTAAGCATCAGCACAAAGGAGTCCACAGCCGGGCTTGATACCATGTAGCCAATCCCACCCCATGGCGGGGAGGTGCCGGTGGGGAATCTGTGAGGCGAAGCTTATCAGAGAAGAGGGCAGACAGCAGGAAGGGGCCAGCTGGCTTCTGGGGGGCGCTGCAGCCTTACCTTGCCCAGGACCAGTCAAAGCCTTTCTCCTGAGGGTGGAGGGGTGGTTCCTTTCCAGGCTGCTCACCTGCAGCCTGGGTGGCCAGGAACATCAAGGGAACAGGGAAGAGATCCGTTGAGTGGGACCCCAGGGCAGAATCTGACTGGGAGACTTTGGTAAAGAGGAGACAGACAGCCACTAAAGGGGTTAATCCCAGCGTCTGGTGAGGTACCTGCCATTAAAGTGTTAGATACATAGAAAGGGCTAAACTGGGGTGAGGAATTGGGGTGGATAAACTCTGAGGTCCTTTTCAACAGTGTAAGCTGTGTGTGGACATAATACTGTGACATATTCACTGAGATGTCATTCTCTTGCACTTCCTGCGACCTCAACCACCCCTGCCTCCATGACATCCCATTTCAGAAGCTGGAATCGCAATTCTCATCATCGCTGAGTGATGGTGACACCACAGAATGAGGATGTTCACCCTCAGAGGAGAAGAGAAAGAACACTGGGCACAAATAACTGCTTTGGAAGAAACTGTGAACCTCCCAGCCTGTGGACAACAGACTCTGAAGAGGGAAGGAAGAGAACTAGATATTGATGTGGGTCCTGGAGAGGAAATCTCAGGAGAGGTAGATGCTCTAGATAGACTGGGGGATGCTGAGTCTGGGGACAGAAGTGTGGCCAGGGGAGGAAGCAACATCCCCCAGTCTCAGGCCCTGGGCCTCACGGTGGACTTGAGCTGAAATGGCTGGTGGGAGGCCTGGGCAGATGAGCCTGGGCCAGCCTCTCAATGCTCCTCAGTTCCCCCCAGCTGCGAGGAGGGGAGTAGGAAGGGGCCAGCTGTATGTGCCCTGGGCCCTGGCCAGCATCCCAGGCCTGAGGAGTCTCCCTGGTGGGACCTGTGGGGATGGAGACTCAAGGCTGAATGGGCCCGAGGGCAGCCCGGCTCACACTAGCTCTGGCACCACGAGAGTCCCCTGGAACAGAGCCACAGCCCCAGAGGAAGTGCAGGGAAAGACACTGAATTACCTGAGATTGTTTAACACACCCGCCAGGATGAGGGACAAAACACATAAAATTAAGCTCGGTTACAGAGAAGTGAAGAATGTCATGGGTCTCCCACAGCTCACTTGGTGGGGTGAGACTCTTACCCATCTCGGTGCCTTCCACTTGTCAGGAGGGCAGATGAGAGGGTTTATGGATCGAGGAAATCTTCTGCCATGACCCACTACCCCAGGCCCCTCCACTTGCACACAGGCTAGGAGAAATTCTCTGTGTGAGTCCAGAAGTTTGTACTACCAGTTAAACCCCAAATGAGGATTAAAAAGTAAAAGGAAACCAGGGGTCACTGAACCATAGGACACTAAGTGCTAAATTAGAGATAAACTGGGGTTTAATTAACGTGGGGAGGGGGGGAAGGGATGCTATAAGACTGGCTTGAGCCCAGCACCCCGGGCAGCGAGAGGGACAGAGAGCCTGCCTCTCTTCCTGCCGCCCTCCGTCATCTCTGCTGCCTCTTCCTCGAAGTCCACGCTCTCCTGTGACATGGAACTTTCCTTTGTTATCCCAGAGCTGTCTGCTTAGCCCTGACTCTTCTGTTCAGTAGGATTCCATTTGCTCTCTTCCTTCCCTTCCCCAACGCATATGGCACAAGATCTGCTCGGTGTTGCCAACTAGGAGAATAACAAAAGTATTGCTGCGTCTGCTGAGATTTCTCAAAAAATTTCAGAGACTTTTCTTATGAGAGCTTCCAGACTAGTTCAGGTTTTCATTGCCTTTCCACACTGGATGATTAAAAAAAAATAAGTTGTTCCCCCACTGCAACATCTTTTAGTCTGTCTGATTCCGTTCATTCACCAAGTGCCTCCTTGCACCCCGTGTGTATCTCTCAAAGAATCTTTAACACACGGTGTTCCAACTGCTGAGTCTCTGCTCTCCTGCTCCCCACCCCTGGGTGAGGGCAGAGGCTGCACCTGGCAACACCTCCCCCTGCACCTAGCCTGGTGCCAGGGACGTGGCACATACTTGGAATTCTCTAATTCAACCAGATCTTATTGAATACTGAAGTTGAACTTGTGATGCAGGGTCTCTGGCACTACATACACAATGTTTTCCTGGAAATTAGGGGGAATCAAAACATGTATCTTCATGGACATATGCTTTAACTTCTGAAATGCTTTCTTTTTATGTTTTGCTCATCTTTAGGGGGCAATGGCTATGAAGCAATTTAGAATTCTAGCTTTCTTCATTCAACCTCTCTGTCAAGTAAATGCTCTACAAACAAAAATCTGAAGGTATTAAGAACACTACCGTCCCAAGAATAATTTTTCCTCATGAAGAAAATCACCTCCTTTAACTAATATGTTTGATCAATATGCTTATCTAATCTATTTAAAACAAAAAACAAACAAAAAAATCCATTTGCACTCGTGTGCTCAGCACTGAGGCAAACTTTTAATTATCCTGACATGATTACTGTCCACAAAGTGTTTCAAAAATAAAATGATGGAAGACACAGATAACAATATAAAAATATAACAGCAAGATAACCACACAAATGTTGATACATGTAAAACAGAATACTTAGCTCTGCATTTTGAAAATAGTGTGAAAGAAAGATGAACAAAATTCCAAATGCTCCCTGTCTTAAGCTAAGAAGAAAACTCAGAAATTGTTTTAGCCAACAGCAATAGGGCTAGGCATGTGTAAGAAATAACAGGGAAACAAAGAAATTATAAAGAGGAGAGAAGAACTCAGTAGGAAATGAAAATTAAAGAAGAGAAACAAAGCAAGAAGTTGTAGATTGAGGTAGTGGGGCGAAGGTCACCAACAACTACCTCAATTGCTACTGATTATCTTTTCTCCATTAGAAGGTACTCCTGAAACGAAGAGGTGCTTAAACAGGGAACTTTGACCTCCTGTGGAATTTTAATGGGAATATTAGTGGGCTGGTGGTCCAATATGGTGCTGGGCTAGAGATAGGAAGGGTGGTTTCTGCTGCAGTCCCACCATTGGCTGGAACATGACAGGAAGGTACTGCCTCGAAATTCCTCTACTTTTGCTTTTCTTCCATTTGCCCCTAAATAATCTTGTAGGGACAAAGAAGACAGTGCCTCTAGAACTGGTTACCGTTTCTGTTAGTCAATGTGGTAAAATGAAGTGTTTAACAGTTCAGGAACTGCAAAACAAAGCACAAGTTACTTAACCTCCCTGTGCCTCAGTTTTCTCATCTGACATGAGTCAGAGTCCTGACTTGGTCCAGAAGAGAGTTTTGGAGGGTCCAGGAGAATGGAAGGACTCTCCGTAAATACTAATTTTTAAGCTGAGGTTTTGAAAATGAGGAGACTCATCAAGAATGAGTACCATGACTCTCTCCCTTCACACAGAGGAGAGCCCATCCTAGGTGCATGCCTTGAAGGGAATCACATAGATTCCCATGGATTCAACAGCAATATTGAATTTACGCTGATGACTCCCAAAGTTATTTCTTCAGATCAGAGCACTCCTCTGCGTTCAGACACAAGTACAACTGTCTGTCTTACAGCTCCACGTGTCATGCACACCTCAAACCTTACATGTCCAAAATGGAACTCAATTTTTTTCCCTAAACCTGCTCCTCAGCTGAGTTAATAACACCACCATCCTCCCAATGACTCAAACCAGAAAGCAGGGAGAAGTCCTGTTTCTCAATCTCTCATGTCCAATTCACCAGCAAGAAATGTCAGTTCCATCTCTAGCATATATCTCAACTCTAACCTCTTCCCTGAATCTCTGCTACAACCACCCTAATCTGATCCCTAGTATCACTTGTCTGGACTGCTACATAGCTCTTTGTCTGGTTTGCTTCTTCTCCTGCATCCCTCCAAGCCATTCTCCCAAGCATATGGCCTTTGCATATGCTGTTCCCACTCTCAGGATGCTCTTCCACCCACTCTTGACTGTCTCTTCATTTTTAGACTTCAGTCTAAATATCACAGCTTCAAAGAGCCCACCCTGATCACTCTATATAAAATAAGTCTTCCATCATGCTTTATATCTCAACTACTAGTTTGTTTTCTTTTATAGCTCTGACTACCCCCTGTATTCCTTTATTAATGTGTTTTTGTTTCTTGTGACTTGAGGACGGGAGCCCTGTGTGTCCTGTTCTTTTTGTCTCCCCATTGTCTAGAACACTGTCTGGCCCTTGGCAGAGAGATGGCCCATATATATTTCCTGAATAAAAATGAATGAAGACTGGATCAGAATCCTCCTAATTGATCCCTCCCTCTGTTCCTGGTTTCATTGACTCTGCCCTGTCAGATTTACATTGCACATATTTGGAGAAATTCCAGTGGAAATCTCACAGAAGCACCAAGTTAGTTTAAAATATACAAAGATGTGAATCTTGAAAAAATTTAAAGGTCACAACTTTAAAGAGCTAAAAAATAACGTTTGGAAGAAAAATAACACTCAGAAATGATGCACAAGCTTTCTCAATTAGTTGTTATGTGAGTCTATGAAAGAATTTGAAGGCTGGAAGTTTCCAGATTCTTTAAGTGCTGTTTTGACTAATCTCCTCACAGAGGCAATGAAATACTATAATGGGTGCGTTTCTGTACATAATATGCTAACTGGTGGATGAGTTTCTTATGATGTGAAATCATAAAAGCCCAAGTCTATTGACTCTCTAACTCCTTCCAGTGAATCAGGTTCTCATTGATGACAAATCCATGAAAGACAGAGGTATCTTCTTAGGGTCACAAGGAGTCTGCAGAGGGCTCAGGCCCAGAAACATGACCTTTTCTCCAACAGCAAGTGCCAGTGCCCCAACTCACCTGTCAGGCCTGATTCCTAGGGGCTGAAAACTGCATTTTCAGCTGAGTTAGGTGTGACCAGTGATCTCATTTCTCCTGGGATTATTTCAGCCCCAGGTGCCCTGTTTTTCTTGACTCTAGAGTTTCCTTTGTCACATTCCAAATTTTGGATCACACTTTTCACCTGGTACTTGAGGGTAAACTTTTACTTTTTCTTTGTCTTTTTGACTTATTAAATTTTGTGTTATTTTTTAACCTTATGGATAAAATATTAATAAATACATGTTTCCTATTTCAGGATTATTTTTCATCTTTATATATTTATGCTGCAGACACATTTAAATTCTTCTTCTCTCCCTTGCTCTCTCTTTTTAACATATCTCAGTGAGAGAGTTGTGTTTATTCTAGCACTCTGATCGCTCTATTCACAGGTTTTAAGACAGTGGCATGCTGACAAGAACAGAATCACGTGGGCAAGATGCCTGAAAAACATCTGAAAATTCATCTGCTGAATTAATGTAAGGGCTATAACTGAAAAACAAAACAAAACATGTTTTCCTAACATTAATCAACTTCATTTTTCCTAGAGTCCTTCATATTTGACTACTTAATTTTTGATGATTATCATAGCTAGCATTGGACAATCACTTATGAATAAGATAATTTACATATGTTACTTCATTTAATCCTCACACAAACCCTGAGGCTTACTACACTTGCTTTTTAGAAAAGAAAACTGACACACAATAAGATTTCTCCTGATCATATAGCATCTTAGAGACAAAGTCATATTTTGAGCTGAAATCATGGTCAACTCCAAATTCTGAGCCTTTTTGCACCAGGCACCACACTCCTTAGTGAAGTGTGGCTGGCTCCTTATTTGCCTGGAGACATGATGTTCCTGCTAACTTATTTTTTAATGGACTTTAATGTGTCATGGACCGCATGTACATCAGTACTTCATACAGGATGCGTTACATGATTTCCTCTGAGCTTCTCTCCTACCAGTTAAAAAATAATGAAATGTAGAGCTTAAACTGTAGTTGATTTGCTTTATTTCCCTTCAAGTGTCTGTGATAAGAGTTTTTTGCTAATAACTACTCCAGATCATATAATTAACTATATGAACTTGGAAAATTTATCTATCAGACCATGACAGACACAAATACCTTGCTGTTATTTCAGGTAGTGTAAATGCTTAATGTTCATTTAATTCGAGCTTGCTCTTGTTCGTTCAGAACAATGAGACGTCTCCAAAAATTAGGCTTAGGAAAATTGAATTTGTTTTAATTCAGTTAGCTCTATGGTGAGACGCTGTTCAGTAGCACAGCATGAGACACCCTCATCGATTTATTTCCCTTTCTCTTTTCTTCTTCTTTTCCCTTTTTTCTCTACTCCTTTCACATAGAGGCTGGATTTGGTCATTATTCTTCTCTCTGTTTGTAGTTCAAATTAGGGTTGGTTGAGACTATTCTAACACAGAACTTCCAAATCAGTTGAAAAATAATTCCTGCCTTGAGTTCTCCCCAAGTGTCCCAACCACCACAGTCCCAGCTACTACCTTGTCCCCTCCATCTGTCCCCACTATCCAGGAACTTAATGGCTAAAACCTGCTCCAGCACCAGGGCCAACTTATCAACTCTGCTTCTAATAGAGCTTGTTCCAGCAAAATGTAATAATACAAACAATTTTGTACATTTCCATTACCTTGAGACCAGGAATCTCAAATGGAACATTCCCAAACTAAAACATTTTTATTTTGTAGGCTATAAGGTGTTAACAATGGAGATACAAATCCATAAATCTGTTCTAAATTCAAGTTTCATAATCTCAAATTCCAAATTCACAGAGTGAACTTGAGTTTTTCCTCGTGTTAAGATTACACTTGAACAAATAGACTATTTCTTTATTTTCAATTATACAATAAAGTTAGAGAATTAAGGACCAAAAATTTAACCAAATTAAAATGCAACTTTAAAACTGGTACATTTATTTCTAAAACATCAATCCATTTCTTTAGCCCCCAAACAAACATTATTAATGTAGTAATTTGTTTTTCCCCTTTGTCACTAGGAAAAGGAGAATTACAAAGCCTCCTGAATCTGATCTACTGCTTGCTGAACACAGCATGCAATTAAAGTACAAGTGGATAAAACAAATTATGCTGTTTACTTATAAACTTTTAAACATTATTCTTTAACGACCAATGGCACACTCCCACCCTCCACTAATTAACACTATATGTTTATGTCTCCTTTTTGAGCAGCTATTAGGCATGTTGTTTTGGGTTCAGATGTGGTTGTCCTATTGACTCAGTGGCATAATGAGCTACCCCTTCTGGTGGAGGGTGAGGCCCTCTGAAAAAACAGAGGGTTTTACTATCAATTATTAAAGAAAGAGGCCAGGTCTCAGAACTTGGATGATTAACCTTGACGGGAAGGAGCAGGGATATCCCTCTGTTCAGGATTGCCCCCTCGGGGTCTAGAATGACAGGAGAGCGGAAGGCCAGACTGGACATAGGTCATGATGGGCTCTTGGAGCCTCAGATCATAAACTTACAAACAGATCCTACTTACTTGTATGCTACTCTCTCAGTTTACTTCTTTATTTTTTACCTCTTATGTAGTATTTCTAGAAGTGCAGTCCATAGATCAGATCAGAATCATCCAGAATCATCCCAGATGCACTAGAGCAGAATCTTTGGGATCAGGATCTTGTGATCTGATATTAAAGATCTGATCTATATCATGTAGGGGATCCCTGGTCAGAAGCCAGTCTGGTTTAAGACCTATACTCAGAGTGGAACAGTAGCATTAGCAACATGTGGGAGCTTGTTAGGAATGCAGAACCCGGGGCCCCTCCTCAGACCTACTGAATCACAAACTGCAACTTAACAAGAATCGTTAGGTGAGTCCTGTGCATGCTAAAGTTTAAAAAACATTGGCCTGGGCTTCCCTAGCGGTGCAATGGTTAAGAATCTGCATGCCAATGCAGGGGACACGGGTTCGAGCCCTGGTCCGGGAAGATCCCACATGCCGCGGAGCAACTAAGCCCGTGCCATACAACTACTAAGCCTGCACTCTAGAGCCCACGAGCCACAACTACTGAGCCTGCGTGCCACAATTACTGAAGTCCGCGCTCCTAGAGCCCGTGCTCTGCAACAAGAGAAGCCACCACAATGAGAAGCCCGTGCACCACAACAAAGAGTAGCTCCCACTCGCCACAACTAGAGAAAGCCCGTGCACAGCAGCGAAGACCCAACACAGCCAAAAGTAAATTAATTTATTTAAAGAAAAAGTTTTTTAAAAAGTTTTAAAAAATACAAGAAACATTGGCCTAAGGCACAGAGAAAAATGTTTCAAAGCTGTGGCAGTTAGAGAGCTTGTATCTGGAGCCCATTTTATGCAGGAAGATCTAAGTTCACAGCCTGGAAGGTAGAGATTGAAGAAGGGGGTGGGGGGAGGCAAGCTGACACAATTCTTTATAATAATGAAGGGGTCTGTGCAGATTATGTTTGCTGTAAGAGTTTTTTTCCTTAACATGTATGTAAACTGCACCGACTCTACTAATTAATCATTTGTCTGGGAGAAGTCCCTGTGTGTCTGATTCCATCGCTCCCATCTCTGTGACCAAGAGGAATTCTCGTTGTGCACCTCAGGGTGGTTAGAACATCTTGAGGAGAACTGAGCCTGGAAGCTGAGACCCCTGGACTTTGTTCCTGAAGTCCCCCGTGCAATGTCAGCCAATCCCAGTGTTGCTCGGCCCTGGTTGTTCATCAGGAACACCTGAGAGCTCTCATAAACTCCAACACCCACACCCCACTTCAGGCCACTTAAATGGGAATTCCTGGGGATGAGGCTCTGGGCAGAGATATTTTTAAAAAGCTACTGTGTGTGCAGGTCAGGCTAACTCCTTCCAGAATTGAAAAGTGAACAGTGTGTCACAAGAGACCATGGGGGTGAAGGAGGTGGCATTTAGACATGCTCCTCGGTCAACTCCAGGGGATGGAGGTCCACAGCATAGAAATACTGCAGAACTAGGGAACTGGGGGACAGTTAGACGGGGGCCTGTCCATAGGGAGACCCTATGTGAAGAGCTGAACTTATTGTGGTGCTTTCCTTTGGATCAAGAGGACAGGCAATGCAGCTTACAGTCAACTTTTCCAATTGAATATTTTAATTCCTTTGAGGTCTCCCCAAACCGGAAGTGTAGTCTCCCTTTAGCATTACCTGTAGTATTGGTGCTGTAGAGGGAAAAAGAAATGTAGACGTAAAAGGAAGTTTAGCTTCCTCCACAGTCACACCTTATTTGAAATTCATGTGTTTTTTGGGAATAGGGTATTATTGAGGGGACTTTGCCAGGTGTTTGGGTGGTGCCCCTGGAGGATCTGAGGGTGACCCAAGCTCAACTGGAAGCATGGGGCTGTGTATGGGGCAGGGAGCAGCTGCCAGGGGGTGGCTCTGATATGTATAATCCTTTCCTGACATACACTAGGTAGTGTTTTTCAAGTTGACAGCTGTGACCCATTAGTTTGTCATAAAATCTCTTTTAAAGGTCACGTCCAGTATTTTTAAGCAGGATAAAATGGCATGGAGTGGAATAGAATAGAAAATATCGGAGTTCAGAGTCCTTCTAAGGATAATTACTGTTTTGTGAAACTTCGGTTTATGGTATGCATGTATATGTATGTGTATATTTGTTTACAGTGGAAAGTGTATTTCCTTCTATGGTTATGGTCAAAGAATTTGAGAGCCACTGGATTACATTTCTTTGCAACAGAATAAAAAATAAATTTTATTGGACACAGCACTGTATGTCACCATGAGACAGGCCACCAGGAAGATAAGCCATGATCTCAGCTGGACAAAGCTTAGGGACTGATAGGGCTATGAGAGCAACAGGCGTTAAGAGGAGTAGAAGGTATAACAGCATGTGTACTGACGTTCAATAGCAGGAGTCGGGCTTTAATTGCAGCACAAATTCAGAGAAAGACAATGTGGTTAAGATGCTGACAGCTGAGTTCACCATCTCACCTTGGCTTTTTCTTGGTACTCACCCCAAACTTGGTATGAGTCTGATGGGTTTAAGGGCCTAAAAAGAACTCCCCCTAGGTCTAGATCTGTGTTTTATTTTATAAGTTTCCTTCATTGAGAGTCAACAACTTTCTACCAGATTTCAACCCTATGACTTATCCAGAAATATAGGTTAGTAATACCCTAAGAGAAACTAACATGTATATGTTAAATATATACCTATACATAGAGTGGCTTTACATTACAAAAGAAGTTTTTATATTCCTTGTACAGTCCAGTTTATAAGTGCATTTCAAATGATTAAGTTTACCATGAAAATATGCTTACATGTAAAAATATGTTACAATTTCCCAACCAGCATATTATACAAAGGGAAGAGGGTCTCTTTTCATTGATAATCATTTGGTAAGACCAAGATCTCTCTACTACTCACCTTAATTTGGGGCAGTGGGTAGCAAAGCGGAGAGGGGGGTTGTTAGGAGAGTCTAAAACTCTCAGTAAAAAATAACAACAATAAGAAAAGTGAAATATTCTGCTATTACATGTCGGGAAGAAGCCACTACTATCTTGGCAGCAAAGATGGCCAATGAGGAAACGGCAATAACGATCCGGGAAGGCATCCAAATTATAAAACCTATTTCCTCTCCTCACACTCACTGACTTGGCCTATCCGTTGAGATCATCACAGGCCCATTGAAGATGCAGGTGGTGATTCTGCCTACAAGGTTCCTATGTTGGTTATTTATTTCCGATAGCCTTGTCGGAGGGGGCGAGGAGGGCATTCTGGCTGGAAGCCTGAGGGAGGAACCTGGAACTCTCAGGAAAGGAGCTTCCCACAGGGGATGGTG
>NW_020171832.1:698099-712528 GCF_003031525.2 Neophocaena asiaeorientalis asiaeorientalis
AGTGGTCAAGAGTTTTTCCTCCCTTTCAGAAGGAATCCTGAGTCACTGCTAACACCTCTAGGGATTATAATTTTTTAGCTTATCCAGAGTTAGCTTCCATTGGATTTTTCCTTTTAGTTAAGCTGAATGCTAGTCAAGATGGACTTTTCCACTGGGCCCTAGTGAAGGATATTTCAGAGTCACGCTGATATCCAGGCAACAAGATATGTAGGATTCTTCTGTGGGTCTCTCAGAAATGCTTCTGTTCTAATATTAAGAAATAATGCCTCCCCCAGTTACCTTTAATACAAACCATGATAATACACAGTACTTTAACTTCAGAAATTGTTTTTTACATTCACAGTCATATTTGATGTTTATGATAAGCTTGAGAGAAGTTGAGCAGATGTTATTATCCACCGTCACAGGTGAGAGAATGGAGACACAGAAGCTTGAGAGGAGTTTCCCTCATGTGACTAGGCAGCAGAAAGATGTGGAATGAACCAGCATCCCTCTCTCTAGGACCCACACAGGAGGAGGACAAGAGGCCACGAAACCAGAGTGAGGCTCATTATCCTGATGCCTGTGAGCTCTCTACCCTCCACTGGGTCCTGTAGTTTCCAGGGGCACAAAGGCAACAGAAGGCACCCACTCTGGGGCAGGTTTGCGACTGCTACTGGGACACTCCATAGCACATGCCTGCTGCTTGCCTGGGAAGAAGGTCAGTAGATGGACACAGGTGTTACTGTGATTGAAACGGGCTGGTCTTTTGGCTGAACTGAAGTTGTCAGAGTTGTGGGGAGAGGCCATGATAACTCAGGCACTGGAGCCACAAATCTGAAGTTCCAATCATGGCTCTGCCACTTATTACCTGTGAGGCTTTGGGCAGCTCACTTCACCTCTCTGAGCACCAACTCCTATTCTGTAAAATTAGTTAAAAGTCACCATCCAGGGTTTTTGTAAAGATCAGAAGGTTACACATGGTAGTCACTTAAATAATTGGAGGAGGGTGCTATTACTATTTTCTTGGGCCCCAACTGGGGCATACAACATTTGGAATAAACCCTGTTGCTTTAAACTTTATTATAAGAAGTAAATAAGATAGTCTTTATGTTCCAGGATATCAGAAAAGGGTGACTATGGACCATTATTAAATATTTGCTAGAACAGACATACCACACTTCTACCTGGAATATAATATCGAGGTCCACATTCCTACTTTCTTGGACAAAATGTCACAATCATTTAGTGTAGACCAACCCCCCTGGGTCATTCATATCCCTGTCCCTCAAGCCTAGGCCAGGTTCCTGACTGCTTCTTCCAATCTGAGCTGCCTCCCGGGAATAATGTTCCCCTTCTGGGAATTTCTCTATATTTTGATTTTATCTTCTCGAAGGTGTGTGTTAGAAGTGTTGGTGGGTTTTGGTGGTGGTAATGGTATCATGGTCAGGGGTCCTAGTTTTGCCTGATCCTGCCCTGTGGCATACTGCCCACCCATCCCACAGCCCCATGAGGCGCCAAGGGAGATACAAGCACAGGACAAGGACACACTTAGGATGAGCAATGAGCAAACCGCTCACTCTGCTGCCAGCTGGGGATCCGCTGGCAATCCTGGAGCCGAATCATGGGAAAAGGATAGAGATCTAAAGGGTCTGTTTTTTCCTCCTTAAGTTTAAATCTGAAATTTGCCGTACTCTGAAAGCCTTAATGAAGTGAAAGGAAGTGGAAATGCCAACATAAGTATAAGATGACTGCCTTCTCAAGTGAAAGTGGGCCATCGCTTTCCAACCTAAAAGGGAGAAGAGAGTTCTGTGCTCATATGCAAAATCTTTGAACAGACAGAACCCTGCCCACTACCAGCCTGGCAGACTTGACCTAATCCATGTGTCCTGGAACTTGATCAATCAGATTTGTGACCACCCCTCTGAGGGGCAGGCAGTGAGGGGAGGGGCATGGAGATGGGTCTCCTGTCACCTCTGGAGGCTGGCAGCACATGTCACACAGTGCTGGTGTCTCATTGCTAGTGTATACATCCGCTTCCCAGCCAGATTATGAGCTTCCTAAGGATGGGGTATGCTGTTAGTTCATACTGCACTGGGTTTGGAAGAGAGAAATAGGCAATACTTTGAATGGGGAACCAGATAAAGGAAGAAAATTGGTATTTATCAAACACATGCTGTGTAGCTATGCCAGGCTCTGAACTCTCACTGTATTTAATTCTCACAACAATCGTTTGAGATAGGCGTTGCTGCTCCCCTTCCACATGTAAGGCTGGGTAGCTTACCTAAGGTTACTAGTGACCAATACCAAGTGGAGAGGGTAGGGCTTGAGCCCAGATTTGTCTAACTCCAAGTCTGCTCTCTTTACCCTCACCATGCTGTCCTAGAAGCTCCCAGAATAGAAGGAAACATACCAATGACCATGCATGCACCCCATGTACATGTCATGGGACATGGTACAATGACCATAGGGCGTCGCACATCACTGGATGTGCTACAGCTCCACGAAGGGGGCTTTGTTAGTGGAGAAGGCAGTTTCTATTGGTGTCACTAGGCTCCTAGGGGAGGACGGAGGAGAGGAAGAAGGAAAGGAAACAGAAGGAAGGGTGAAGGAATAAGAAAAATAAGGACAGAGGATAAAAGACAAGTACAGGAAAAAAGAAGAAAGTGGGGAAGAAAGAAAGTGAAAGCAAGTCAAATGTATTACTCAGCTCTCTGACTCCGATAAAAAATGCTCTCACCTCTCCCAGTAAATAGCTCTGAAGCCACCCACCACCTACTCTTCAAAACAGCAAATTCCTCTCCCCGCAACCTCCCAACATCAGTGTCCCCAGATGATGATTTATTTCCACCTTATCTCACTGATATATAACAAAACTTTATTTCTAGAGGAAGAGTTTTGATGTCTTCAGGCAGAAGGAAATAATTTGAATAATTTCTGTGCATCTAAACGCTATGTGAATTATGTTAAAATTAGTGAGATTGGTAGCAAAGGCAAAAAAATGAGACAATAATGATGACAGGAATAGTAGTACTTTAACACACTGACTTTTTTTTTAACTTACTTAATACAACACAAATTTATTTTCTTACATCTGGAAGCCAGGAGTCTGGAAACAGTCTCACTGGGCTAAAGTCAAGGTGTCAGCAGGGCTGGTTCCTCCTGGAGGCTGTAGAGGAGCCTGTGTAGGGGAATCTGTAGGGGAGAATGTGTTTCCTTGACTTTTCTAGCTGCTGCAGACCACCTGCATCCCTGGCCTTGTGGCCCCTTCCTCACCTCACCCCAGCCCTCTTGCCTCCCTAGTCACATCCCTTGCTCCCTCTCCTCCCTCTTATAGAGTGATTACATTTTTTTTATTGGGGTATAGTTGTTTTACAATGTTGTGTTAGTTTCTACCATACAGCGAAGTGCAGTAGAGATCCTAGTGCTATACAACAGGGTCTCATTAGTAAGACACTGATTTTTACTTGCCTACCAATTCTGTTACATGGCAATAGCACTCTCACTGGCACTTATGCCCTATACTTACACAATCAATGGCTATAAACATATACTCTGATCTAATCTGCATTTATGATAAAAACTTTTAGTTTTGAAATTGTGGTCCTTGGATATGTCATGTGAAACTTGCTTATAGACCTGAGTATGACTGAGTTGTGATGTATCAACTCACTGAACTCCACAACTGTTTCTGCAAACGGGACTGCCCAATGGGCATCCTCCTTTCCTGACCATTCCTTGTATTTCTTTCTCATGGTGAAGACTTGTTCAAAAGAGAGAAAAATCTCCAAGAGAAGAGGACTGACTACAAGCTCTCTTATAATCTCCGTAAGTCATGTGCTGGATTAATCTCTGGAAATTTACCAGGGTCACATATGTACAAATAAGTTATTCTAATTTTTCCTCACTATAAACATCAGCAACCACATTTCCTTAACCTGTGCCATCCTGGATATGTCAACTCCATGGATCATCAGAATTAAGCTCCAAATTCTCTTCAAGTTGCTGTCCAGAGTTTTAGTCTGTAGATGAGCTTTGTTGCTGCTCCCCATCAGTCGTGAAACTAATTCAATAATAAGCAAGATTTTAGCACTATGGTTAGCAGTATTTTTACTCTTAAATATGTTCTCAATTACAAAAATTAGACATATAATTATAGTTCCTTGGGTTGTAATCAATGTTTCTGATATCTTACTCCCAAGTAGATAACCACAAATCAATCTCATAAAAACGTTAAGATACACACAATGTTGGCCAAAGGGATGTCAAGCTATTATTTTCATTATCTGTGTGATGCAAAAAACAAACAAAAATAAAAACTCCAAAGCAGCTTTATAGCATCCCTTTTTAAAAAGGTCTTTGTGCTCTTTTCATATCTAAGCAAAATTCTGATTCATTGGCTACTGTTTTATAATAGGTTCACGTTATAAAATACAAAACAACAGATAAAATGCTGACAGAGGAAAAGAAAATGGAAGCTCTTCCTTGAGGTATCTTGGTGTCAGTTGAAAACGACATGTTCCAAAAGCCTGGAAATCCTAACTCGATTATTCCTGGAGACCCAGAAAATGTCTGGATATTGACAGGTTAATGTTTTATTTTTAACAAATAATTTTGAGAATGTACTATGTATTAGGCAGTGTGCTGGTGGTAAATAGAGCTGTAGCCCTCAAGTGCAAGGAGCTCACAGTCCAGGGAAAAAACGGACATAGATATGAATAACTGAATCCCATGCAAGGATAAAAGAGGTGTCATGTGGTAAGTGTTGTAATCCATGTGTGTATGAAGTAAAGTAGGAACTCAAAGCCACCCTTCTCAGGTCAAGGTGGAGGCAAAGGCAAAGTAATGAAGTGGTAAGGAAGAGAGGGGTGTGAACTCGCAGAGAGAAGGAAGAGGAAGCGGGAACAGGGTCTAGAGGTATAAGGGAGAGTTTTCTGGCAAAAGAAGAATACAGGAAAGAGCATTCTGGGATGAAAAAATAGCAAGGGACAAGCCAGGGAGGTGTGGGAAAGAACAGAGCGTTAGGGAATCTAGAAGCATCTGGAGAGAAGCACCTGACAACAGGAGTGAGCACATGGAGAGCTGTATCTGTTGAGAGCCACTGGGGTTTTAACCTTTAAGCAGGGAAGTAACAAGAACGGATTGGTTTTTAGAAGCAGAATCTAGCAATTTAGCAGCAGGTTCTAGCACACATTTGGAGGAGGGGGCAAGGCTGGAGTCAAGGAAATGATCGAGAGGGAAGTGTCTGATCTTAGCACTGAGATAGTCTGGAAGTTTGGAAGTTGAGGGAATCCAGGTGGAATTCCAGGTTCAGGCTTAGATATTCACCACAAGGTGTACATGGTCCACGGTGAGTTCTGATGGGTATAGTGCAGAGGGTCTCAGGTCCCAGAAAAGGGTGGGTGCAGGGGTTGAGATGTGTTCCCAAAATGGGAAGCTAGGGATCATGATTTCTGAGTAGGCTTGACTTCTACTTATATGAGAAAAAAAGCCAAAGTTAAATTAAAAAAAAAAAATCCAAAGGGAAATTAAAGCTCAAACTGCATTTATTGGGCAGCATTCAGAGGCTTGCCACAGTGCCAGCCAGCAACATGTACCTTTCCTTTCTTAACCCTCACAGTAGCTACCATGTATAGGAACTGGTTGTTGTTAGTTTCACAGGTGCAGAAACTGAGGCAAATAAAATAAGTTGTCCGAAACTTCACTATTCACAAGGGGAAAGCAGAGCTTCGCTCCCAGGTCTGTGTGCCTCTGAACCCATGCTGCAAGCAAGAGGCAAAGGAAGAAGACTTCTCCACAGGCCTTGGTGTTCAGGAGCCCACAGCATCATTCTATCGACACGTCATTTGTTTGTCAAAAGGAGCCAGGGAGATGGAGCCTCTGGTCAGCGAAGGCTACTTATTGATGGTGTAGCTGGTCCACTAGGCTCTGCGTCTCTATTTCCCTGACCCTGTGCTGCCACAACTGGAAACGTTCATTTCTTCTAAAATAAAGAGAGGCACATACTCACTACCCCAAAATTAATTTCTGAGGAATCAAGAACTTAAATGTAAAAAGATGAAACCTAAAAAGTTGAGAAGAAAATTTGGGACTTAAAAAAAATTATCTAGAGGGACTTCCCGGGCGATCCAGTGGTTAAGACTCTGTGCCTCCAAATGCAGGGGGCGTGGGTTCGATCACTCCTCAGGGAACTAAGATCCCACATGCCTCTCAGCGAGGCCAAAGAAAAAAAAAAGATCTAGAACAACTTTCAAAGCATGACACAAACTCTAAAGCCTGATATATTTAACTACATAAAAACTAAACATTTCTGGAAAAATCAATCTTCTATACAAAAAGATAATTTTCTTAATAAATCATAAAGGGCTTCCCTGGTGGCGCTCGTGGTTGAGAACCTGCCTGCCAATGCAGGGAACACGGGTTCGAGCCCTGGTCTGGGAAGATCCCACATGCCGCGGAGCAACTGGGCCTGTGAGCCACAACTACTGAGCCTGCGTGTCTGGAGCCTGTGCTCCGCAACAAGAGAGGCCGAGACAGTGAAAGGCCCGCGCACCGCGCACTGCGATGAAGAGTGGACCCCGCTCGCCGCAACTAGAGAAAGCCCTCGCACAGAAACGACGACCCAACACTGCCAAAAATAAATAAATAAATAAATATAAATAAATAAATAAATCATAAAGAGCTCGAACACATCAATATGAAAAGACCAACAACCCAATTGAAAAATGAACACTTTCACGGAAAGTTGAGAGAAAACAGAAACAGAAGTGAATTTTAAATATGTGAAAAGACAAAAATTAAAACTTCATTGTGATACCACTTTTTACCTATCAGATTAACAAAGATCAAAAATTTTGTTATTATTATTCATTACTACGGTATGGGAAACAGATATTCTCGAGTATCGTCAGTAGGAGTATATTATGAAGCTACCTTATTACATAGTGATTTGGCAATATGCATGGAAAATTTAAATAGACTTTCCATTTGACCATGCAATTTTACTTCTAGAAATTTCTCCTATGATTATACTTACGCTTATACATAAAAATGCATGTATCATGCTGATCAGTGCAGTGATTGTGTTTGCATGCAGAAAAGAACTAGGAACAATTTAAATAGGAACCCTCCGAAGTCAGTTATAATATAGCTACCCAAAGAATATTCTACTAAAATGAATGCGGAAGATACATATGGAAGTCACCTGATTTCCAAGATATATTTTTAAAGGAAAGAAGAAGAACAATGTATGTAATATATCACCATATTTTAAGGAAAAAGTATACATGTATGCGTGTACATGTGTCTGTCTATTCATAAACTATTAAAATGCATGGAAAATGGGTAACAGTCGAAGGTGGAAGAACTAAGGACAGATAAGGGAGGGAGATTTACTTGTCACTGTGTACCTTTTTTATTGTTTGAAATTTTTTTACTGTGTGCATTCATTTCCTCTTCCAAAATAAAAGGAGAAAGGCAATAAAGAAGGGCAAAGGGAGTGAGCAATGATGCACAAGAAGGATAGGAGTGCAGGAATACTACCCAACCACATTTTAGCCCTGTTCCCATTCATCTCTGGCCAGCTTCAAGGCTCCTTGAGGCTTCACACTGTAAGGCTAACCCCACAAAGGTTGGCTAAGGGACCAAGGAAAAGATAAGAACTATTTTACAGTTAGACTTCCTACCAAACTCAGTTATGAAAACTTAGAAATCAACAATTAATCATAAAATCCAGGGTGAAACTGGTCTCCCCAGAGGAAGTCACAAATTGTAGGCAGTACTGTGTTGTCATTTTCCTTAACCTAAGGATAAATCAGTTTTCATAACAATAAATCACAATTTCATTATTACTTTAAAATTTTACCAAAAGGGTTTATATCACAATAGCCATATTTTCTGATAAAAAGAAAAAATCAGGCCTCTTGGTCTGACCATGGTCTTGCTCTGATTGTGGTCTGAGTACTGGATGGAAATCACTGCATTTACAGGGAGGGTAGATGTTTACTGAGTATGGAGGCCTCGGCCTCATCTGGCAGGTGGAGTCATGTTGCCGAAGCCTGGGGACACAGAAAGGCTTTTGTGCCCAGGAGCCCCACAGGGTTCTGCTCAGTTACAAACCTCCCTTTTCTTTGGTACTCCTCAATCTTGAGGAGAACAGGTGTTGGACAGGAAAGGTAATATTATTTTGGATAGAGGTGTTAATAATAAACTCAGCAGAGGAACTCAGTTTTAGGGGGACTTGGTTTGAATCATCTGCCAAATGCCTGGACATTCTCGGTGGAAAAGCTGTGCTTGTGCAGGAATGGACCATGACAAATACTGGCTGGAACTAACCCGCACACTAGGGGGCGCACTATTCCATTACACACCAGTTCCAAGTAAATGAAATGCACAGGTATATGAGTAAATACTGTACAACTGATTTGGTTAAACGGTCAGAGTATAAACGATCCACTTTATGAAAAGAAATTGGATGACCAAACTTAGTGAAAACCTTTTGGTGAAGGAGTGGGATCCTGTATGCAAGCAAGAAAAACTTGGCTTCAAATGACTTATGCCTGACCTTTTTACTCATGTATAAAGTTTCATTAGTGTTTCATATTTTAAAATACACCATTCAAATAAAAGCACATCCACAATCTCTAATTAAAAATCCAAACACACAAAGCCAAGAAATAACCTTTTTTAAAAACCAACATATTTTAATTAAAAAACTCATATTAGGAGAGACCTTCAAGATGGCGGAGGAGTAAGACATGGAGATCACCTTCCTCCCCACAAATACATCAGAAATACATCTACACGTGGAACAACTCCTACAGAACACCTACTGAACGCTGGCAGAAGACCTCAGACCTCCCAAAAGGCAAGAAACTCCCCAAGTACCTGGGTAGGGCAGAAGAAAAAAGAAAAAATAGAGACAAAAGAATAGGAACGGGACCTGCACCAGTGGGAGGGAGCTGTGAAGAAGGAAAGGTTTCCACACACTAGAAGCCCCTTTGCGGGCGGAGACTGCGGGGGGCGGAGGGAGGAGCTTCAGAGCCCCAGAGGAGAGCACAGCAACAGGGGTGCGGAGAGCAAAGCAGGGAGATTCCCGCACAGAGGATCAGGGCTGACCGGCACTCACCAGCCCGAGAGGCTTGTCTGCTCACCCGCCGGGGTGGGCGGGGCTGGGAGTTGAGGCTCGGGCTTCCCACAGAGCCCAGGGAGAGGACTGGGGTTGGCTGCGTGAACACAACCTAAAGGGGGCTAGTGCACCACAGCTAGCCGGGAGGGAGTTCGGGAAAAAGTCTGGAGCTGCTGAAGAGGCAAGAGACCATTGTTTAGGGGTACATGAGGAGAGGGTATTCAGAGCACCGCATAAATGAGCTCCAGAGCCGGGTGCGAGCTGCAGCTATCAGCGCAGACCCCAGAGACGGGCATGAAACGCTAAGGCTGCTACTGCAGCCACCAAGAAGCCTGTGTGCAAGCACAGGTCACTATCCACACCTCCCCTCTTGGGAGCCTGTGCAGCCCGCCACTGCCAGGGCCCTGTGATCCAGGGTCAACTTCCCCAGGAGAACGCATGGCGTGCCTCAGGCTGGTGCAACGTCATGTCATGCTGGTATCTGCCGCTGCAGGCTTGTCCCGCATTCCGTATCCCTCCCTCCCCCGGGCCTGAGTGAGCCAGAGCCCGCAATCAGCTGCTCCTTTAACCCTGTCCTGTCTGGGCGGGGAAGAGATGCCCTCAGGCGAACTACATGCAGAGGTGGGTCCAAAACCAAAGCAGAACCCGAGGAGCTGTGTGAACAAAGAAGAGAAAGGGAAATTTCTCCCAGCAGCCTCAGGAGCTGCGGATTAAATCTCCACAATCAACTTGATGTACCCTGCATCTCTGGAATACCTGAATAGACAATGAATCATCCCAAAATTGAGGCGGTGGACTTTGGGAGCAACTGTAGACTTGGCATTTGCTTTCGGCATCTAAGTTGTTTCCAGTTTTATGTTTATCTTAGCTTACTATGTAGACTTTATTATCATTGGTAGATTTGTTTATTGATTTGGTTGCTCTCATCTTTTTTTTTTTTTTGCGTTACGTGGGCCTCTCACTGTTGTGGCCTCTCCCGTTGCGGAGCACAGGCTCCGGACGCGCAGGCTCAGCAGCCATGGTTCACGGGCCCAGCCGCTCCACAGCATGTGGGATCTTCCTGGACCGGGGCACGAACCCGTGTTCCCTGCATCAGCAGGCAGACTCTCAACCACTGCGCCACCAGGGAAGCCCTTCCTTTTTTTAATATATATAGATATATATATTTTTTCCTTTTTCTCTTTTTGTGTGTGTGTATGTGTATGCGTCTTTCTGTCATTTTTGTCTGTATAGCTTTGCTGCTTTTACCATTTGTCCTAGGGTTCTGTCTGTCCGTTTTTTTTGTTTGTTTTTCTTAGTATACTTTTTAGCACTTGTTATCATTGGCGGATTTATTTATTGGTTTGGTTGCACTCTTCTTTCTTTTTTTATGACTTTTTAATATTTTATTTTTACTATTATATATTTTTAATAACCTTATTTTATTTTATTATTATTTTCTTGCTTTCTTTTTTTTCCTCCCTGTTCTTCTGAGCTGTGTGGCTGACACGTCTTGGTGCTCTGGCCAGGGGTCAGGCCTGTGCCTCTGTGGTGGGAGAGCTGAGTTCAAGACACTGGTGCACCAGAGACCTCCCAGCTCTAAGTAATATCAAACAACAAAAGCTCTCCCAGATCTCCATCTCAACACTAAGACCCAGCTGAACTCTATGACCAGCAAGCTACAGTGCTGGACAACCCATGCCAAACAACTAGCAAGACAGGAACACAACCCCACCCATTAGCAGAGAGGCTGCCTAAAATCATAACAAGGTCACAGAAACCCCAAAACACACCACCGGACATGGACCTGCCCACCAGAAAGACAAGATCCAGCCTCATCCACCAGAACACAGGCACCAGTCCCTTCCACCAGGAAGCGTACACAACCCACTGAACCAACCTGAGCCACTGGGGACAGACACCAAAAACAACAGGAACTACGAACCTACAGCCTGCGAAAAGGAGACCCCAAACACAGTAAGTTAAGCAAAATGAGAAGACAGAGAAACACACAGCAGATGAAGGAGAAAGGTAAAAACCCACCAGACCAAACAATGAAGAGGAAATAGGCAGTCTACCTGAAAAAGAATTCAGAGTAATGATAGTAAAGATGATCCAAAATCTTGGAAATAGAATGGAGAAAATACAAGAAAGTTTTAACAAGGACCTAGAAGAACTAAAGAGCAAACAAACAATGATGAACAACACAGTAAATGAAATTAAAAATTCTCTAGAAGGAATCAATGGCAGAATAACTAGGGCAGAAGAATGGATAAGTGACCTGGAAGATAAAATAGTGTACATAACTACTGCAGAGCAGAATAAAGAAAAAAGAATGAAAAGAATTGAGGACAGTCTCAGAGACCTCTGGAACAATGTTAAATGCACCAACATTCAAATCATAGGGGTCCCAGAAGAAAAAGAGAAAAGGAAAGGGTCTGAGAAAATATTTGAAAAGATATAGTTGAAAACTTCCCGAATATGGGAGAGGAAATAGTCAAGTCCAGGAAGCACAGAGAGCCCCATACAGGATAAATCCAAGGAGAAACACGCCAAGACACACATTAATCAAACTATCAAAAATTAAGTACAAAGAAAAATTATTAAAAGCAGCAAGGGAAAAACAACAAATGACATACAAGGGAATCCTCATAAGTTTAACAGCAGATCTTTCAGCAGAAACTCTGAAAGCCAGAAGTGTGTGGCAGAACATATTTAAGGTGATGAAAGGGAAAAACCTACAACCAAGATTACTCTACCCAGCAGGATCTCATTCTTTCAGATTCGTCGGAGAAATTAAAATCTTTACAGACAAGCAAAACCTAAGAGAATTTAGCACCACCAAACCAGCTTTACAACAAATGCTGAAGGAACTTCTCCGGCAGGAAACACAAGAGAAGGAAAAGACCTACAATAACAAACCCAAAACAATTAAGAAAATGGTAATAGGAACATACATATCGATAATTATCTGAAATGTAAATGGATTAAATGCTCCCACCAAAAGACACAGACTGGCTGAATGGATACAAAAACAAGCCTCATATATATGCTGTCTACAAGAGACCCACTTCAGACCTAGGGACACATACAGACTGAAAGTGAGGGGATGGAAAAAGATATTCCATAAAAATGAAAATCAAAAGAAAGCTGGAGTAGCAATTCTCATATCAGACAAAATAGACTTTAGAATAAAGACTATTAGAAGAGACAAAGAAGGACACTACATAATGATCAAGGGATCAATCCAAGAAGAAGATATAATAATTGTAAATATTTATGAACCCAACACAGCAGCACCTCAATACATAAAGCAAATGCTAACAGCCATAAAAGGGGAAATCGACAGTAACACAATCATAGTAGGGGACTTTAACACCCCACTTTCACCAATGGACAGATCATCCAGAATGAAAATAAATAAGGAAACACAAGCTTTAAATGATACATTAAACGAGATGGACTTAATTGATATTTAAACAACATTCCATCCAAAAACAACAGAATACACTTTCTTCTCAAGTGCTCATGGAACATTCTCCAGGATAGATCATATCTTGGGTCACAAATCAAGGCTTGGTAAATTTAAGAAAATTGAAATTGTATCAAGTATCTTTTCTGACCATAATGCCATGTGACTAGATACCAATTACAGGAAAAATCTGTAAAAAATACAAACACATGGAGGCTAAACAATACACTCCTAAATAACCAAGAGATCACCGAAGAAATCAAAAAGGAAATCAAAAAATACCTAGAAAAAAATGACAATGAAAGCACGATGACCCAAAACCTATGGGATGCAGCAAAAGCAGTTCTAACAGGGAAGTTTATAGCAATACAACCGTATCTCAAGAAACAAGAAAAATCTCAAATAAACAACCTAACCTTACACCTAAAGCAATTAGAGAAAGAAGAACAAAAGAACCCCAAAGTTAGCAGAAGGAAAGAAATCATAAAGATCAGATGAGAAATAAATGAAAAAGAAATGAAGGAAATGATAGCAAAGGTCAAGAAAACAAAGGTCAAGAAAAGTGGTTCTTTGAGAAGATAAACAAAATTGATAAACCATTAGCCAGACTCATCAAGAAAAAAAGAGAAGACTCAAATCAATAGAATTAGAAATGAAAAAGGAGAAGTAACAACTGACACTGCAGAAATACAAAGAATCATGAGAGATTACTACAAGCAACTATATGCCAATAAAATGGACAACCTGGAAAAAATGGACAAATTCTTAGAAAAACACAATCTCCCGAGACTGAACCAGGAAGAAATAGAAATTATGAACAGACCAATCACAAGCACTGAAATTGAAACTGTGATTAAAAATCTTCCAACAAACGAAAGCCCAGGACAAGATGGCTTTACCAGTGAATTCTATCAAACATTTAGAGAAGAGCTAACACCTATCCTTCTCAAACTCCTCCAAAATATAGCAGAGGGAGGAACACTCCCAAACTCAGTCTACAAGGCCACCATCACCCTGATACCAACACCAGACAAAGACGTCACAAAGAAAGAAAACTACAGGCCAGTATCACTGATGAACATAGATGCAAAAATCCTCAACAAAATACTAGCAAACAGAATCCAACAGCACATTAAAAGGATCATACACCACGATCAAGTGGGGTTTATCCCAGGAATGCAAGGAGTCTTCAATATATGCAAATCAATCAATGTGATCAACCATATTAACCAACTGAAAGAGAAAAACCATATGATCATCTCAATAGATGCAGAGAAAGCTTTCGACAAAATTCAACACCCATTTATGATAAAAACTCTCCAGAAAGTAGGCATAGAGGGAACTTACCTCAACATAATAAAGGCCACATATGACAAACGCACAGCCAACATCGTTCTCAATGGTGAAAAACTGAAAGCATTTCCTCTAAAACCCAGAACAAGACAAGGCTGTCCACTCTTACCACTATTATCCAACATAGTTTTGGACGTTTTAGCCACAGCAATCAGAGAAGGAAAATAAATAAAAGGAATCCAAATCGGAAGACACGAAGTGAAACTGCCAGTGTTTGCAAATGACATGATACTATACATAGAGAATCCTAAAGATGCTACAATCGAAAAATGGGCAGAAGACCTAAATAGACATTTCTCCAAAGAAGACATACAGATTGCCAACAAAGTCATAAACGATGCTCAACTTCACTAATCATTAGAGAAATGCAAACCAAAATTAAAATGAGGTATCACCTCACACCAATCAGAATGGCCATCGTCCAAAAATCTACAAACAATAAATGCTGGAGAGGGTGTGGAGAAAAGGGAACCCTCTTGCACTGTTGGTGGGAATGTAAATTCATACAGCCACTATGGA
>NW_020171832.1:712725-771733 GCF_003031525.2 Neophocaena asiaeorientalis asiaeorientalis
AAAAGGAAACCAAATATTTGGGAATTAAAAAAAAAAAAAAAAGATTCTGAAGAACCTAGGGGCAGGACGTGAATAAAGATGCACACGTAGAGAATGGACTTGAGGACATGGGGAAGGGGAAGGGCAACCTGGGACGAAGTGAGAGAGTGGCATGGACATATATACGCTACCAAATGTAAAACAGATAGCTAGTGGGAGGCAGCCGCATAGCACAGGGAGATCAGCTTGGTGTTTTTTGATCACCTAGAGGGGTGAGGTAGGGAGGGTGGGAGGGATACGCAAGAGGGAGGAGATATGGGTATATATGTATACGTATAGCTGACTCGCTTTGTTTAAAGCAGAAACTAACACACCATTGTAAAGAAATTATACTCCAATAAAGACGTTAAAAAAAATAAAAAAATAAAATAAACCTACAGTTAAGCAAAATAAAGAATCTTAAAGACAACCAAGAAGTTAGGCATGCTGTGGAAAAAAGAAAACAAAAGCTCATATTATTCATGGCTTACTATTTTAAATAAAATTTGTCAAGAGGTGTAACTGATCAAGATCAGACCGAGTTAGAGTAATATTTACACGTGGTCACTTGGATTAACGCTGCAAGGCAGTCGTATTGCATCTCAGCCTTAGACCTCTGAGCTCAGCAATGTTTTGACAGGGGCGGGGAGAACTTCCAGATCCCTGCTGAACTCTACCTAGATGTAGATCCTCCCCACACCCTTTTTTTTTTGGCCACGCCGTGAGGCCTATGGGATCTTAATTCCCTGACCATGGATTGAACCCAGGCCCATGGCAGTGGAAGCGCCAATTCTTAACCACTGGACCACCAGGAAATTCCCGATCCCCCCTTCTTTTACTGGTTGTCTGGCTCATCCCCGTGGGTCTCAGAACACAAGACTGTTGGGAAAAATGCGACCCCCTACTGCCAAAACTTGGTGCACATGGAATTCATCAACACTAGGGGTTTCCAGATGTCTGGATTTCAAGTACAAGCAAAGATTCTAAAAGAAGCTGGGGGATGGACATAAGGTGGCTAACTTTTATTTTGCCATGTGAGGACATTAACAAATGTACAAACAAAATGCCCACCACCATCTGCTATTACCAGGCTTTCATAAATTTTAAAAAGCCTTTAAGACCACAAAAAGTGAAAGGAAATACTCTCTCTAAATTTTACTTTAAAAGTCACATATATGCTGTCATCCATGTAAAACTAGATATGTGTCTACATGTAAAAATATTTTAAAAATTATCTTAAGAAGGATACTTTTTTTTTTTTTTTAATTCTGCAGGTACTGTTGAAATCTTCTTCCAAAACTGTTGTGGGATGCAGCCAGGTGGTTTGATCCCATTGATCTGCACAGCACCTGCCTGTTTCTTCCATTTCCTCAGCTTGACTGTTTTCTAGTTGCCTCTGAATACCAAGTCCACACAGGAATGTGCTGTCCATTTTTAGAATATCTACAGGATTTATGGGGTTAAGTGTTCAGAACAGAATCTGAGGTTTTAAGAACTGATTAAAAAATATTTGTTTGCAAATCCAAGTCAATCACTTCAAGGCTTCTAGGAACCGGTTTCCAGTGCCTGAGTGTTGACCATGGATGAGGAGTCCCTCTCCAGCAATGCGCTGGGGCCAGAGCCACGTCCATGCCCACAAAATATCGTCCTGGACTAAGGTGATGGCTATACTCACAGTGAGGGGGAGGTTCAGTCTCCTTGCCCTTTTCTTTAAAAACAGCTTTAATAAGGGATAAGGGGCACACTCTAAAAGAGAAGCCCCAAACATGAACCTAGAAGCAGGAATGCCAGGCTTTTTGCCGCAAAGCTTGGAAGACCTCAAAGCCTGCTGTGTGTCCTGAGAGGAGAAGTGAGTGAGCTAAGGTTTACCAGAAGCATAAAGGACCACTAAAACGGCTCAAGGGCCATAGAAGATGATGCTGTGAGTGCTCATTCACTCCACAGACGTTTTCTTGTGTCAGACAGTCCTGGGGAGTCATAAAAGAATGGTCACTGTGTGGGGCAGGTGATCTCCTGTGGCTGGTGACAACTAGGAGCAAAACTTCTCAGCTCTCCTTTTGAGCCCATCTTTCTCCTTGAAGAACAATGTTCTCAAGGGGAAAATGTCAGAAGAAATGACTCAAAGTGGAACTGAGACCCAGCACTGGGAATGAGAATAAAACAGCCCTGTGGCCATATAAATGCTCTGTTTGGAAGACTTCCAGGTCACTGTCAATGAGCTTAGAGATCGAGACTCTAGAACTGGTCAAGGGTCTGGGAGAAATCATGGTGAGCAGGAGAAGTGCCTGAAGAACAGAGACAGGTAAATGCTGCCGTGATTTTTTTTAATGAGAAAAAAATGGGGCCTTGAAGTGTTACACTGGTTAAGTTGGACCAGTGATATGTACTTAGCAGAGAAAAAGGTGATAACTCATAATTAACCAACAGCATGGATAAGCCAGACAAAGCCAGTCCTATTTTCTCACTTTTCATTGTTTTACTATGACAGTGTGGCAGAGGGGATATAGTTTGCAAGAAAGCAAGTTTTAAAATTTTTATGTAACTATCTCAGGGTCTCATTCTCCGAAAACTTAATCTAATTATATTGGGGGAAAGTCAATGAAATGTTATGATTTCAAAGTCATTTTGCAATTAAAACTCAGTCTTATTCAGGATTCCTTTCTCTATTCACCTCCTTTCTCCTGGGATTGATTATAAGCTCTGGGTTTATGCAAATGCCAGTGTTGAATGAAGAAAAGCTTTTACTTCTACATCTTAATCTAGCCTGGTCTGGACTTCCTTGAAATGTAGAATTGCCTGAGGTTAATCAAAGGACAGTTACCTCTATGTCCACATCTGCTAAGAGTTGCTGGTCTGGTCCTCCTACTGCTATCTATTGGAAGGTCCATGCCACTCTCTTCTCTGCTGTTCCCTCTCTGCAAAAGTGGAATGGCCTCATCCTCCCACTCTCTTAATCTTTCTCTGCTTTACTTGGGACACTGGGAGAGTTCAGCTGCTTTCCCACTCTCCTTTGGGGCTACAGAAAGCTCTGTGTGGCTGCATTAGGACCACTCATCCAAGACACTCCTCACAGCCCTCTCTATTCTACTACCCACACTAGCCCCATCTCATGCTTCTGGTGCATAACGCCAGTCTGCAAGGCAGCTCACTCCCAAAGCTCCAGCTCAGCAGCAGGTCCCAGGTTCCCTCTACTCTTGGATCCCTAAAAGTAGAGTTCCGTTATCTCCATTCTCTTCTTGACCTATGGCTGTAGGTAGGGGACCTGCTCCCTCAACCCCACCCCAGAATCTAACTCTCTTGCTTGCTTTCCACTTTCTCCTTCCTCTGCCCAGTATCTTGATTTTACATCCATACAAGGGGGATAAAGGGAAGAAGATGTAGTAAGATGGGGACTACCTCAGTCTGAAGGCATTTTAAATCTTTTCCCGTCTTTTGGCTTTTTGATCTTTAAAGTCAAGAATTCCGTGGTTTTGTTCCTGGTTCCACAACTCTCTGGAAGTATTAGAGAGCTTGAGTTGACTGGCTGAATGCAAGGTACTCACCAGCGAAAAGGAAGTGCAGCAAAAGTACATTTGTAGAACTTCACCATAACTTCCCACCCGGAAAACAACCCACTATAGAAAATTTGGATAATACAGAAAGGTAAATTCGTTTCCCATTTAGATGCTAGATGCTTAGATATACTAGATTGGCAGATTAGAAAAATGATATAAATATCAAATACCTTCATTCTGATAAGGCAAAGACTCACCAGATGGACTGTGGAGTCAAGTGGATTTATAGCTGACTGAACAACTTGCTTGAAGCTTACTGAATTACAGATCAATTTCTCCTTGGGAGAAAATCTTTAATGCTGTGAAACATTGTTTTGTAATATACTGCACTCTGTTCAACAAGTCTATTAATGATTTTGCTGAGAACAGAAGATGTGATTATCAAATTTGTAGTTGGCTCACAATTAAGAAGGACAGACAGAGTGGCTGCAACAATAGGCCAAGACTAACTTGATGAAACTCAACTCAATAATAATTCTGCCTTGCAATTATATTTAATATAATAATGTCATAACTACAGGATAAAGGTGACCCAATTAAATAACAAAGGTGCACCAAATTCATATCCTAGAAGACTTAACCATTATAATAATATGTGCCAGGAATGAGACACGACAGTTGGAAAATCTAGTGGATTTGGGGCTGTGTTAATAGAAGATCCGCATCCATAATAAGTCTGTATCTCATTAGAGTTTGTTCTAGAAAACTACATCTTTCCTCAATCCAACCTCCAAGTGTTACAGCTCACCCTCAAAAGCATTCTATAGCTCTTTACTGCCTCCAGAACAAAGTTCAAGCTCCTTTTATGGTGTGCCATGCCCACATGACCTACTTCAACTATCCAGTTTCATTTCCCATTGTTCTGGTTTCCTACCTGCTGTCTCATTCCAAACATGCAACTCCCTCCAAATGCTTTTTTGTGCTTTTGTTTCTTTGTCTAGCTTGTCCTTGTCTAAAATTTCACCTCTGCTGTGAGGTATGGGAAAGTGTGGATGGGAAGGAATGCTGACTGTTGGGCCAGAATTAGGGGTAGTGGGTAGGTGTGGGGAACAGAATCCCATGGAGTGAGGAACTGGACAGCATGAGAGCACAGATGAAAAGTAACAGACAAAGACAGGGGTTGTGCACATTTGGGGAAGCCCAAATGTTGGGTGGGTGCCAAAGGGAAACATCAAAGCTATGGTAGAGAGTGAAGGAGTTGAAGCAAAAGAGTTAAGTGGGAATGAGGGGAGCCAGCTACCTGGGATGTTTGCCTCCTTTGCTATCTTAATAATTTCCCAAATCTTTAAAAATCTTTATTTTTCCCGTCTCTCCTGACTTCAAGATAGAGTTGACTACTCTCTTCCTTGTAGCAACTCTGTACCCCGAATATTTCTCTATTAAATTGCATGTAGGGGTTTCCCTGGTGGCGCAGTGGTTGAGAGTCTGCCTGCTGATGCAGGGGACACGGGTTCGTGACCCGGTCCGGGAAGATCCCACATGCCGTGGAGCGGCTGGGCCCGTGAGCCATGGCCGCTGAGCCTGCGCATCCGGAGCCTGTGCTCCGCAACGGGAGAGGCCACAACAGTGAGAGGCCCACGTACCGAAAAAAAAAACAAACAAAATTGCATGTAGCCCAGATATTCAATTATTTGTTACATTTCCAATTCTCATACTGGACTGAACGCTTGCTTGATGGCCATGATTTACCTATGTAATCCCAGGATCCAGGCCATAGTACTACATCTGTATCAGTAACACAGTATCTGACACATAGTATACACTATATAAATATATACACACACCTGTGTATTTATATGTATGCATGTACACACATATATATACATATATGTATATAATATATATTTAATAAATTAATGGTGAATCTACCCTGTTAAATCTTGCTTGAAAATGATATTTCTCAAGGTATAAGGCCAATATTAGCATGTAGGAATCAGTGCATCCTGAACTATCTCATTATGAGAGAATCATCTTTTTAAAAAATAATTATTGAGTAGAAAATGCTTTTCAATCCATGTTCTAAATTAGTCATAACTATTCAAAGGCAAGGCATTTGGATCATATGGCTTCACTATGTGCATTCCTGAATGCTTAGGGCCAATTTAGGTGAATTGTAAGTATTCTGCTTAGAAGGAAATAATAATGCTTGATATTAACATAAAACCCTTTCACTGTCCTTCACATCTTGAATATGTGAGTGGGCTACATCCCTACCATAGAAACATGCTATTTTATTATTGCTCTTACATTTGCCTTTAGCAGATTTTTTTTTTTTTTTTTTAGCAGATTTTTTAATATGCTTAAGTAGGTGAGAAAACTTCGAAAAGAATGACACCTAACTTAGACACAGAGAGGTTCATGGGCCAGCATTCTTGTCAGTTGTTTCTTATCTGCTTTTCAGAGCATGGAGCCTGAGCTACAATATTATAAATGTTCTTTCTACTCTTAGTGCTAATAAGCTTTAGTCATTCATTTGTTCTACAAATATTTATTGAGCACCCACTGTGTTAGGCACTATTCGAGGTACTGGGAATACACCACGCAGCAGAATTGGCAACATCCTGCCTTCAAGGGCCTTATGTTCTAGTGGGGAGGGCAGAAAAACAAACAATTTAATAAATATACAACATTATTCTAGGTGGTCATAAATACTATAATGAAAAATAAATGAGGTAAAAGGAAAGAGAAAGACAGCAATTGCCATTTTAGATAATGTATCCAGACAAGACCTCAAGGACGAGGTAATATGTGAGCACAGAACTGAATGAAGTGGGGAACGGAATTATGCTAATTGCTTGGATACTAGCATTCCAAGTAGAGGAAACAGCAGGAACATGCTTGCAGTGTTTGAGGACTGGTGAGACTATATCACTGTTAGGATGGTGAATGGGGAAAACAGTGATGAGTTGAGGCTGGTGAAGTTGCCAGAGGCCAGATCTTGCAGAGTCAGAGAAGAATTCTGGATTTTATTCTCAGTGTGATGGGAAGTCACTGGAGATTTGAAAAGGCTTGTAACTGTTCAAATCAAATGGTATGATTTGTATTTTAAAAGGGTCACTCTAGCTTCAGTGGAAGGGAGTGCAGTGTAAAGTCCACATGCTTGTAGATGATAAGCAATGTGGTAAGACTGATGGACCCAACAGGCACAGCTTCTTTACTTCACCTTGTTTGCAGTAGAAAGAGCCTCTTGGTCAGCAAATCTTCCTGTCCAAGTTTCTGCCCTCTGGGAGGACTGCCCCATTAGCAGTCCCATGATGACAGCAAGTCCTCATCTTCTGGCATCAGCAAATAAGGCAGATCCACCTGTCTTCTCATCCTGTGCATCCTGGTCTGGGATTTCCTCAAGGGGCTGACACTTCTGTTATATTGGCTTGAGTCAACAGAAACCCCTATTTATCAGGCCCGGAGGTTTTCTGTTAGTACAATTTATGAGAACCTTAGTTGTCTGACATTTTCTTATCTAGCAACTCAGTTTATTAAACCAAACTCCAAGATGAGCAAGCGTGTGTCAGATTTGCTGATTCAATGCACTGTGAAAGAAGAGGGGTGGAAAGGCTATGCCTGTGAACCCCAGGGCCTTGTCTTCTAGCTGATCTTTCACACACAACCAGGTTTATGATGTCTGAACAAGACCCACTTACTGTAAGGTTAGGGTGCTATACTAGGCAGTATGTATTCTGGGCCACTGCTTGGTGGGGCTCTTCCCAATCTATTCGCAATGTTGTTTACAATGGCGAAGCTGCCAACTCCACTTCCTGTAGTGGCCAAATAAGCTCCTATCAGAATGATCCTCCTGAGGATAACGACAAAAAACTCTGGACAAAGTATTTTAAAAAGCCCAACTACCTGAAGGCACTGAGGAACAACCAAAAGAAGGTACACTATGGAGAGTGTTGGGAGAAACAACCTGCCGTAAACTCTGAGTGCCCTTGCATGTTCTTTCTGGGTATGTCTAGGAGGTAAGGCCCAGAATACCTGGGCCATTACTCAGGGTTGAATTTGCAGTGAGAAATCTTGAGGGATTATATAAGGTCTCCCTGAGAGACAAACAGTGGGCGTGTTAACTGCTTAATGTAGAACAGGTAGATTCTCCAACCTCAGTATTCCTCCCCTGTAATGTAACCCAGTGTGTGTGCAGGCCTCCATCTGGGCCCATGAAGCCACTCCTGTGGGACCTGAGGGCAAGAGAAATCAATGCCAGCATGTTGATACTCACGATACTTGCTGTGTCCTTGTTTCTGACCCATGAAATAGTACCAGGCTTATTTACTGGCTTATACATACATAAAATCAAATGGCAGACCTTGACAAGGGGAAGCAGACACTTGAAAGAAGGGAATGGCACCTGATGGATTTCCATTTTCATGACTTCTGGCCTGATAGCAGGTCTCAGTCTATGCCATATGGAGTAGCTAAGACTCTGATAGAAAGCCTGCAGCATTTCTGGCTCAAACAATCAGAGGGCAGAGTTTGGGACAACCACAGCCACTGGAAAGTGAAAGGGAAATCACAGAAATCAGAGAGTCCGAGGGAGGAATTATAAATTCTGTGTATTAATTTTGCCCAAATGTCTGCTGACCTCTGAACCATGCGTTTACAAGGCAGACTCCAAACGGCCCAGGAGAGACTAAAATTTCAGAAATAAGATTGAGGCAGCTGCCCAAGAGCAGAGTTTGCACTTTGAATTCAATCAAGTTAATTGACTGCTATAACAACAACAACAAAAACTCTCTGGACAAATATAGTAGCATTCAGAGTCTTTACAACATGTTTACAAGGTCCAGAATATAATCCAAAATTATTTAACATACAAAGAAACAAGAAAATATGACCCATTCTCAAGATAAAAACAACAAATAGAGAATGACCCTAAGGTAACCTAGATGATGGAATTAGCAGACAAAACTTTTAAAGCAGCAATT
Organism: Neophocaena asiaeorientalis asiaeorientalis; assembly: GCF_003031525.2. Taxonomy (NCBI): domain Eukaryota; kingdom Metazoa; phylum Chordata; class Mammalia; order Artiodactyla; family Phocoenidae; genus Neophocaena; species Neophocaena asiaeorientalis. The sequence continues at coordinate 721,220 of NW_020171832.1, forward strand.
ATAACTGCTCAAGGATGGAAAGTAAAATATCCTCATAATGAAAAAAAAGGTTATTTCAGACGATAAATAGAAGCTACATAATTTTAAAAGATACATACCTCAGAATTATATAATACAATGTATGAGAAAACAATTACTAGATGGGTTTAACATTAGAATGAAGGTAACAGGAAAAACTCAATAAACTAAATTCAATAACTAGAGCTAGATGAATAGAAGATGCACAATTAAAATGAGAGAAAAAAAGATTTTAAGAAATGATCAGACCCTTGAGAGAGATAATATTCAAGAGTCTAAAAATATGCAATTGTAAGTGAAAGAAAATATACTTTAAAAAGTGATGACTAAAAATTTCCCAAATATGGTGAAGACATTAATTTATATATTCATCAAACCCTAAGAAAGATAAATACAAAGAAAATCATCTCTAGGCACATTATAGACAAACTACTAAAAACCAAAGATATAGAAAAAAACTTGAATGCAACCAAAGACACATGACATATAATCGACAGAGTAACAATGATTTCAATCGACTAATCTCTCAGTAGAAAATAAGAAAGCCAGAAACCAACAGAACAACATCTTCAAATTACTGTGGAAAAGTTTCAACCCAGAATTCTATATGCTACAAAACAAACACAAAATAAAAATATTTTTCAGATAAAAGAAAACTAAAAAAAGTATCACCAGCAGATCTTTAGTATAAGAAATGCTAAAGGAGTTTCTTAAAGTAGAAAGAAAATAATACCAGACAGAAAATCTTTAGGAAGGAATGAAGAGTGTTGGAAATAATAAATATGTGGGTAAATATAAAAGATGACTTTCTCTCTTAATTTCTTTAAAGTACATTTGACTCTATAAATTTAAAATTATAACATTGTCTTGAGAGTTTAAAACATACATAATCTAAAGGATATGTGGTAGCTATAAATGGATCTATATGTTTGCAAAGTTTCTATATTCTAAATACAGTGTTAAAATATTAACTCTGGGCTTCCCTGGTGGCACAGTGGTTAAGAATCCGCCTGCCAATGCAGGGGACACAGGTTCGAGCCCTGATCCGGGAAGATCCCACATTCTGCGGAGCAGCTAAGCCCGCGAGCCAAAACTACTGAAGCCCGTGTGCCCAGAGCCCATGCCCCGCGATTACAAAAGCCACCGCAATGAGAAGTCTGTGCACTGCAACCAAGAGTATCCCCCACTCACCGCAACTAGAAAAAGCCCGCACACAGCAATGAAGACCCAACGCAGCCAAAAATAAATTTAAAAAATAATAATAAAATATTAACTCTAAGTAAACTGTAAAAAGTTAAGGATGTATAGTATACTCCCTAGGGCAACCACTTAAAAAAATAATGCAAGGTGGTATAGCTAAAAAGATAATAGGTAAACCAAAATACAATTTTTTTTACAAATGCAATTTTAAAATGCCATAATAAGACAGTAAAAAAGATCAAAAAAAAAGAGGGGAAAAACAGAAAACGTAATCCAAACATAAATCCAACATTATCAATAATTATATTAAATGTTAATACACTAAACACTCTAACTAAAAGGCAGAGGTTGTTAGAATGGATAAAAAATCAAGATCCAAATATAAGTTCTCCTCAAGAGATGCACTTTTTTTTTTTTTTTTTTTTTTTTAGTAACTATATATTAATATTAGATAAAATAAACTTTAAGACAAAGAGTATTATCAGAAGTAAAGTGAGGGACTTCCCTGGTGGTCCAGTGGTAAAAAATCCACCTTCCAATGCAGGGGACATGGGTTGGATCACTGGTCAGGGAACTAAGATCCCACATGCCATGGGGCAACTAAGCCAGGCGCCACAACTACTGAGCTTGCCTGCCTCAACAAGAGAGCCTGCATGCTGCAAACTACAGAGTCCACACGCCCTGGAATCTGTGCGCCACAACTAGAGAGAGAAAACCCTCACGCCACAACTAGAGAGAAGCCTGCACACCACAACGAAGACCTGACACAGCCTAAATAAATAAATAAAATAAAAATATCCAAAAAATATTGCTTCTAAAAAAAAAAAAGAAGAGCTTCCCTGGTGGTGTAGTGGTTGAGAGTCCGCCTGCTGATACAGGGAACGTGGGTTCGTGCCCTGGTCCGGGAAGATCCCACATGCCGCAGAGCGGTTAGGCCCGTGAGCCATGGCCACTGAGCCTGCGCGTCCGGAAAAAAAACTTAATTAATCAGGAAAACATAACAATTATATACAGTATAATAACAGAGCTCCAAAATATATGAAACAATTGAAAATTTAAAAGAGAAATAATTCAGCTTTCAGCAACTGACAGAACAATCAGACCAAAGAAAAATTCGTTAAAAACATCATAGTCTACACTGAAAGCCACCAGCTAGAAAGCCCAACCTGCACAGTTGTCCACAGCAGTTTTCTGGGGGCAACTTTGGAATTTTACATATGGAAATAAGTATTCAGAATAAACTAGACATGTCCATCACGGCACCAACCATGCCTCTAGTTTCCCTTAATGGAAAACATCCCACTCCTGACCTTGCTCTAGAAGCAATGAGGAAGTCATATTTTCAACATCATGAGAATCCCACTCCCTTGTACACTGAGAGCTGCTGGGACTAGAATGGGTGAGTTCCCTCCTACAGGAGTTGAGATTTCTATATACTTGCCAGTGTTCTGACATATGGTGTCAAGGATTCTGTCTGAACAGAGAAGATGGTCATAAACTGGACCTATCTGATGCTCTCCTGCAGAAATTCTAGCTAGGAGACATGAGAAAATGAGGTTATTGACAGGTAGTATAAAAAGATATATGGAAATGTCATGGCAAAGAAAGTTATGAGTTATACATTATAAATAAGTAGATCCAATGTGATAGATGAAAAAATCCAGGAAAGAAAAAATGAATAAGCAAGTCAGAGGTGTAGAAGGGAGCAGACAGCCAGAGAGTAGCTGCATGCGACTGGGGGAGAAGCACCCACCATAGGTGGATGATGCACTAACTCCTGCTTCTGAGGGTTTTAGAGCTTCCTGGCACCTCCTTCAGGGGAGAACTGGCTGTTCTATGGTTATTTTCTGAGAAGTCCATGAGACTTGTCATTCATGTTCTATTACATTGTGAGTATCCTGATAGTAAATCCCACCTTCCTCCAGGCAAAGCAACAGGGCCTTTGTTGCTTAAAAAATCTAATTAGGCCAAAGGTGTTAGTAAAATTCAGGCTCTACTCAGTGCTTACCAACTTTAGTATTTGGTATTGGAATTTTAATTTCGTGAAGATATTAATTTACAGATTCATGAAGGTCAGCAAACCCCAAGCAAAATACAAAGAAACCCATCCCTAAAGCACATCATAAGTCAAACTGCTAAAAACCAAAGATATAGAGAAAAACTTTAAAGCAGCCAAAGACATGTGACACAGACTTTCATGTTATGCTGAAACTTTATATTTTCTTAATGCAGAAACATTACTATTTTAAAAAATAAAATATGCATTTCTTACTATATAAAATTTGCTTTTTTAAAGTGGAACAAGTATTCAAAGGAAATCAAGAAAAGTTATTTTCTTTATCTAACTCCTAAATCTTTCAGAAATGCATTAAATAATTGTATCTACTTCTTCCTAGGTCTATGAGTCACATTTACTTGGAAAGAGACTGAAAGCAAACTCAATCCCTCATGCATTTTCATAAAACGTATGTGTTAGCCTGAGGAATTGAAAGTGAAAGTAAAAAAATGCAAAATAAATTGTTCCAGTCCTTGGCAATTGTTCTATGTGATGTTCCTGGGTTTTAAGAAGTAGTAACAGTGCATAAGTGAAGGAATTGAAAATAAAGTGCTCTAAATGTTTGAAATGCTGTAAAAGTCATGAGAATTTTGTTTCTCTGTAACACCTAAATACAAAGCCTTTTCTTTTTGTGTGTGTTCTAAAAGCTGCATGGGGTAGGAAAAAGGCAGCCTTAGGCTAGAAATGCAAATTCCTGTTTTTATAAAGTATGGAAAAATTGTTTGGAACCAAGAAAAGTCAAGTTCTGCCCAGGCTATAATAACAGGAACCCAACCAATATGTAGTTGCCACATGCAATGTTTCTAATGCACTTCTCCCAGTATTTAACAATAAGCCATTACCATGGCAACTTAACCTCAAACACACAAAAGAAACACCTCAAATTCTTTCTTCGGAATGACACAGATCTCACACAGAATCAAGGGATTTGTTTAAAAAATACTTCTCCAATGCTATTTTTAATAGATGAAAGATAGATTTTAGGAAGCAGGTGGTCAATGTATACACAAAATGAAGAACCAAGTACATGAATGATTATTATATATTTTTGCAGGTTTAACTGGCTTGAAGTTCTACTGTAATGATGTAAATTAATACGAACCTGTGTACATTGGTTAGAGGAAAAGCTTAATGAAAGTGAGTGCCATTCCCACCCCTTCCCCAAATACCAGTGCAATTGAAGCATTTGTTTTATGCTGCTTTGAAAGGCACATCCAACACACTCCAGTCATTGGTCCTTAATATCTACTACCTTACCTAAAGAATTTTTCTGGCAACCAGTCACTTATATGCACACAGCAATGTGGAAGGAAAAAAGAACTCATTTCCTGTATGAGTTTCAAATCATGAAAAATTGAGAAGGATTTAGGAGTCAAACAATGGAGGATAAGTCCACCAGAGGGTTGAGGGACCTGCTGATTAGGCACCAAGCAGAGGCCAAAGAAAAGGTGGGGCTGATTGGTGTAGATTCACCCTCTGAGAAAAATCATTTAAAATGTGGGCTACCTCTTGGCACATCTGTAGCATCATCTTCTTTTTTTAAAGAAAAAGGAGAGCTGATATCTCATAATCCAAGCAGCTCCCTCTCTACATAAAGCCTCTTCAGACATGTTGACTTTAAAGACCTGAGGCCTGCCGTGAGCTAAGAAAGCAGGCTCAGTAAGTGAGAGACAGGACCCTCAGAGGCGCTTTGAGCAGTCTGGTATTCCTCTGCTCCTTAATGTCGTGTTTCTAGTGGAAATTCTCTTGGAATCTGTTAAATATTAAAGTGCTCTTCAGAGGTGGATGAAGATGTAAGAATGAGAGCTTGTGTGAAGCTTTTAAGATAAGTCTGAGGCCTTACGTCCTGCTTACTATGTATGTATTTCGAGTCCAGTCACATCAAATATCCATTTAACATACTCGAATTTAACAAAAGGCACTGGATCAGAAAAATGAAAGGAGGAGAAATAATTCAAGCCGTTCTGCTGGTGATTTCCTTCCTCTAAGGACTGTTCTGGGGTGGGCAGAAGGTGGGAGAGAGAGTCTGCCATTTCCTCAACTGAACACTGTTTCTCATGGCTGACACAGAGTGACCATCTCACTGGGCTTAAGCCATTCTGAAGTTCATGGCCTTAAACACAAGCTGACTACTTCACCTGGTGTTCAACAGCATTGGAGAACAAGGAGGCTGGGAGGTAGTCTGCTGGCCTTCAGTGTGGAGGCTTCCTAAAGGATTTTCAAGGGTAACTTTGATTATACCTAGTTTTCTCCTTACCCCCTGACTCTGGAATGTACCTGGCCTGTAAAATGCATCTCCCCTATTTTTAATTCTAGGATATGTCAGAGGACATTGACTTTCTGGAACCAGACTTTCTGTTTCCTTTCAAATGCTGTTTTCCCTACCTGAGATTTGAAATGATATTCAAAATATATCAAGCTTATAAATAGACTGAGGCTCAAAAGTTTATTTGCAAGCTGGCTGTTTGGAACTCAGAATGCATTTTGCTATAAAAACAATCCTATAAATGGTGCAAAAGGTATGTGTGTTCCCAGAATAGACCACATACATCTTTGTTCTGAGATACATGTATTTGCCAAGGAAAAGGGGTATAGAAAAGGAAATGTAATCCAGTGGCTAAGAGTGCTCGAGCCAGGCTGCCTGTGTTCAAAGGCCATCGCTCACTAGCTTTTGGCCTTGACCAACTGTCTCAGTTTGCTCACCAATAAAATGGGGCTAATAGAGTATTTCTCTCAGAGGTATGTGTGAAGATACAGTCAGCCAAAATAATGCACATTGCACATTAAAACGTTCTGTGTTTGCTCCTACAATTATTTCTCTGGGTATGAACTGCTCAAACACTACAAAATTTCCAGTACCTGTGTTTCTCCAAATTCCAACCATTCTTGAGAAGGGGGAACTCAAAAATCTTAACCAAATCATGCTTAGTATAGAAACATTCACTCTAATGAATATTTGATTGAATTCAAAAGGTGAAAAAGAGAGGTGTGTGCTGAGAGAAGGGAGCTGGGAGAAGTTCCCCTCACCATGCTCCTACACCTGCTTCTTTGCTTGGCCAATCACTGTGCTGTCCCTATTCTGCTCCCCTCCAGTCTGGAGGTGTCTGCAGCCAGGGGCAGATAAGGACATGAGGTGATGAGGGGGAGGAGAATTCCTCCAGGCTTCCCAAAGTCCACTGGACATTTCTCATGGAAGTGTCTTTACAGAGCTGCCCCAGAGCAGTGAGGACAAGTGGGAGCTTTTCTGGCTACTTCCTGGGGCTTCCCCTCAGCCCTGCCTTCCTACATCTAGCTCTTCACCACACAGGCCCACTGGCTGGCCTCCCACTTCTAGATCTTCTCCATGGTCTCCCAAATGTCCTCCACAGGAAAATGGCAGAAGACTGTGGATTGCACACAAAGTAAAAACACCCAGAATCTTGGGTGGATCCTCACCACTTTCTCGATCTCAAGAAAGGTATCCTCAAATAAAACATATTTGGGGAAAGAAAATTATATTTCCTGACCCTTTTCAGTGCATTTAAGTATATCCCAATTGCTTGCACCATTCATCCATTTATTCGCATACTCAGTAAATCTTTTGTTTAGAATTTTGTTAGATTCTGAGAACACCTTCTGGAACTTCAATAGTGCATATCTGTAATATGATATTTAAACATTTTTAATGAGTTCATCATCAGTGTAATTGCCACTCTAACTTTGTATGTGAAGTCAAATCATAATAAAACTGTTACTATAAAGTTTTTAACATTAAAAAAGGGATAAGTAAGCCTTTTACTTGTTTGTTTTTCGTTTAAGGAATATTTCCTACCCCAAAGAGCTCACAGTTTAGATCTGGGAGAACAAATAGTCAGCTTTGATTAGAAGCAGACTTATTTATCTTTGGTTGTTGACAAACCAAAGCTCTGCTTTTCAGTACAGCTGGGACACAGCAACTCAGCCTGTAGTTTCCAAAGTGTGGCTCCCTGGCCCTCTCTGTGCACGGCCCTGCTGATAGCCTGGAGGTTGCTCAGAGTGCGTAAAAAGGGCATATGGTGTCTCTGAGTACATTTTGCATTTTCTGGAGTGAACCCAGCTCTGCTCTTGCCCAGAGTGAGTATGCTGGTCGTGTGCATGTTTAAAAATGCTCATGAAATTGTGGGGGGAGTCTCTGATTGGCGTTAAAACTGGACTTCACCAAAGCAGACACATATTTATTTGGAAATCCAGAGTAATAACAAGCCAGATTTCTAAGCTTTTTGTTTCCTTCCAACTGGTTAAGCACTGGACTACCAGGGTATTAGGAATAATTTGAGAAAAAAAAAAGAAAGCACAAGAGAGAATATTCAATAGGAAATGTTGACAAATTGAAAACTTAGTTTTCCTTTTACCAAGAAATAAAGTTAGGCATAAGTAAGTGCTTTTCAAGTGGTGTCTTTTTCTCAGGGCTCTCGAGCTGTGTTAGCGAAGTCTTTCACCAGAGGCTCTGCCCCGTGCATTCCTAGCATGTGGTAAAATTGTTCCTTGCTGCCCTTTTTAAGTTAGGTGTGGCCATGTGACTTACAAGACCGATGACATGTGAGCAGAGGTGTCAGGCATCACTTCTGGGCAGAAGCTCTAAGAGCCAGCGTGCCATTTGCCATACTCTCTTTATCAGTCTGCCAGAGTGATGGACAATGTCCCAGAGGTGGCTGCTTGTTAACATGGGTCCCAGAGAAAGGACAATGCAGAGCGTCCCCAGCTGGAGTGAGAAATAAACCTTGTGTCTGAAGCCACTGAGATTTGGGGGCTGTTTGCTCCTGCAGCATAACCTGGACTTTAGGTTCTGACAGACAAAGACTGGGATAGGAGAGCTTTTCTCGCTGCCAGGCTGGCTGGGCAGGAATCCCTAGAGGGACCCCTCCTGTATCTTTCTAAATCATTTCATTGACCCCCTTGCAATTATATTTTAATTTCAAAGCTCTTAGCTATGCTTTGACCCCTTATAAAGGCATATAACTTTATTTCTTGATCTCTCATTGTTGCTGTTGTTGTTTTTGAAGCAGTATTGAGATTTGAAGGAGAAAACGGCTCTAGATGGGGAATTAGAAAGTGAAAGTTGTTTTATTGGTTTACTGGCTCTGCCATTAACCATCTGTGTGACCCCTAAACAAAGCAGTAATATTTTGGGGCCTCAGTTTCCTTGTCTGTGGCACAGGGAACTTGAATTAGACCCTAGGTAGCAAAGTAGTAACCCGTGAATTTTACACAGCCCTGAGATAGGTTTTGTTCAGTCCACATAGGTGTGGTTTTCTACATTTTAATCAGACAGTCACAACATAAAAATCTATTTGTCAACATTATAAGTCAAAAGAATTCACATAAAATCCAGCTTGCTGATTGCTTGCTTGCTTTTCTACGTGCATCCATTCAACAAATATTTATTGAGCACTCACTGAATGCCACGTACTCTTCTAAGCACTGGATTTACTGCAATACACAATACAAGCAAAAAAAATCCATGCCCTCCTAGAGTTAACATTCTAGAGGATTTCCAGCTTATCTTAAAAATTTGGAAGATCTGGCGACATGGGGCCCATATTTCAATACAGTAAGAATTCTTGAGAAGCTGAGTAGTAATTGTACCTTTAGACTAGGTATTGGGTCCCACCTCTGCAGGTGTGGGGAAGGCCCAGCCAGGCCCTCACTTTACCTGTCTGGCCAATGTAGGCTTCTAAATTTGTGATGCTTGGACTAGGTGACCTCTCAGAGTCCTTTATTCCTAACAGCCAGGATTCTAAAAGTACAGGCAACATAAAATGAAAACAGTATTTTCAAGTGTGTTACAGAAAATCTACATCTTAATACTGTTACAAATTGTACAAGCTGAGCTGTGGATATATGTAAAAAAGAGGATATTGCCTCTGCCCTCTCTCCCTCCTTGCCCCAGTATCTTTCACTCGACTGTACAATTCTGGAAAGACAGAAATATACCCAGCACATGCCATGTCTCCTTGGCTTCAATCCTGCTCCTTCCCTCCCTCTGTTGCTGCCCTCTGGCAGGCTTTTCATTCTGGAGATGCAGATTAGCTTTGTAAGTAACCAGGGGTGCACATACCTTAGGTATCTTAAATGTTTAATTACCTGTCTAAAATTTTAGTTCAGCAGTTGGATGGAAATTAGCATATCCCTTTAACAAGATTCTGGAACATCTTCTGTTTGCTCTGCAATGTTATTTACTAACGGCATCATCATTCTCCTTCACAGCAAATGCAAGAACGCATGTGGGTGCCGAGTAATGGTTTTGTGTTTCAGGTCCAATGGGAATGGGCTTTGTAAAAAGTATGTGGGCTGGTAGGTACTAGAAAATTATTTGCAAGATTATTATAAGTCATCTATCCTATAGCAATTCTTTTTATTTCTTTCTTTTCTTGTTCTTTTGCTCTTCCTTTCTTCTCTCTTCCTGAGGGGTTGTAGATGAGTCATATTTTGAGTCATTTCCTTAATAAGTAGCAGGTTAATGGTATCAAGATAGGGAAGAAGTAAGTCAGAACACCAAAGCTATTACCACACATCTTAATGGATATATACACACACATCTACACCCACAGCACACACACACACATATTCCAGTACTCAAGTGAAAGACAACTAAAAGCTCATTTTTCTCTGTAAAAATTTTCATCTAATGGCTGAGACTTAGTAAGCCAAGTTTCCACCAGAGCAAAACTTTATAATCAAGTTATAAAAGCTTCAAAATAGCAAGACACAAGGGAAACCCTGACACAGTCTTAATTACACTGTCACCAGATACAATGTTAAAATGTACCTATAAATATTCCCTTTTAATCCTATGAATTAGTCCTGTAGATGTGTCTAGAATTATATTTCTAATGTCTGACCTACCTATCCCACCTCTGAGCAGAATAATTACTCTAGATCCAGATTAAAGTGGTTTCCTTTCAGTTAAGTTTCTAGAAATATCTCCCAGAAGCTGAAAAACAGCACCAAATATTAATGGGAACAATAATAAAAAATAATTTCAACAAGGAACTTTTATTGCTAACTTGTTATGTTCTAGGCCCTGTGCTAAACATGGTACCTGCCTTATGTTGTATAATCATCACGACTACCCTAAGACATGGTTCTTCTGCAGTTTATTTTCCATTTAACCCTTTGGGTCCATTTTCCATCTTTCCTCATCCTATTCTGTGCCCTGGGTGCTGACCTTTATAGATGTCATCATCGAGTTCCCACGCCTTCTGGCTTCTGTCAGGTTCCCAGAGTGGGATGAGAGTGAAGTCTGAGTATTTATTCTTCCACCTCTGTCTCTTTGGGGCCCTGAGCTAGCTCTTTCTCCGTCACCCCGGCTCCCGTCTGGGGTCTTCTCCTAAAGCTACCACACTCTCCTCAGCTTCCGGTAATTGCTCCCCTCCTCATCCCTTCAGATATGGGAGCTACTTTGCTCTCTCCAGGATTTTTTACCATCCTTTGTTGAGTGCTCTTATTTCTGCCTATACTCTTGTCACTAGTCCCTCATTAAACTCTCTCAGTTACTTTGAGAGTGCCATCTATTTTCTGGACTCTGAATAACACAGTACTACCATTTCCCTTCTATAGACTGAAAAAAAAAATTGAGGCTCTGACATGTTATGTAACATGTACAAGATTGTACAGCTAGTAAATGCCAGAGTCAAGATTTGAACTGAGATGTTAGCCCAAGCTCTTACCCAATACTGAACAAGGTCTATAACAGAATCCCCATTATGTTGGTTTTCCGCAAAGTGTTAAGAAAAGCATCTGGACTTCCAGCCCAAGAAGAGTAGCTAGCTTAACTTTACCACTGTTGCACTGGGCCATGTTGGTTTTCTAAAGCCACCTTGGTTTTATTTTCTATAAAATGGGGTAAATAAGTGGTAAATAGACTTACTGTGGTGATCATTTTCCTAAGTATACAAATATCAAATCATTATGTTGTACACCTGAAACCTATATACAGACGGTTCCTGATTTGCAATGATTCAACTTAAAATTTTTCGCCAATCTTTCTACACATTCAGTAGAAACTGTACTTCAAATTTTGAATGTTGATCTTTTCTCAGGCTAGCAATATGTGGTACGATACTCTCTCTCAGGATGTTGGGCAGCAGTCAGCCACACATCACAGGGTAAATAATGGATACACTTACAACCATTCTGTACCCAGACAACCATTCGGTTTTTCACTTTCAGTACAGTATTCAATAAATTACATGAGATATTCAATACTTTATTATAAAATGGGCTTTGTGTAGATGATTTTTGTCCTACTGTAGACTCATGTAAGTGTTCTGAGCACGTTTAAGGTAGGCTAGGCTGAGATATGATGTTGGGTAGGTTACTTGCATCAAATGCAGTTTTGACTTACTTATAATGAGTTTATCAGGACGTAACTTCATCATAAGTTGAGGAAGATCTGTAATGTTATATGTCAATTATACCTCAAGAAAGAAATTAATACATAAATAAAACAAAATGGGGGAAATAGACTTGTTCCAATTATTGCTCAGGATTCTTGTAAGAATAAAAGTGAGATAAGAGATGTGAAAAGACCTTAAAAGGACGTGAGTACTATGTAAATTTAAGTTATTTCTCCTTGGGTAAAACAATTTGTAACAGCATTAGGATGTAGATCTCTCTATAAATACTTATGTATATATGTCTGTGTGTGCTCACACATGTGGAATGTGTCATATTCTTTCTGTAGGTTAAAACATCATTGTTCTTCCATGATACAAACCCTTTGTTAGGGCATCTACTACTATTTGTCCACAGTTCAAACTTATACGTATAAGTCCTAACTATTAGGATCCCACATTTATATTCAATCAGTTTAAAAAGTAAGAAAAATTCACTTATCATTGATAATTCCCTGTGTAACAAGACACACCTATAACTTTAGGGAATATTATAATATAGACAGGAAGATATATTTTATAAAATGGCTTCACTCCCACAGGAACAGGAACGAGGACTCTTTTCTTAAATTGGGCTCATTTACGCTATAGCTGAGATATAAAATCCATACTGGTTACGGTTGAGATAAAAAAAATAAATACAGGCTTCTGTAAGGAACAGTGAAAAGATGGATTCCCCTCCTTTACATAAGCTGGGAAGCGGGTAGATATTTGACTATATTCTGGGACACTGGCTTGGAATGGGAATCAATGTTTTAATCCATAAAGCCTCAGGTCATGAGGAATCCAGGACAGCTCAGTGAGCAAGGTGCTCCCTGCTGTGGAAGTGGTAGCCAGGGAGCTCCCGGAGAACTCAGCAACTTGGCTGATGTTCACCGTCAAGCAGAGGCAAAGCTGGAGCCCCTGAGTGTTCCCTGGTCACCAGACTGCTCTGCTTATAGCTGCAGTGACAGTGGCCTCTTCCCCCTTTGCCAGGGTTGGCCAGCCACAGCCTCAGGAGGGAAAACTGGGCACTCAGCACCACGGAGATAAGCCCACCTTCCTTTGGCCATCTTTTTGGCTCATTCTCTGATACTGGGAATATCACGTAATTTGTTTGATGACTCAATTTTCTTATCAACAAAGTATGTACCAGCTTCCAGCCTCTTGCTCACAAGATTCCTAAAGATATTTTTAGGGACCCAAGAAAATGTTGCCACACAAAGATGAAGGACAATTAATTCTTTGTGTCTTGAGCTGGAGTTATCTGTGCACTTGTCACAGCCTCCTGATCTATGACCAGCTTTTAATTAGACAATAGGCATTTGGCATTCCATGCCTTTGATGTGCAAGATTCTGACTCAGGGCTGTGGAGGTTACTTATCCCTGAAGTTCCTGCTCACACTGCTTTCTAGCTGGGCAGACATGTTGAAATAATAAAGCAGAACAGTTAAGAGGCTGACCTGTGGAGTCAGGCAGGTTGGGTGACCTTGGACTGATTTCCTCTCTAAGCCTCAGTTTACTCGCCTGTCAAATGAAGATAAAAGCACCAACCTCACAGACATGTTTAGAGTTGTTTTTTTTTTAAGAGTTTTAATTAGAAGAAATGTAAGAACTTAGCAATGTGTCTATGCATAGTAAGAATGCAATGAGTGGTAACTCCAGCCTGTACATTTTTGACATAGCACTTATTATAAAAATTTACTTACATTTTTGCCTTTTCACACCTACCTCTCACTCTGTCCCTCCAGTGCTCTGAACTGTGCCTACTATACAGCAGGTGTTCAATAAATGTTGGATGTATGAATCAAGGACAAGTATAAGATGGGGTTTCTGCCCTCCAGGAGTTTACTGTCAAATTGACAGATAAGATGTTTACCAGATAATTAATAATTATGCTTGGCAGAAAGTAAGTCGTATGTGAGTTGTATACACAGAGGCAAAAGAGAGAGCTCCCTTCTGACCAGATGGGAAAGGAAGGCTAAATGGAGAAGGGGGCTTGGAGCTTAAATCATTCCCCTCCCTCTACTGGCCAATGCTCAAAAAGAATGTCACTCCACGCTCTGGTCACTAAAACACTGACGATATTTCCCCTCCATTTTCCTGGGTTTAGCTTGATAGGCAGCTGTATTAGTTTCCTATTGCTGCTGTAACAAACTACCACAAACTTAGTGTCTTAAATTAAAACAACACAAATTTATTGCCTTGCTGTTCTGGAGGTCAGACCCAAATCAGTTTTACTGAGCTAAAGTCCAGATGAAAACAGGGCTGGTTCTTTCTGGGGACCCTAGGAGAGAATCTATTTCCTTACCTTTTTCAGATTCTATAGCTTTTTCATTCCTTGACTCTTGGCCCTGTCCTTCATCTCCAAAGCCAGTGGCATAACATCTTCAAATCACTCATTGCTTCCGTCATCACAATGCATTATCTATGACTCTTCTGTAGTCAAATCCCTCTCTGCCGCCCTCTTGTAAGGACAGTTGTGATTACATTTAAGATCCACTGGGATCATCCAGGATAATCTCCCCATCTCAAGATCCTCAACTTAATCACATCTGAAAGTTCTTTTTGCCATATAAGGTAATATTCACAGGTTCCAGGGATTAGGACTTGGATATCTTTGAAGGCCGTTATCCAGCCCACCACCATAGCCAATAAAATAAGGAGAAAGGAAGTTCCTACCAAACAATGTGGATTTGTTCCAGTCCATCTTAACACTGAATCCAGCAAATGTCAGTGAGTCAGTAAGACACATACTCAAGTCATACTGTGTCTCTTGTTAATTAGAATTTATTTAAATTCTTCCACTGAATCTCACTTGAATGTATGGATTTGAGCAAATGTTGTTTGCTACTGGTGCCATGGAAGGGTAAGATAGTCAATATTTCGTAAGAAATAGAAACATGAAGCAAAAAAAGACCCAGTCAGAGATGCTGGGTGGGGTGAGAGGTTAAGGAGACTCAGCTGCAGGGAACAGAGTGCTCACAAAGTGAGAGAGGGCTTCAGGGCTCATCCTGGCTGGAACCAGGCTTGGGGCCATTTCTGTCCCAAAAGGCAGCTGCCGACATTCCTCTTTCCTTGAGAGAAATTTCCACAACCATGGGGAAAGGGCCAAATGAACAGTCAACCTGCACCCTCTGAGCTTGCAGTAATAATCCCATTTCTTCACAGTAGAGTTTGGGCCATTCAAATACACAGAGAACTATGCTCATTATTATGAGATATTTGACATGTCCACAGTTCTTTTTTGTACACATATGTTGGGGAAATTTGATTGGTTTTAGCGTATTAGAAGTCTCCCTCTTTCTAGTACTCTCAATAGTTCATTTTACATTGTATTTAAAACCTCTGGAACGGGTCTTCTTCAAGGTGACGATGTAGCCCTATTTTCTTTTTAAGTTTAATAGCCATGTCTCCTACCAGAGGTGACAGTCTACATAAATGTGGTCACAATACCTGCCACCTACTTTACTCAGCAAAGACATCCACACTGCCAGCTGTCACGTGAACCCACCTTAATACTGCCATCCCATTGAGCACGTCACTGGTTCTACCCGTTCTCATAGCATCACGTTTCCATGGTGACTAATGCATAGAGCAGTGTAAAATTATAGATAACAGGAGAAAAGTAAGTAGCATAAATCAAATATGTGCTGCACATTTGGGGTTTCCAAAGCTGATCGCTGCACAGGTGAGGACATGGAGACTTGGCTTCAGTACGGATAACTATCAACAGGCTGCAGAGCTTCAAGCCCCCACCTCTCTGCCCAGTGAGCCTTTTACATGCTGAAAAGAAGGGTGCACAAGTGCACAACTACATTATTTGTAGTCAATAAATGGGGCTAGATAAAGGTGCGGGCGTAACAAGGCACAGTCATGCTTCTGAGTCCCTCTGCCCCACACACGGAGGGTGGAACAGCTTCCTAAGGGCACCTTTTCCTCTCCTGTCTCTCACAGACCGGTCATCTTCCTAAGGCACTCTTCCTATCACATCACTTGGTGCTAAAGGACATGCAATGACTACCTGCCGGCTTTCTGGCTGGGCCCCAATTTCTCACCAGGGAGCTTGAGGTACCTCTGGTCCAGGTGTGCAGCCTCGTCACATTCCCTGAGGCTGGACTTCATCCAGGCTGGGCCCCTCACCACCCCACATGGCTCACCTGTTCTCCCAGCTCCACTCATCAACTACCCACCCTTCAATAGAGGACTTAAGCTGCGCCGCCTCCTTGAAGTCTTCTTGATACCTCTCTGGTCAAACTGACCTCTCCCTTGCCTGACCTCCCACCCCACAGACTCTTACCTCATTGGACTATAAACATTTTCCCCAGTCACTGCTTCCAACTCCACTGCTTGACCTGCTCCACCTCCTCCACTGGGTGATGTTTTTCATGAGGCTATGTTGGCTCAATTCCATATCTTTCTAGGCACTTTTCTTAAAACACTTTCTAGACTCAGACCTGCTCCTTTTAAAATGTCTACCTCATATTTAATTCACATCTCTCTTCCCTCCCCTTCCCTGACCCTACCCTAGTCAAGACACTTTTGGCACATGAGAGTGGAGGAAGATGGAGGCCTTCTGCCCCTTGGATACCTCTCTCCTCTCTTCCTTGCATGTTTCTCCTGGTGCTAATCCAAGAGAACGAGGGAAGAGAGAGACCTCTCCCTGCTTCTCTGTTTACGGAGAGTTCCTGTCCCCTCCACGTTTAGGGCCTAATTGCTGTCCCACACCCTTTTATGCCCCTTCATGCCCTTGCCCCAGGTCGTACCAGCCAGCTCTCCCCTGATCTTTCCTCCACACCCTGGCAGTTGCCAGTGGCTTGATAACTATCAGAATGGCATCCATCACTGTCCCTGATTTTGAGGATGGTGGACAGTTTGGCAGGTTGATGACTGATTCTCCTGGAGTCTCCCTCTTGGCTTTGGGGTCGGAGGTGAAATACCCCATTCCCTTGTAGGGCATTAGTGAAAGGAGGAAGACCACCACACTACTTTACAAGGAGACCTCTCATTCTCTCCCTAGTAGGCTTCTCTATATTCATTTGGGTGAGCGGCTGGTAGAGATGGTTCCAGGGCTGGTTCTGCTGAAATCCCACCTCTCAGCAAGCCCTGGGGGACATGGTTGACTACCGTACTTGGCAGTTGTACAGGACTGTACAGTATGTATGGGACTAATCTCAATCCCTGAGCAATGGGAAACATTGCACTAGGCACCTAGCTTTCTCTCTAGTTCCTAGAATTGTGAAGCCCTAGTCTTCTGCTCCTTCATTCTCTGGCATGTGACACTTAATAGACCAGGTTGGTCACAAGATGGCAGGAAAACTGGGGGCTTCCAGCCTTCTCTTGGCTCCTCCTTTTGTGAGAACAGGTCAGCTAACTCCTCTTTCTTTGACGCTGACCTCAAAAATTGGGTGAGTTGGGATCTATGGTTTATAACATTCAACTTGATATACTGTTATAATTCTACTGAGTAATCTATTTTACATTACTGCTATTGTTCTCAATTCATTTAAGCAGGTGAATTTTTTCTCCCCAGTAAGGTAAAAGCTGAGATGATCCTTAAAGAACAAGCAGTGTTCAGTATTTCCTTTTCTTTATGCACAGACCCTACCAGGGTGCTATGAACATAATAGACAGGGACTACATATAGACTTGTTGACTTGACTGGGGAACAACAGGAGCTATAGACCTCAGGAGCCTGTGCTGTGGCAAACTGTGGTGGCTACCCACTGCCATGTAGAAACAGAGAGGGCAGAAGCTACATGCTGACCTATAGGCTGTACATGCATGATAGTCAAGATTAATTCTGGTCATCAAAAACTCAAGTAATCCAGAATTAAAATCCAGATTTATGGTATCAGGGGAATAAAATATACATATGATTGGATGTTTTCCTTTTCCTAAAAAAATAATGTATTGCTTGCAAATCAGTAGAGTGCCAGAGAGAAATAGGCAAGGCAAGAAGAAGTAACTTGCTAGCATCCCTAAAGAAATGTTGGTTTTCCAGTTTTGAAATTTGGGGAAAGGGGTGTTTTTTTTCTCTTCGGAAGAGAAAAAATAAGGAAAAATAAGAAATGGATCCCTAACTAAAAGCGAAAAATAACTTTTAGTGAAAATCTGAAAGCTAATGTTAAAGAATCCTCAGGATACATATGTATGTTCCAATTTTTTATGCTGATACCCTGTATTTCTTAAATTCAAACATTACGTCAACTGAAAACGTGTGGTCCATTTAATAATAGCTATTCAGAACAAAGAAACATGACCACAATAATACTCATTTTTGGTCGTAACAGGCTTCCTAACATTAACAGGATGGAGTTAAAATGCTGAAATGTTAAGATCACTGCTGTGCTAAGCTCTTTATTTAATCCTCTTAACAGCCTATACAATAGATACTGTCATCATCCAGACTGATGAAAAGCTAGTCCAGCACCAAAGACAGTATAAGTAGCAGAGCTGGGATTCAAACTTGAGTCTAAGTACTACAGTGAACAGATCCAGACTAGAAGCTCCATATGTAAGAGGACATCCCCATTATCATCACAGACTTGTCTACCCAACATCTGACTACTTCCATCCCTAACTCCCCAGGTTCCAGCCACCTTCATCCTCCTGAAGATGACTGCAGCATCTTCCTGATTGGCCTCTTAACTTGCACCCTACAGTCTCTTATCCACTGAGATACCCGAACAATCTTTATAAAGCATACAACAGATTTGTCACACTTCGGCTCAAAATCTTGCAATGGCTCCATCTTACCCAGAATTAAATCCAAGGTTCTCACCATGGCCCATGAGGCCCTCCAGATCTGGCTCCTGGCTGCTCCTCTCCTTCCCTGGCCCATTCCAAACTCACTGGACTCTCAACTGTTCCCAGATGCAGCAAATGCCCTCAGGGCCTTCGTGCTTGCTGTTTCCTCTGTCTGGATTGATCTTCCCCCAGATACTCAAAAGGCTTATTCTCTCACCTTCTTCCAGTCCATGATCAAAAGTTATCAACAGACATCCCTTTCCACCCTCTTCATTTAAAAATTTTTTTTATTTTTATGAAAAATTTAAAGGTTACTTTCCATTTACAGTTATTACAAAATATTGGCTATATTCCCCGTGTTGTATAATGCATCCTTGAACCTATCTTACACACAACAGTTTGTACCTCCCACTTCCCCACCCCTATATTGTCCCTCCCCTGCCTCCCCACTGGTAACCACTAGCTTGTTCTCTATATCTATGAGTCTGCCTCTGTTTTGTTATATTCAGTAGTTTGTTGTTTTTTTAGATTCCACATGTGGTATCATACAGTATTTGTCTTTCTCTGACTTATTTCACTCAGCATAATGCCCTTCAAGTCCATCCATGTTGCTGCAATTGGCAAAATTTTGCTCTATTTTTATGGCTGAGTAGTATTACATTGTATATACATATCACATCTTCTTTAGCCATTCATCTGTTGATGGATACTTAGATTGTTTGCATGTCTTGGCTATTGTGAATAGTGCTGCTATGAACATAGGGGTGCATGTATCTTTTCAAGTTAGTGTTTTTGGTTTTCTCAAATATATACACAGGAATGGAATTGCTGGGTCATACAGTAGTTTAGTTTTTTGAGGAAATTCCATCCTGTTTTCTATAGTGGCTGTAGCAATTTACATACCCGCCAACAGTGTACAAGAGTTCCCTTTTTTACACATCCTCACCAACATTCGTTAATTGTAGACTTTTTGATGATGGCCATTCTGTCTGTCCACCCTCTTTAAATAGCACCCTCGAGGAGCCTCTGCATCTTGCCATGCTTATCTTCATAGCTGGTCTCACCTCCTGATATGCTAAATGTTTACTTCTTTGTTTCTCTTTCTCCCTCTTCTAAAATGTAAGCTTTTTAAAGGCAGACTCCATTTTGCTCACCTCCTTATCCTCAACACCCAGAGCAGTGCCTGGCACAGAGCAGGTGCTCAGAGAGTGTTTGTTGAATGAATCCATTCATTTGAAATCCCATCAGCCTTAATAGTTAAGGATCCATATATATGGGCGAAATGCTCTTCTAGACTATTTATTCTGTAAAATACCTACTACCTTGTGGATAATCACAATTACATATGAAAAAGCTTTAATGCCAACTGTTTAATAATGAGACAGTTCTGTCCTCTAACTCCTGCTATTTCATGGTTAGAGCACTGCACAGTATTTTAGTAATAATGTGGTCAGTCACAGCCTCCCTGAGATGGCATCGCTATGCCTTATCTATACGTCTGCACTTTCCTTGGCCTCAGTTCTCCTCCCTCGAGTGGCGGTAACAGCACCAAGACAACTTCAGAGCCCTTAATTTTCTCTTTCTACCTGGCTCTGCACTATGAAACTCAGCTTTCATTTTAATAAAATTCTCTCTTGTCCTAAACAGAAGTGGAAACCATTTAATCATTCTTTTGAGAAATAAGTGTGCTGGTAAGAGGAAATTTTTAACTATATAAATAATTTCTATTCTTGAGAAGGTAGAACAAAAAGAAATAATGAAAATATTTCTAAATAAAAAAAGTTCTCTATTTCCATAAAAATAACTTCTGCCATTCTTAAACCCACATATAGTTGGCCCTTTGTATCTGCAGGTTCCACATGTACAGATTTAACCAACCACAGATCAAAAATATTCCTTAAAAAATTCCAGAAAGTTCTAAAAAGCTTAACTTAAATTTGCCATATGCTGGCAACTATTTACATAGCATTTACATTGTATTATGTATTATATATGATCTAGAGATGATTAAAGTATATAGGAGGAGGTGTGAGGTTATATGCATACACATACTAGGCCATTATATATAGGGGACTTGAGTATCCTGGGATTTTCATATCTGTGGGGGTCCTGGACCCAATCCCCAGTGGATACTGAGGGACACTGTGGTGTCTGCAGGGAGAAGCCTGTACACTAATGTCTCTGTAGCAGGAAGCATTTGTCCTCTTCCTTGTCCTTCTTACTTTGGTTGGCTTGTTTCCCATCTTGAAACGGTGCCTGGATTGTCCTCCCTGTCCAACTTGTCCACTTTCCAAAATGTACAAAAAGCAGCAAAGAATCTCAGGCCACAAACTTAGGTGTTTGCAAAATACAGCATGTTAAAATTTTTCTATAAATTCACTTAATTTCAATTCAGGGACCCCCTCCTGCCGAGCTGAGAGAAGATTTAACTTTCAGATGATACTGGCTCTCTTGTGCTCTCTCCATGCTGCTGAGGTTGGGCCAAGGTCCCAGTCTTACCCTTCCAGGCATCAGGGAATCCCTCCCATCATTGGTCATCTGTCCACTGTCACCCCAGAGACAGCCTTTGTCCCAGACCACACGGTCCTTGACTCTGCTACTTTGATGCCACACAGGTTGCTTCACAGATCTTGGGAGAAGCTGAACCCCTGTCTGGGGACCCAGTCTCTCTGATACCACAGGGCCATTTCCTCTGAGATCCTATCATGTACTTTGGATGCTATTAGGGAGCAAGACTCATGGGCTCATAGACCTTCCACTGAACCTCCCATCCAACAGAATCTCAGCTTAACCTGGGAAATGGCTTTGCTCTCAAACCTGACTCTCTTTAACAGACTTAGGTTTGGGGAAACAAAATCACACTTTCTGCAAATAAGAAAGCGTAAGCTACTTGCTCGAATGGAGAAAAGACAGCAGAGAGATGCAGGGAGAAGCCACATATGTTAACATCTTACAGTGGATACTGAAAGCCCCCATTGCAACCAAACCAGAAGATCCCTTCTCTGTTCCTGCATCTCAGAAGAAAATGTTGCAGCTCACTGTGGCTGGAGTTGTAGCTCAGTGTGGCTGGAGTGGACCTGGACTTGGGGTTTCAAGAGGCCCTGCGACCTGGACCCCTAAGGAATTCAGGCCCTCAAGCTGCTGTAGCCCTTGAGAAAAGGCCAGAGTGACTGGATATGCCATGAGTAGACTCAGCCAGCTCCATCTGCGCATCATGTGTTCAAAATCCACACACTGAAGGAGTTTTGGAATGGGTATCATTTTTTAATTGACCAATATAAACCTGTGAATATTATGTATCAATATAAATAATTTCCCTACAAAGTCTGGTCTGCATGCAGGTATTCTTTTTATGACTTAATCTGTTTACTACCATAAGAACTATAGTTTTATAAACCACCTTGTTTTCATTGTCCCTTCTTTGTAAAGAATCAAGTGATAACTTGGGAATCACCATCTTATGCAGACTACATTCTTAGCAGAAAACCAACAAAAACAAAGACTCAAGTAGTCCCCACACAATCCTCCCCCCAGGACTCTGCAAATAGCTGCACTTTTCTCTTTTGGAGCAACACAGTGCATGGCCAGCGGAGGTTTCTCAAGGAATGTGCATGCTTTAGGACGAATGGTTACAAGCATCCATGATCCCTGTCTTTACTCTGTCATTTTAGTTTTCTTTTTTCAGTTGTAATCCATGCCATTTTGGGAACCACCTTACATTCTTTTCTGGTACAAGGCTGTGTGTAAGTAGATATAACAGAAATAGTACGGGACAGCAAGGATAGGTCATGCTCTTCAGTAGCCAAGGTCAAAAGCAAACAGGATTCCTGCCTCCAAAAGAGAGAACTCATGATGAATGTGAAGAGGGCAAGTCTGGTAGAGAATGAAGCCTGCAGGGGAAGCCAAGGGAGTTACACTGTAATACAATCCCACAGAAGCCTTAGAAACTGATGAAAACTGGCTCATTAATGCATCCAATTATTCATCCAACAAACTTTTATTGATCACCTGCAAAATGTCAGATACTGTGCTGCAACTGGGGCTGATTAAAATATGAATATTCCAAAAAAAAAGTTTAAAGAAAGATCTATTGCAGTGGTATCACCATATGCCCATAGAGCCTCATTCATTCTTGTCCCCTTGTTTTCAATATTATTGACAATTATAATGGATAACAGTTGGTACTTTACATATATTATCTCATGCAATCTTCCAAGCAACCACATAAAGGATTACGAGGTCCTTCTTACAGATACTGGGGCACAGAGAAATTAAGGAATTTGTTAGTAAAGACAAAGATAGGTACAATCCCACTCCTGAGCATATATCTGGACAAAACTATACTTTGAAAAGATACATGCACCCTTATGTTCATAGCAGTACTACTTACAATAGCCAAGACATGGAAACAAATGTCCATTGAAAGATGAATGGATAAAGAAGATGTGGCATATATATGTATATATGTAAATACACACACACACACACACACACACACACACACACACACACACACACACAGAGAGTAATCTGCAGCTACATGGATGGACCTGGAGATTATCATACTAAGCGAAGTAAGTCAGAAAGAGAAGGACAAAGACCATATGTTCTCTCTCTAATGGCACAAATGAACATATCTACAAAACAGAAACAGACTCACAGGTATAGAGAACAGACTTGTGGTTGCAGGGTGGGTGGGGATGAGGGTGGGGGAAGGTTGGATTTGGTGTTTGGTACTAGCAGATTCAAACTATTATATATAGGATGGATAAACAACAAGGTCCTATTGTATAGCACAAGGAACTATATTCAATATCCTGTGTAAACCATAATGGAAAATAATATGAAAAAGAATATATATATGTATAACTAAATCACTTTGCTATACATCAGAAACTAACATGACATTGTAAATCAGCTATACTTCAATTAAAAAAAAAAGACAAAGCTGGGCAAATGAATATTACAGTACCTTGAGCTACTGGGCAAGCTCCTGCAGAGCTATTCACTGCTAGTACTCCATGCTTTGTGTTTGCAACTTAAACACACACACACACTCACACACACACACACCTTGCTGGACTAAATATGTGTGATAAATATTTGCCAAAAGTTCATCTTTAAAATACTTGTTACCTTCTTGAGCTATATATAAATTTACCTACTAAGACCTGAAGATGTCCTATTCTCCCTTTGAGGAAAACTTCTAATAGTTTGAACTGCCAAAAATAAGCATAATGGCTGCTGAACCTTCCATCAGCCTGTGGATTCCGGATCAGTCCTGAGCTCCTGCATATGTGTTCTTTGTACCACTACTCTGCCCTGGTTTTCTGGCCAGAGTAAAGATGAACGGCTCCAGGCACCTGGACCATTCTATGGCTCATATCAACAAGGGAAAATAGAACCTTGCCCAGAAATGTCACTTGCCCATGTTGGATTCCTTTTAGTCCTGAATCACGACTGGCATAAACAGATGCTGGTCACCATAAGAAAAAATTGGCTGGAAGCTGTCTGAACTTAGAGTTGAAACCTAAAGCTCAATATTTGGGATTGCACAAGATGTCATTATGTTCTATTTTTGTGCCTGAGTTGCTGTAACTGAAAATGGGCATAACACTACTTGCTAACCCCTTTCAGAGCTCTGCTCAAGGATAAAGATAATACTAATTAAGCTCTTTCAATCCCTTGGTTGAAATGTTTACGTGAAGCAATAACATAAAGTAAGATTTTAGTAGCACAGGATGTTACTCAGACATTTTGGTAATTCGTAATTGTCCTTTGTCAAACCCTGTCCCCAAGGTATTTTCATCTCAAAGTAGGTATACCTCAGGCTAATATCCTTAGCAAGAGTAACAAACAAGAAAAATTATAAACTAACATTTTATGAATGTCTCTACTTCTAAAACTAATCATTATTAAAAGTCAAATACTTTGATCAATGGTACTGTCACATGACAATATCACTTTCCTGCTAACAAATAAAATTGAAGTACACTTATTAAACTTACCACATTTGCTTCATTAGTGGCCATCAATGACCTGTAATCAAGCAGAATTTATTGGTGGAATAGACATACAGACTTCAACTTGTTTACTTTTCTTTTCTGCTGTCAACATTAGCCAATGTTGTCATTGTTGTATATGCATTAGGAAAATATCTTCTCTGAATTAGAATACAGACCCTGTTGGCAATAATTTGGAGGGCATCAAGGATAGGTCTTGTTCCTCCCCTTCCTGCCCTCCATGTACTACTAGAGGGGCTTGGTGTTCACTGGTGGCTGTAAGTACACTGTCATGTCAATATAAAGATGGTACAACTGAGTTGAAAATGCATGTGGTATTGTCTAGCCCTGTAAGGGATTCTATAGCAATACTTTCCCATTCCTATTGTAGAATTACTTCCTCCATTGCATTCTAACCCATGCTTTGCATCCCAGCTCTATAGTTGTTCAGTGTGGCAGTGCAGTCCAAAATCAGCAAGGTCCCAAAGGGCTCATTTCCTCATTTCCCTCTCACTCAAGTATTGTGTCCCTTAAAGGCTCCAGGAAATAATATCTGGCCATGAGTGAAGGAATCATAACCCAAGGTTGAGTTTTAACTCTTGACTCTTCTGATTTCTGAATTCCAAATTAATCTTTTCTAAGTCACTTTGATCTGCAGCCACTAATATTTCTCTCCAAATCTGATACAATTTGGTACTTACTGCTTGCAGGCCAAGAGAAGGTACACAGATTTAAATGATTTGGCATCAAGAGTGTAATTCTTCAAAGTCCAATATTCTAGGCAGTGATAGAGGAGCTTTGGGTCTTAGAAAGGGATGAAGAGAACTAAGGAACAACCAGATACTCCTACTGGTATGTGAGACCAAGCTTCACAGAGGAAAATTGCATGAGAGTTAAAACATTTGAAAATTTGTATCAGAATATGTACAAATTTTATGAATAAGAATAAAAGCATGATTAAAATAAAATGACTGGCCAACCTAATGGCTTCAAGAGAATAATATTTAATAGAAGGATTCAAAAAAAGAATTTCACCTCCCTGCAAGAAACTCCTACTTTCCTCCTCCCCAACACCACCATTAATTGACAACATTAAGGAGGCGGGGACAGTATGAGTTTTATGGAAAGGTTATTATATGAGGTGCACAGAGCCTCACAGATGCATCACATCAGGATGAAAGAGGCGTTGCCATGGCTCACACACCCCAGGTGCTCAGAAGGAGTAAGATTCCATAGCTCACTGATTATAGTCATGAAATTTGGAAGCGGGTATATATTTCTGAAGTCATGGGAATTTTAATTACAGCTTGATCTTTATGGCTATCCATTGACTTTTCTATTACTGTCCACTTCCAAATTTGTACTTAGGTCTTGGGATTTAAAAAAAAAAGCAAAAAGGGATATTTCTGGCAGATGTTTCATTAAGGGGCCTAAGAAGCAGAGCAGATTCAGGCAATAGCTGCCATTATAGTAATTGTCAAGGTCAAGATAAAACTGTTTAAACTTTTTCACACTGAAGTTACACACTGTAAATACAATTTTTTATTCTGATTCAAACCTAAGCTGTAACCTTACACAGAGAAAATTCCCATGCCCTGCATTTTCCACTACCTCATTATTCCTTTTGGTATCTTGCCTCACCTGAATGAGCCTTAGATGCTAGAGAAAGTAATGAGGATGTAATGCTTGATACTTTCGTTTCCTTTACTCTCCCCTCTTTTGCATAACATATTTGCATGATACATGTGGTAAGCTGTATAATGGCCCCTGTAAGATGTTCACACCCTAATCTCTGGAAAGTTGTGAATAATATTACTTTACATGGTAAAGGGGACTTTGCAGATGTGATTAAGTTAAAGATTTTGAGATGGGGTGATTATCCTAGATTATCCGGCTGGAACCAATGTTATATCAGCAGTCCTTATAAGAGGAAGACAGGAGGGTCAAAGTGAGAAAGAGGAGATGTGAGATGTCTCCAGAAGTTGGAGAGATGTGCTTAGAAGATAGAGGAAGGAGCCACAAGCTAAGAAATGCAAGTGGCCTCTGGAAGCTGGAAAAGGCGAGAAAATAATTTCTACCTTGAGGCTTCCAGAAGGAACACAGCCCTACTGACACTTTGATTTTTAGACTTCTGGCTTCCAGAACTGTGAACGAATACATTTGTGTTGTTTTAAGGCACTAACTTTGTGGTAGTTTGTTGCAGGAGCAATAGGAAACTACTACAGTGTAAAATGCCCAGCTTTGTTTCCTAAAGATACTTGCCATATCTCCTTCTAAATTACTTCCTGTTTTGATATAGGACTACATAAAGTCCTGATGAAGCCCTCAGGAAACATCTGGTGGAGTCTGGACTCCTCAGGCAAATATACACTTGCTTCTCTGGTTAAGGAATTATCCTGTGTTTTTATGGACTAAGATATCCAAGCCTCCTGATTTCCAGAAGATTGCTTTTGGAAAAACTGTATTTGAGTGTAACTGAAACCTTAAACTTCTTTGGAAATGAAAGATAAGCCACTATTGAGTGAGAAGTTGTATGTTAACCATGAAGTTCCCAATTCCCACTTTCTATTTGAGTCTCCTTGAGTAGTTTATTTTCTCTTCATCAGAATGGAACAAGTATGCTTTCCATCAAGATGAAAACCCTCTAGAATCAGATGAAGACATCTTCTGAGCATGTCCACTCTTTTCATTAAGTGCAAAAACTCCATAATGCAGAAGTGCTTGTTCATATAGAGGTAGAAAATGGAGAAGGAGTGAGTCAAAAGGTCTATTTTCATCAAATGCCTCAGAGGAATTCTTTGCTGATTGAGAGAGAACAGTATTCATTAAAGCCATGCTATTTACTCAACTGATTTTTATAATGAGCTTGTTGCTGTGGTCTCAGGCCAAAGATACTAACAACAAAAACCGTATAACATAAAAATCAAGTTTAAAGTGGAAGTTAATTTCAAAGAAATGGAAAAGAGGGTGCTTTAATAGCATATGTTCTTCAGAGAAAAACTCACTTTTCTTAT
Organism: Neophocaena asiaeorientalis asiaeorientalis; assembly: GCF_003031525.2. Classification (NCBI taxonomy): domain Eukaryota; kingdom Metazoa; phylum Chordata; class Mammalia; order Artiodactyla; family Phocoenidae; genus Neophocaena; species Neophocaena asiaeorientalis. The sequence continues at coordinate 748,653 of NW_020171832.1, forward strand.
ATAAGAGCTCTGTCAAAGCAGATGGGCTTTCCAGTAGATACAAACTCATCATGGAGAACACTGTGCTTGGAATTTCCTGCAGTTAAGTCCCTTCAGGAGCACTGTCTTGGAAGATGTTGATTACCAATACAATAAACATCTTCTGTTCATAAAACTAGCCATGCACAGTTGCCTTTACATTTAAATCTGCTTGATTAAAAAAAAACTCTATAAGAGTGAATCAAAAGGCAAATTAATCATATTATAAGCTGTTAGTTTTTCTACCTGGATATTCAACTGCTATTGAAACCTATAAGCCAGATCTGAACTTTTCATATTTCTTTAACCCAAGAGACTTCAATTGTCACCATTAAAAAGTACAGAGCTGATGATCTCCTAAGAGTTGCTACATATAAGCATAGTGATCCTCCATTATTCAAATAAATAGGTTAGAATGTTTAAAAATGTTTCAGAGCAATATTTTCAAAGACTGGCTCAAAATGTTAAAAATGACTTTTTTCTTCTAAAACAGTAAGCATGACCATGGAATGCAGACAAGGGGACAGAGCATGTTTCTGTTCTAAGGCAATCTTGTGATTCTGTACTGAAAAGTCTAGACCTTTTCTTGAAATTTTATCCAGCTCTGGATGACTTAAAAGAGATGTAGTCATGTTATAGAGGGTTTAGATGAGAGTCACAATTACAGTTGGGAATCAGAAAATTAAATCTAGGAGGAACCATCATAGATATTAGAAGGTTGAGTCATAATAATGGTTTTCAAGTAGCAGAAGACTTACAAGGCAGGAAATTATGGCTAGCTCATTTTCCTTTCAATTGAGTACAGGCCAAGAAGTTTCCAATGCAGCTTGAAACGAGCTGAGTCGATCGCAAGAAGGAATTTTCTCATGGTGACGTGTTTTTTTTTTTTTACTCTTGGATGGTTTAGCAGCAGAACACTCAGGCCAGGTGAGCAGGTGCTGGTACCAGAATGGGAAGAAATCTCCCTCCCCAAGTGTCAACAGGAGGTTGGGAGCCTCCGGCACACCACTGTGTTCCCCCTCTTGCCTCACTGCTGGGCCCTTGCTTTCTTGCCTCTCAATCTTCTATCATCATTTTCAACCTGACTTTGTTAAGGTCCAGACAACAGACAAGAATTCAAAGAGCCCTCACTTTATGCTTCCTCTGAGGATTTCAGAGCTTAGTAAATGATTCTAATTCTTAGAAAGAAAAGCCAAAATTTTTTTCATAACTGCCGTGAAAGGAGATTACACAGTATTTCTTCAGGGGCCTTTACAAGTAGTTGCTGCACAGTGCAAACTGGAAAAACAGGACAGATTTCTCATGAGGGCTGGACCAGATGGCCTGTGCGAGGGCTCTCAGAGTCCTCCCTAGTTGTCAATTCCAAGAAAAAAAAAATCACTGCTGGGCTTCTGTTTTTGTTTCCAACCTGAGTAACTGAAAATCAACCGGCAAGGAGGGTTTTTAAATGTATTTTGATTCTGACTCTCAGGAACAAGTTTTCAAAGTAATCTCTCAAAGCATGGAGGAGAGTGAAGTATGTTCAGTGCTGAAAGCCCTAAAGAGCATTTCATATCCAGGGTTGATATGTAGCCCTGTCCGATCATCTGTGCCCATGGGCTTGTAGATTTCTTTCTGACACACCATTTATTTAGAAACTGTGACACCAAGCACACTATCATCTGAAAGTTAATTTATGTCCAGCTTCAGAATATGTACAAGTAGAGAGCTGCCGCGGGGGCACTCTGGGGTCCTCACGACTCGGCAGCAGATGAAGAAAGCGGGTCTGGCTCTCTGAGTGCACAGCAGGGCTTTGCTTCTTCTAGAGATAAAAGCTTGAACCGCAGACTGTGCATTCGTATAGAAAGGAATTGTCCCTTCTAGAAGTGTTTCATGCACTGTGCTTTTTTCCTGTGTTAAAAAATGGGGCATGATCAAGGAGCTGCGGCATAGAAGCTAACAGAGCATAAGGAATCCTGCTCTTGGAGTCAGGACCTGAGTTTGGCCTTGACCCTTTCATCAGCTCCTTGAGTAACTCTAACCAAGGCACTGGTCATTCTGTACAAAGTGATGTGACTGAACTAGATGGAATGTGAAGTTTCCTCAGTGCCAACATCCACTGCTAACTCACTTATTTCTAGTGGTTACATAGGATTAAAATTTCTGAATATTGAAACGGACATTTGAAAGACTTTTTTGGCCTTAAATCCTTCAGTCTCCATCACTCTATTTTCTAATTCTGAAAAGAGTGGAAAACTGGTTGTAGAAATATTTGTAAGCATACAGCATGATTAATTTGCAACATCAAATCATTTTTTATTATTTCTGATGACTATTTCTCAGAATGGCTTTGAAATTCTTATAAGGAAAAGTATGAATCAATGCTTGTGAATTCAATTCTCATAAAGTGGTATTCTCTCCAAAAAAAAAAAGTTTTGAAGAATACTCAAAGAAACCAAGAGTCCCATATTTTGATCAGATTCACTGGTCCAAAATCTCATCTGTTCATGAATTCATATACTAATGATAAACTATGCATTTGATGAAATGAATTTAAAAAATCAAAGTGAAACATGAATCTGACTTTCCTTTTTAATGTAATGGGACTTTTTTTCTTCTTCTGTCAGAACATTTCTCAAATTACCACAAGTGCAAATGTTTACAGAAAATTTTTTTAAAAAAAGAATGTCTATAAAATGAGCGCACTTCTAAAGAGGGTCACTGAATGGAGTTGGGATTAAGGGCTCCATCTGTAGCAACCCAATTGAAGATCTCAGCTAGAAGACAAGCTGTTTCTGGAAACACTTTGGATAGATTCCTTCACTTGCATGTGTGCACACACATACACGTGCACATATCGTGCACACACACACTTCCAGAATGGCAGAACTGGAACTACGTTTGCCTAACAACTTCCAGGAGGCTCCCTCCCCTCCTACCATTTTCTCACCATCCCATGGATGCCAGACTTCTGGCTGGTGCTTTGCAGAGGTGGAATAAACTCTATGAGACTGAATCAGCAACTAACTTTCGGGAAGGTTTCTCCACCTCCCATTCTCACCATTTTGCTTTGAGGAAGAGAGGAAAGCCCACACCCATGGGTGTAAGTGAAAATGACAATGGCAATCTTTACCCAAGAAAATGACATTTTAAATAACCAAGCTGCTCTCTTCTCTGGACTAAAATCAGATATTTCTATTTGAAACACAGCCACAGAGCTGGCACTGCTCCCCTTCCTCCTCTTCAGCCCACCTATTTCCTCCCACTTTTCCCCATGCGGAGGCTCGCGAGCAAATTCACACACACACACACACTCTCACTCACACACATACACACATTCAGTGCCTTTTACGTAATCAGCTGACAAGGTTGATCTTTCACTTCAATTGCTTTGATTCAAAATCTGCCCACCATTCGTGGGAGGTAAAGAACGGTGGATGAGACGTGTGCTTTAATAAAGAGGCTAGGGAAGGAAGAGCCTGGGAAAGGCATCTGGTCTGAGTCTTTTCTATGTAGTCTTGATTCTCTATAGGAAAATACAGAGTGTTATGGAATTCAACATAAATTCTCTTGTTTCAAACTTACAACTCTTAGATTTCTTTTTAACAGCTGCTAGATTAATTTCTTAATAGAACTTTGTAACCAGACACCTTGTTTAAAAATCTGAAATGGTTCTTCCATTGCTGATGTTCACCTTATGTCTTACTGTGTTGCCCTGACCTCCAGTGTATCATATCTGACTCCTCTTTGCCTCTACAAGATGCTCTCTTACCACTTCCCTGTATGAACCCTCTGCCCTACTCCATGATTTCTCAGCACAGCAGGCACAGTCTTTGGACAGGCTATTCCCGCTGCTGCAGTCTGTCTGCTCTCCTCCTCCTTTCTGTTCATCTTGTTATTTCTCCTTTCTCAATATTAAGCTTCCCTGATCTTTCTCATGAAACCTCTCCCTGATTCCTACAGCCCCTGGTGAATGATGGCTCCTCAAACTACAGCAACAGTTTTTCTTTGTATCACTTAACATATGCAGCCTTTTTGTGTAGATATCTATTCACACTAAACTGTAAACAACCAAGAGAGGAACTACCCAAGAGAGGACTCTTTGTATCCACAGCATTTCACATAGTGTCCCACATATGTAGTCATACATTTTCCAGGCATTTATTGAGTAGCTATTATGTGCCACGTGCCAGGTTAGACTCTGGGGTTACACAGATGAGCAAAATCCAAACCTCAAGCTGCTACGGACTAATGGGGAAGATATAGATGTAAATGGATAAGAGCAACACTATGCAATCAATAATTTCCATATCAGAAGTAAGAATCTGATGCAGTGACGGCACTAAAGAACAAGTATTTAATGCTATAAGGGGTGGAGCCAAGGAAGGTTTCACAGAGAAGGTTAGGCTAGAGTTGGGTCTTGGAGGATGCATAGGAGTTTGCCTAATGGTTCAAGTAAGGTAGGAGAATTCCAGGGTAGAAGGACGAGCATGGAAAATGATACAGAGGCACAAAAAACCAAGAAGGTCCAGTGTACTATAAGGAGTCCTCTCTCAAGTAGGTACTTCTGATAAAACAAGTGGTCAGAGATAAGATAAGAACAGAGAGTGGTGACTGTAAAGCATGATGGAAGCCAGACCATGAAGGACTTCAGGTACCATGTTAGGTAGTCTGGATTTTATCCCCTGCGCTACAGAATGGCACTGAAGAAATTTGGGGATAACATTGTATCTGAAGTTATCTAATGATGACAACAACCTGATTGCTCTTCAGTGACTGAATGGTTAAAAAAAATTGTGAAACATACATACCATGAGCTACTACTCAGCAAGAAGGAGGAATGAACTATTGATACACACAATTTGGATAAGTCTCAAGAGAGTTATGCAGAATGGAAAAAAGCCAATTCCCAAAATATGATAAACTGTATGATCCCATTTGTATAATGTTCTTGAAACAAATTATAAAGATGGATCAGAGATTAGTTGCTGAGGATTAGGGACTGGGGAGGAGTACGTGGATGTGGCTATAAAGAGGTAGTATGAGGGAGCCTTGTGGTGATGAAGCAATTCTAATGTTTCATTGTGGTGGTAGTTACACAAACTTCTATATGTGGTAAAATTACATAGACATAGAAACATACACACACATGAATACATGTATAACTGGTAAAATCTGAATAAATTCTGTGGATTGTACCAATGTCAGTCTACTAGATTTGATGTGCTATAGTTATACAAGATATTCCCAGTGGAGAAAACATGATTGAGGGTACGCCAAAATTCCTTGTACATTTTTTTTGTGTGTGTGTATTCCTGTGATCTATAATTATTTGAATAAAAAAATTTAATGATGACAAAAGTGGTAAGTGTATTAACTCCAAAAAAAAAAGAGAAGTTTTCTAGTGGAGTTAAAGATTATTGCTCAGTTTCCTTTTTGTAAATAATTCTCTTAAGAATTTCAAAGCATGTTTTATGCAACTATATAACACAAGGTTATATTGATACAATGCATATGTTACAGATAAAATTTTTCTTCATGAAATTGGGTTCATTGATATTCAACTTGTCTGGAACTAAAGTAACAATTTTAGAATAGGGGAGTAGCTCAGTACAAATGTGCTCAATTCTGAATATCAAAAGCTCTGAGATCATGTCCAACACTAGTAGCTAGATCATTCTAAAAAGTTATTTTAAAAAAACACCCATCAAACAAGCAAGAACAACCAAACAAATCTGGCTTAACTTGTGTTCTGAGTGATTTGGCTTTCTTAGGATAAAAAGTTCACATATGTACTTACATTTATGTGATATCTATCATGTATATATATATCATGTATACATCTATCATATATGGTCACAGAGTATACAACAAACTCTAACACGGTATGATGAACTCTAATATTAAAAATATATGCAAAACTAAAATAAAGGACCTCTCATGTATTAACAAGGCACAAGTATAAGAAACATAATAGTCCTGTGTTATTTACACACAAGATAGTCCCCAAGATAAATGGTAGGTGGAATCTTGTTCTCTTGCTCTGACAGTGACATTTGAATAGCAGATTGTTCTAGGGGATTTTTTTTTCTCATCCTCAGCCTTGAAACAATAGTTAATTTTATGCAAGATTCTTGCACAATGCTGATGTGACGGTAATAGTGGCTTTGAGTATTTTATTCTTGCAGAATTCAGATACTCCATACAAGTGTATATTAATTTTTTCTAAAATCCCAAGTTCATGAGTTCCTGATTAATGGATGGTAATTACAGGCTATGATATGAGAGCTGTGCTTTAAAAATCATAAGGTATTAAATGAGTAGAAGGCGTTCTACTCATTTATCAGGGTTATAAGTAGGTCCTCAATGGCCAGGTAGCACCCTACAGCAAGGATGGAACCTGAACAAAGTCCTTGGGATGGCAAATAGGTGGCAGATATGGGCACAATGACTCGTGCCCCAAGATGCAACCATAACTCTGGAACTGAAACAGAGATGGTAACCTCAAAATGGACAAACAGGTTGGCTGAGCTATGACTATGACCCCCCAAAATATGACTTTCATAAGAATATCTCATAGTAGATAATTATTATGTATTTGTGTGTTTTCTTATTCATGGTCTGTTTTCCCAAGAATGCAAGCCCCAAACATTGTCTGGTTTCTGCACCTTTTTGTACCCAGTTTTAATAGGGTTCCTGATACAGAACAGGTTTTCAGTAAATATTTATTGACTAAATGAATACCTCTTCACTCCACAACACTGTTTTTTCACCATTATTCAGTGGTAGACACTTTTAAAATTCTGACCAAAGCTATGAACCCTCTCCTCAAAAATACACACAGAAAGACTATATTTTTTATTTTCTATAGGATTCATGGATCCCAGATTAAGTTATGCATATGGAAATCATTTTCAAGGATGAGAATATTATTGTAAACACAATTAGCCACTGATTTTAGTTCCTTCAGGCATTCTCCTGATTATTTACCCAAGCCAATTACCTCCCCAACATGATGGCATTATTTTTTATGTTTTGCTATTTGTTATCATTAATAAATAGTCCCTACATGCACATTATATTTTAGTGACATCAATGTCAAAGAAAAAGATAACTCAGCTCATAAAAATATTTCTGCCATTTTTATAAAGTGTATTAGTTAGTTTCTCTCCCTCCCACTTCTGTCTTTCTCTCTTTCTTTCTCCAACCCTAAGAAAGTCTTAGTGTACATTTGGTATAACCTCCTAATCTCTTTCCTAAAGGTCACTCTAAGTAGAATTTGAAATTGAAAGAGAAAGGGGTTAAGTCACACTTACACAAACACACAAAGCCACCGGCCTGTCATCAATGGAACAATTCAGAATAAGAGGGGGAGTGGAAACAAGGTAACTTGTCCAGTCACCATAAACAACAAATAACTCAAGTTATCCTGAAGACTGCAGATGGCTATCTTTTTGTCAGAAAAGAGCTGTCTTTAGTTGTCAGTAATGAAAGATGCCCAAGAGAATCTTACACACTGAGCTTTTGGTAAAGAGAGATAATTACCATCTAATCTGAGCTGAGCTGTATTACCAGAAAAAACTTAATGGAAATCTCCTGCCTTTATAAGACCAAACTCTTCTAATACACTGATCCACAAGCAAGTATGAACTCTGCCACAAGAAATTAAGGGTGTTACTTTTTATTCCTTCTGGTTTACAAAAAGAAAGCTCAAGGTGCTGCTGGAGGCCACAGTTCAAACCACCTCTGCGATCTGCCTTAACCCTAAGTGTCTCATTCCCAGGGGCGCTGCCCGGGAAGGCAGCAGCTCCTCTCCATCTCCATCTGGCCAGCTGAACTGCATGCAGAGCAACGCCATGGCCACGGGGCAGAGGCTGGGTGTGTGCCACAGAAGCAGCAATAGAAAATGCCAGTGCACTCGAGATTGCAGTCCTAGTTACCAACCTGTCATGGGGTCCCATTCTCCAGCATGGAAATATCAAGAAAAGCAGAGGTTCTCACACTGATAACACTTCAAGGAATTGCCTGGAGTCAGCTGCTTGCATCGTACTGCAGTTGGGGCAAAGAGCTTTAGCTATAATTTTTAGTGGGTCCATCCACCCCATTCATCGCTTTCTTTCTTAATGGCTCAAAAATATACCGAAACAATAGTGCTTGGTGTTTTTCAATGAGAAGATTTCCTGTTAAAGTTTCCTCTTAACTCTGCAAAGAAACTTTTTCAAGGACAACTTTTATAGAAATTGGTTTGAATGCTTATTTCAGAAACCTCACATGGGAAACATAGTCTTAGGTGTGCCTTATTTTAATTGCATTAAGTTCCTTATATCCTAAAACCTGGTTCCTAACAAAGATGAGGAATAGTTAAATATAAATAATGGACAAAGTCATATCTGCAAACCAGAGTCATCAAAGCCTTTGGGAGATGCACCATAAGCTCTTCTCTACATACGCAAAGACCTTTAGAGACTAGAAGCACAGTAGTTTTAAAGAAATAAAGTCAGGAAGACTCAGCACAAAGCAGATACAATAAGGAGGCAGGAGTCACAGAATTGAATAATGGAATTTTCTACTTATCGAATTTCAGTCATTCCCTATTAAAGAGAATATCAACCATTACCAGGAAGATTTCCAACTCTAGAAAGCAACATAGAGGAAGAGGGAGCTTAAAAATGTATGAAGAAACCAGCGGTATTACAACAATTGACATTTTCTCCATATTTCACAACAAGGTCTGCATTGTATTTCAAGCAGTAATTTAGGTTTAAGTATGTCAGTGTTCAAACTAGCTTACCATTATAGGTGTTTCTTCCCTGCAACAAAACTTCCTTAAAAGCTTTCATACCATTTGTTCCCTTGGGCTTTCAAAAGATAAATTATACAGTATTAGATAGAAACTATTTTTAATAGTATAATCACAGAAACTACAGTCTATACCATAAAATAGGACAAGCACATTTGCTCTTGAAAAGCTGCCCTGATCTCAATACCAGTTTCCAGCAGCTGTGTTATTCTCTGCAGACTGGAAGTCATATGGCTCCTAAGGTATTCATAACACTTTAAAATATACAAAATGGGCCACAGTTTTTAAATCCTATACATACACAACACAACACAACCACCTTGGGTTTTCCTAAGGAGCTATTTTAAAGACACCTGAGAATTCTAAATTAAGCAGCCCACCAATGAGTAAGTCACTTTTCAAAACCGCTGAACTGTCTCCACTGCACCTGTATAGAACACGGAAACCCGGGAGAGAGAGAATCTTACATCCATACCTATATTTCATGCCAGTCTGCTTTGCGGTGGACTCTTTGAGAGAGATGTGATGCTGAGGGGTGAAGGTCCCCAGGCTGCGTGCGATGATAGCGACCGTGCGGAATTTGGCCCGGGCTGCGTTCACCACATTGGGGGCGGTGGAGCTCTGCTTGCTCAGAAGTCGCTCCTCGCCATTCCGACTCTTCAAATTATGCTCTGTGCAGGCTATGGAGACTTGCATTGCTTCCCCGGGCAGTGCACGGTCCCTCTCAGAACGCCAGAACACAAGCAGTCAAGAGAGGTCGAGCAGTTGGGAGGGTCTGCTTGTCTTTTAACCCCTCCTTGCTCCCCCTTCCTCGGGGCCGGGGAGTCCCTGCAGCTGACTTCAGAGCCAGGGAAAGTGGCAGCAGTCACTGCGGTGCAGGACAGAGTCCCAGGCACCGAGAGAAGTAAACAGCTAGCCCTGAAGTTGTCACAGCAGCTGGAGCGCGGATCAGACTGGCAAATCTTCCCGGGCAGTAATCTCGGTTGATTAAACAGCCAAATCCATGTAGTCGGGAGGCTTGGGCAGACGCCTGGAGCTAAGCATTTGTGCTGACTGAACGCAGCCCTGCCAGGAGCCTGTCCGTGGTGCCTGAATGCGGGCTCGCCTCTGGGCGATGGCTCAAATCCACGCAGGCATACCGCAAGATGCGCCGCCAGCACCCTCTGGACCACAGGCAGGATGCTCTACTGGCGTGCTGAGCATCCCAAGAAGCAGCTAATCGCAAGCCGCTCCCTGGGGACCGGTGGTCTCCAGCCACTCCGGCTGTCAGCTCCCTCCCTGCCCCACTCCGGGAGGTCGTGGGGGCTCCTCAAGACCCCTCCCCACTCATTTTCAGGCGGAAGCCTGGGTCATTGTGTCCGCACCAACACGGGTTAGCAGCTGCACGCAGGAGCAGGAAGGTCCCTTTAAAGAGCTCCTCGCCTTTGTGTGCGACGCGAAGGCACGAATCACTTCCACCAGACTCTTGCTGTGATAGAAGCTGGAGAGCTGCTCTTAAAGGGGGGTTCTGCCCAGGCTCAGACCAAATCCCGCAGCGGCACAACAGTTGGAACCGGGGGAAGGCAGGATGGGGGTGCTCCTGCCACGGAACATGCCAGTGAATGAACACGTGAATACTCTGTGACTGGTTTGTTAAAACACAGCTTGAGATCCCTGTTATTAGCCTTACCAGCGTTTATTTCCCCTTTGCACATTACTTCTTAAGCCAATAACTTTGAAGTTTACTGAAAAGACACAGTGCAGACTTTTCAGAGTCAAGTTACCTAACTCGCTGCCAAATCTCTTCTGGCTCCCAAAGGAGGGTGAAGGATGGGCGAGGAGGCAGCAATTTGGCACCACCCAGAAGGGGTCTGCACTAGGTAAGCTGCAGGTCCAAGTCACCATCCAGGAAGGTCCAGGCCAGGTGGCTGGAACTGTGTACACTGCCTGCTGGTCATCTATGACCCATTGGTGAGGACAAGCATTATCCCCAGGGCAAGGGTAGGCAGCAAGACACCTCCTGTCATCTCGGAATGTTCCTGTGAGGCAGGAACATTGCCTGGTTTAGTAGCAGGTGCAAAGCAACTCCTCAGTAAATGTGGTTGAACCAAACTAAGCACCAACTGGCTGATAACAATTTCTCTCTCCGTCTGAAATGCATAGAAGTCAGACAGTTTTTTTAATAGATGTACTTACAATAAAATTGTGCCTTCTGCACCATCAGTTCTCTAAAGTGGTTTCCAACAGAAACTGCTGTCAAGCAAAAAGGAACCGTGTTTAAATCAACAATATTTATGAGCACCATCTCTGTACTAAGCATTAGAGAGAAATATGGAGAAAAAAATATAGCACTATCCTTCTCCTCAAGGAACTGGCAATCTGGATGGGAAGGATAAAACAATCAGTCTTAAAGAGGCTAATGAACAATGTCAGAGGTACATTAGTGTTTAAATGAATGGTACCGACACCAAGTACACTAGAGTTAAGCAGGGGAGTGATTACAGGAGGCTAGAGAAAGTTCCTCATTTCCCTACACTTCTACTGAATGCCAGTTAGGTACCTGACTGCTTGTTGCTGGGATACAAAATAGCTTACATGGAGGCTGGACCTCAAAGAGCTCATGGATGCCCAGGCAGCCCTCATAGACTGCGGGACTTTGCCTGGGACATGAATTTGATTAGCTAGAGAGCAGAAGGTCAGTCTTCCCAGAGATTGGCTGGGGTGAGGAGAACACACACTGTGGCTGTGTCAATGTGATAAATATAAATATATATATAGAGAGAGAGAGACAGAGACAGAGACAGAGAGAGACAGAGAGACACAGACAGAGAGAGACAGAGAGACAGAGACACAGAGGGAGAGAGATGGCAGTTCTGACCACTTATTCCCAAATTAAGTTGTAGGAATGAAATTTTCAAGTAGAATAGGTACCTGTTTTGAATTCCATTCCAGACATAAATCATAACATCTTTTTTTTAACAACTTTATTGGACTATAATTGCTTTACAATGGTGTGTTAGTTTCTGCTTTAAGAGAGAGAGAGACAGAGACAGAGACAGAGAGAGACAGAGAGACACAGACAGAGAGAGACAGAGAGACAGAGACACAGAGGGAGAGAGATGGCAGTTCTGACCACTTATTCCCAAATTAAGTTGTAGGAATGAAATTTTCAAGTAGAATAGGTACCTGTTTTGAATTCCATTCCAGACATAAATCATAACATCTTTTTTTTAACAACTTTATTGGACTATAATTGCTTTACAATGGTGTGTTAGTTTCTGCTTTATAACAAAGTGAATCAGTTATACATATACATATGTTCCCATATCTCTTTCCTCTTGCATCACCCTCCTTCCTACCCTCCCTATCCCACCCCTCTAGGTGGTCAAAAACCACTGACCTGATCTCCCTGTGCTATGCAGCTGCTTCCAACTAGCTATCTATTTTACATTTGGTAGTGTATATATGTACATGTCACTCTCTCACTTTGTCACAGCTACCCTTCCCCCTCACCATATCCTCAAGTCCATTCTCTAGTAGGTCTGTGTCTTTATTCCCCTCTTACTCCTAGGTTCTTCATGACATTTTTTTTTGATTCCATATATATGTGTTAGCATACGGTATTTGTTTTTCTCTTTCTGACTTACTTCTCTCTGCATGACAGACTCTAGGTCCATCCACCTCACTACAAAAAACTCAATTTCGTTTCTTTTTATGATTTTACTCTTTTTGTTGCAATGGTAAATTGGAGTGTTTTCTTAATTTCATTTTCAGATTTTTCATATTAGTGTATAGGAATGCCAGCGATTTATGCACATTAATTTTGTATCCTGCTACTTTACCAAATTCATTGATTAACTCTAGTAGTTTTCTGGTAGCATCTTTGGGGTTCTCTATGATAGTATCATGTCATCGGCAAACAGTGACAGCTTTACTTCTTCTTTTCCGATTTGGATTCCTTTTATTTCTTTTTCTTCTCTGATTGCTGTGGCTAAAACTTCCAAAACTATGTTGAATAAGAGTGGTGAGAGTGGGCAACCTTGTCTTGTTCCTGATCTTAGTGGAAATGCTTTCAGTTTTTCACCATTGAGGATGATGTTTGCTGTGGGCTTGTCATATATGGCCTTTATTATGTTTAGGAAAGTTCCCTCTATGCCTACTTTCTGGAGGGTTTTTATCATAAATGGGTGTTGAATTTTGTCGAAAGCTTTCTCTGCATCTATTGAGATGATCATATGGTTTTTCTCCTTCAATTTGTTAATAAGGTGTATCACGTTGATTAATTTGCATATACTGAAGAATCCTTGCATTCCTGGAATAAACCCCACTTGATCATGGTGTATGATCCTCTAATGTGCTGTTGGATTCTGTTTGCTACTATTTTGTTGAGGATTTTTGAATCTATGTTCATCAGTGATATTGGCCTGTAGTTTTCTTTCTTTGTGATATCTTTGTCTGGTATTGGTATCAGGTTGATGGTGGCCTCGTAGACTGAGTTTGGGAGTGTTCCTCCCTCTGCTATATTTTGGAAGTGTTCGAGAAGAATAGGTGTTAGCTCTTCTCTAAATGTTTGATAGAATTCTCCGGTAAAGCCATCTGGTCCTGGGCTTTTGTTTGTTGGAAGATTTTTAATCACAGTCTCAATTTCAGTGCTTGTGATTGGTCTGTTCATATTTTCTATTTCTTCCTGGTTCAGTCTTGGCAGGTTGTGCATTTCTAAGAATTTGTCCATTTCTTCCAGGTTGTCCATTTTATTGGCACAGAGTTGCTTGTAGTAATCTCTCATGACCCTTTGTATCCTTTGTCAGTTGTTACTTTTCCTTTTTCATTTCTAATTCTACTGATTTGAGTCTTCTCCCTTTTTTTCTTGATGAGTCTGGCTAGTGGTTTATCTATTTTGTTTATCTTCTCAAAGAACCAGCTTTTAGTTTTATTGATCTTTGCTATTGTTTCCTTCATTTCTTTTTCATTTATTTCTGATCTGATTTTTATGATTTCTTTCCTTCTGCTAGCTTTGGGGTTTTTTTGTTCTTCTTTCTCTAATTGCTTGAGGTGCAAGGTTAGGTTGTTTATTCGAGATGTTTCCTGCTTCTTAAGGTGGGCTTGTATTGCTATAAACTTCCCCCTTAGAACTGCTTTTGCTGCATCCCATAGGTTTTGGGTCGTTGTGTCTCCATTGTCATTTGTTTCTAGGTATTTTTTTATTTCCTCTTTGATTTCTTCAGTGATCACTTCGTTATTAAGTAGTGTATTGTTTAGCCTCCATGTGTTTGTATTTTTTACAGATCTTTTCCTGCAATTGATATCTAGTCTCATAGCGTTGTGGTCGGAAAAGATACTTGATACAATTTCAATTTTCTTAAATTTACCAAGGCTTGATTTGTGACCCAAGATATGATCTATCCTGGAGAATGTTCCATGAGCACTTGAGAAAAATGTGTATTCTGTTGTTTTTGGATGGAATGTCCTATAAATATCAATTAAGTCCATCTTGTTTAATGTATCATTTAAAGCTTGTGTTTCCTTATTTATTTTCATTTTGGATGATCTGTCCATTGGTGAAAGTGGGGTGTTAAAGTCCCCTACTATGAATGTATTACTGTCAATTTCCCCTTTTATGGCTGTTAGTATTTGTCTTATGTACTGAGGTGCTCCTATGTTGGATACATAAATATTTACAACTGTTATATGTTCTTCTTGGATCGATCCCTTGATCATTATGTAGTGCCCTTCTTTGTCTCTTCTAATAGTCTTTATTTTAAAGTCTATTTTGTCTGATATAAGAATTGCTACTCCAGCTTTCTTTTGGTTTCCATTTGCATGGAATATCTTTTTCCACCCCCTCACTTTCAGTCTGTATGTGTCTCTAGGTCTGAAGTGGGTCTCTTGTAGACAGCATATATACGGGTCTTGTTTTTCTATCCATTCAGTCATCTAAGTCTTTTGGTAGGAGCATTTAATACATTTACATTTAAGGTAATTATCGGTATGTATGTTCCTATTCCTATTTTCTTAATTGTTTTGCGTTTGTTATTGTAGGTCTTTTCCTTCTCTTGTGTTTCTTGCCTAGAGAATCATAACATCTTATAACCTGCAGGTGAGGTTTAAATTACATTGTGGAATTTCATCCTCTACCTTCCGTGCTCTTCCCACTCATTTTAAAAAATAAATATACTGCCTACTGTTCAGTGGTTAGAAAGTAACTTCAGGATGGGGTGAGGGTTGTAGAAAGGGACAAATGAACCTAGGCTTCCTTTTTTACCCTCAACTCCAAGGAAGTAGTTCCTGAAGCAAAGCTTTTTTCCCTGGAATAAACAACAGTGGGCAGAGAGGAAGCAGATCATTAGAAGTTTTATTTTTTTCATGCTAAACTGGCTCATCGGGGATGGTCAATATGAATCAGGAAAATAGTCAAAGTGAAAAGAGGAAGAAGTGGGAGGAATCAGAATGAACAGCTCAGAAGTGGGGTGGGGGTGGGGATAAAGCATCCTGGGAAGCAAGACGGAGCATGGTGATTACCATAGGGCCAGAGGGGTCAAGAGCCAGTGGCTCTGGCTTAGGTACTGACTGAGGGGGAGGAGGTGTGGGAAGGCAGCTAAGGGCTGAGGTATGAGAGCTGCCAGTTCTACAGGGAGGAGGGAGAGTTTCAGGGTGTGTAAGGTCTGCACACAGTTAACTGAGTGGCTTTCAGGTTTGCCAGGAACTAGCAGAGCAACACCTGAAAGCATATCCAAGACCAGAACAGGGCCTAGGTTATCAGAATAAAACATGCAAGGCAGAGCACTTCTCAGTCACCTACTCAGCCCCAACAGGACCAAGCAAGGCGCCTTGTTTAGAGCAGGCCCTCACTCTATAAATAATTGAGAGAGGGAGATTAGGAAGCTTAGGGGGGAAAGAGGGAAGCAGGGAGGAAGGAAGGGGTATGGGATGTTGCCAAAATCTTGGATAAACTTGAATCCTTTAAAAAAAAAGAAAGAAAGAAAAAGAAAACCCTGCACTTTCTAGTTTTGCACAGGCTGCTCACTTGAAAGGTACCAATAACTGCCCCACATTCATGTCTGCACCTCTTGTGTATAGGCAAGTATCCACCTTTAGTACATGCCTCAGAGAATCAAAGGACTGAGGCCAGAAGAATGCTCACAGTGCCTCTTTCTGGCTGCCCATAGTGAGCCTTTCCAGATCTGACCCTACATGGGCTTTCTGACAGCGAGCCAGCAGCTTGGTGACATACCCCACCTGTGCTCACCCTTCACAGCATCAATGGAGCAGTAGGTCTCAGGGGTCCAGAAATTAGATAATGGTTGCTGTGAGAATGCTCATTCCTCCTAAGTTTGTGCTAACAGGCCACATCCCAATTAAGCTGGGAAAATTAAATTTCAAATATGTATCTTTCCATTGTCACACAATAGGATTTGGAGGATTCTCACTATTATTATTTCAGGTTCAAATAAGACACACAAATGATATAAATATAGAAGTAGATATAGATATAGATGTAGCTATTGCTATGAATAGAATTGGGCCCTCTCCAAATTCATATGTTGAAGTCCTAACCCCCTAAGTATCTCAGAATGTGACTGTATTAGAGATAGTCTCTTTAAAGAAGTAATTGAGGTAAAATGAGGTCATTACAGTGGGCCCTAATCCAACATGACTGATGGCCTTATAAGAAAAGGAGACTAAGACACTCACAGAGGGAAGATCATGTGAAGACACAGAGAGAAGGAAGCCATCTGCAAACCAAGGAGAGAGGCCTCAGAAGAAATCAACCCTGCTGACACCTTGATCTTGGACTTCTAGCCTCTAGAATTGTGAAAAAAAAAAATAGATTTCTGTTGTTTCAGCCACCCAATGTATGGTATTTTCTTACAGCAGTGCTAACAAACTAATACAGCTATAAATATTGTTTTTATTTTAATTCTTATATTATTGGTCAAGAGAAACTATTGGAATTCTCCAAAGAAATGCTCCTGAAAGTCATTATTAGGCCATGATGGATACCATTATCATGCCACTCTACACATCCTAAGCAAATATTACAAATGTGCTCCAAAGAAGAGTTCCAAATACAACCCATTTATTCCTTTCCACCAAGTCATGAAGCCTCTACATGGTGACTCTTGATACAAGAGGTAGTGGTTTTCAAGACACTTCTAGTACTTGTTCTTAATTATCTCCTTATTCTGACAGTTCACCCTTTTACGAGCTTGCTTTATCCTGGGCATCCAGAATTGGCAACCTCAGAAATGTCATGAGGCAATGGAGATAGGCCTGCACTGGCAGGCCTAGGCCTTGCTGTAAACCCAGCTCTGTCACTTTGCCTGTGACCTTGGGTGTTATTATCATTCCATATGCCTCTGTTCTTTCACCTGAAACAGGAGAGGGATACGTATTTATTTCCAAGATCCTCTTTTGTGCTATAAGATTCCCTGAGGTGCTTTTACAGAGAGATGTGGAGGTTGCAAGATTACAAAGAGTTATCACTTATTCTGCAGTTTTGCCTGGGTCTCAGCTGGTCTCTATTCATTACCTGATATTTGGGATTCTATGGCATTTATGTCAAAGGGTCACTGGGTCATGGTGACAGAGCTGGTTAGGAAGAGACCCAGGCTGGTTAACTTGCACCCTGTCTTCTCATGCTCGTCCATAGAGTCTTTATGGTAACATGGGAGGACTCTAGGGTGTGGACTCAGTCGGAGCTGGGTGTGAATCCCAGCTCTGCTCTGCCTCTTCTTCCCATGTGCCACTGAGGGGGATGCTTAACCTCCCTGCCTCTATCCTCATAGAAAAACAGGGTGCCCGAACATTCCTCTCCAGATGACTCTGAGAATGGCATGAAATAGTGCGTGACCCACAGCAGGCACTTGGTAACTGATCAGTATCCATTTCAATTTATTAAAAGCAGGCTTTTGGGAAGTCATTAACCTCCTCCCAAACAAGCTCACCCAGAGACCTCAGCAATTACCAATATCAGTGACACTTACACAGCACTCCCTATGTCCCGGGAACTCTTAGGAACACTTTACACATATTAGCCCACTTAATCCTCACATAATCTCAACAGGAGGTGCTATGTTATCAACTCCATTCTACAGATGAAAAAACAGGAGACACAGAGAAGTTAAATAACTTGCCCAAGGTGACGCAGGCAGAGACCTGGGATTTACCTCAGGGTAGCCTGACTCCAGAGACTTGGTTCTTAACCACTGTGCCTACTGCTCCTCACTGCGAGGACTTCCTCTGAGAAGGGCTTTAAATGGTGCCATTTTATGACTATAATTTGAAGGAAGTCCTAGTCTTACTATGAATGAGAGAAAGAAATTCAATATTGAAAGTCTAAACATTTCAGTACAATTAGATCAGCCATGCTTGGTAGCTTTTGAGTATACCTTTTTATCAACCTTTCAAATACTTCATAATACTTTATTCTTATTACTCAAGAAAAAGAAAATTTCCCAGTTACCTGGCAAATTTGTTTGATTAATTTCCCACAGATAAAGTCAGAACCAAATGACTTGTGCTGAGTCCACTTATAACTTATGGTTTATATTCCATTGGAAACCACGGCCTGTGGGAGCCCGGAAGCATTTAATTATGCAGCCAGGCAAAACTGGATTCATTCAAAACAGAAAAGAATCTGTTAATATCTGAAGAATTTTAAACATGCAAATGTACAGATGGCAAGCCACTTTATGTGCCTATTATTTGTGATTAAAAGAGAAATTTTTAGGGTGAGAATTTCCTATTTATTAGAAATACTTAACACGTGGGTTTGGAGAACAATTTATTACATTCTGACAAATTGAACCAGCCATGAAAATTAGCAGGGGCCCACATTTGCACAGGCACAGGTTTTGGAATAATAGAGAAAGTAAAATTGAGAGGCCAATAATAGAGAAAGTAAAATTGAGAGGCCAACTGAAGACACAGACCTACTAGAGAATGGACTTGAGGACATGGGGAGGGGGAAGGGTAAGCTGGGACAAAGTGAGAGAGTGGCATGGACATATATACACTACCAAATGTAAAACAGATAGCTAGTGGGAAGCAGTCGCATAGCACAGGGAGATCAGCTCGGTGCTTTGTGACTACCTAGAGGGGTGGGATAGGGAGGGCTGGAGGGAGGGAGACGCAAGAGGGAAGAGATATGGGGATATATGTATATGTATAGCTGATTCACTTTGTTATAAAGCAGAAATTAACACACCATTGTAAAGCAATTATACTCCAATAAAGATATTAAATAAATAAATGTTAATATGTCCTCGTAGAAAAAAGAAAAAAAGAAAAAGAAAACACTCAAGGCTATGCTGAATAGAAGAAATTTCCAGATGTCTACCCTTCCGCTTCACAGGAAGAAAAGTTTCAACAGAGAGCCCCTACCAGGAATCCTGAGGACAGGCTCAATACAAATCTTCTCATACTCCAGGCCACAAGTCCAAAACCAAATATAATTAAAGAATGGTTAAGCTTCTCAATGTACACTTAAACTATACCCTCAGTCACTGATATTTCCTTAATTTGAAACTTCTGACACATCAGATGTATCAGCAAGATCTCCAATATTTATCCATCACTTTATACATTCAAGGCAAGGTACCATAGTGCTATAGGAAGCAGGTGTGGAAGAATAAAAAATTCACAATTCAGACTATTATGCTCAGGCTTCTTCATGGAAAGTAATTTCTCATAAGCTTGTCTGGAACCTGGATGTAGAGCTGGGAGGAAATAGGGACAGAAGGCCTATTTATTTTTTTTACAAATGTCATTAGTTCTTCCTAAATTATTAGCCATTAGTATAATTTCTGCCATTGCCTTATAATACAACAAGCTGGTCAGAAATATTTGACATGTTTTTGGATAAAAGATTTTCTTAAAGAGCTTAACACACAGAGAATTTGTTTTCATAGATAATTAGAATTATTATACTTCATCCAATTTAAGATACCATTAACCACAAGATACATCGTTATTTTGTACACCACTAAAATAGAAATTGTGGCCAATTAATTACAAAACAATGCTTTTTTTCATCCCTCAAACTTTCAATTTTCAATTTATCAAAAGAATCTTTTTAGACTTACATTTTTCTGCCCAAAATTTCATTCTTGTACATACATACAAAAGAAAATGTAAGGGCAATAAATTGGTTAAAGTATTCCCAAAATGTATTCACATTCAGAATTTTTTTTTTTTTTTTTTTGGCTGCATTGGGTGTTCGTTGCTGCGCACAGGCTTTCCCTAGTTGTGGTGAGCGGGGGCTACTTTTCGTGGCGATGCATGGGCTTCTCATTGCGATGGCTTCTCTTCTTGTGGAGCATGGACTCTAGGCACATGGGCTTCAGTAGTTGTGGCATGCAGGCTCAGCAGTTGTGGCTCACGAGCTCTAGAGCGCAGGTTCAGTAGTCACAGTGCACGGGTTTAGTTGCTCCGTGGCATGTGGGATCTTCCCGGACCAGGGCTCAAACCCATGTCCCCTGCATTGGTAGGCGGATTCTTAACCACTGCACCATCAGGGAAGCCCTTACATTCATATTTTGATGCTTCTGGATGTTTTATTCAGAGTCATCAATGTCCACATCTCTCCACACAGTCATCCTTTGTGTTGGTAACGCAGGAATTTTTTAAAACGTGCTCAACTATAGTCTCTGGCAGTTTATTCCAAGCTGTGGACACCTAATCTGAAAGTTGTGATGCACACTTACAGGCACTGACAACCACATCTTGATGGTCACATAGCCGGGAGCAACTAGAGACCAAGTCACTATTTCAGCAAAGGAAAACTATGTGCTTCAAAGAATTGATGATTTCTAAGACAGTTTATTATAAACTCTTATTTCATGGCAATTTAAATCAAAATACTGTAGAAGGAAGGAAGGGAGGGAGGAGGGAAAGATTTTTGAGCACCCACTATGTGCCAGGCATTGTGCCAAAGGCTTCTACATCCATTATCTCATTCCAGAAGAAAGGAAGAAAAAAAAGCTAGCCTTTGTTAAGCATGTAAGTTAATTGAGCTCTCAACTCAGTGTTCTATAACTCAGTGGAGTTACATAAGCATTCATCTTCACTCCTCCAAAACTGAGAAGTGAATCAGACTCCAAAAGAGCTTTCCACATAAAGTCACCCTTGCCCAATGGGGCTGAGAAAAATAAGCAAACTGAAGGTCTTTCCAAAAATATGTTAATGGGTAAAAATTCACTTGTTTCAGTTCAAATCTGTTGGTCTTCTTAGGGTGAGAAAAGCCACTATCACACATGTCACTCTACGGCATAATGTCTAATATATTTTTATAAAACATGTATTCTTTCACTTCTTTATTCTGTTCATTTTCAAAGGGAAGATGTTGTAAAAGAAGGAGATCTAAGATCCTATGGGATTCTTTCTCATTTAAGTCTTTCCCTGTGGCAGATCACAGGAAGTTCTTGTAAGAGACGCTTCAAGCTTTCACCACATTTAAAATGAAACTCATTTTGGATGATATAAATATCAGGTTCTCACCTTATGCTCCATCAAGTGCTCGTATTGTCTGAAGTTTTTATAATTTACATGCATTACTCTTGTAAGTAAAATAAAATAAAAATTTTAGCTCTCATGGTGGCTTCTAGAGTCAATTATAGTAATCCTGAGGATGAACTGACCCTTTTATTCACTATTCCACATCGAGCTGCAAACCCATCAGAGGGAACCATGTGATCATTGTAGCCACCAGCTGACCCCAGAGCCACCTCGTGCCTCCCTTGGACCCACCCAAGAATTTCTGAGCCTTCTTTATGATACACCAGAAATACATCACCACATGGAACAACTCCTACAGCAGAACACCTACTGAACACTGGCAGAAAACCTCAGACCTCCCAAAAGGCAAGAAACTCCCCACGAACCTGGGTAGGGCAAAAGAAAAAAGAAAAAACAGAGACAAAAGAATAGGGATGGGAACTGCACCAGTGGGAGGGAGCTGTGAAGAAGGAAAGGTTTCCACACACTAGGAAGCCCCTTCGCGGGCTGAGACTGTGGGTGGCGGAGGGGGGGAAGCTTCGGAGCCGCAGAGGAGAGCACAGCAACAGGGGTGCAGAGGGCAAAGAGGTGAGATTCCCGCACAGAGGATCGGTCCTGACCGGCACTCACCAGCCCGAGAGGCTTGTCTGCTCACCCGCCGGGGCGGGCGGGGTTGGGAGCTGAGGCTTGGGCTTTGGTCAGAGAACAGGGAGAGAACTGGGGTTGGCGGCGTGAACACAGCCTGAAGGGGTTAGTGCACCACGGCTAGCCGGGAGGGAGTCCGGGGAAAAGTCTGCACCTGCCGAAGAGGCAAGAGACTTTTTCTTCCCTCTTTGTTTCCTGGTGCGCGAGGAGAGGGGATTAAGAGCGCTGCTTAAAGGAGCTCCAGAGACAGGCGCGAGCCGCGGCTAACAGCGCGGACCCCAGAGATGGGCATGAAACACTAAGGCTGCTGCTGCCGCCACCAAGAGGCCTGTGTGCAAGCACAAGTCACTATCCACACCTCCCTTCTGAGAGCCTGTGCAGCCCGCCACTGCCAGGGTCCCGGGATCCAGGGACAACTTCCCCGGGAGAAGGCACCGCGCGCTTCAGGTTGGTGCAATGTCCCGCCGGCCTCTGCCGCCGCAGGCTCGCCCCGCACTCCGTACCCCTCCCTCCCCCCAGCCTGAGTGAGCTAGAGCCCCCGAGTCAGCTGCTCCTTTAACCCTGTCCTGTCTGAGCGAAGAACAGACGCACTCTGGCAACCTACACGCAGAGGCAGGGCCAAATCCAAAGCTGAGCCCCAGGAGCTGTATGAACAAAGAAGAGAAAGGGAAATCTCTCCCAGCAGCCTCAGAAGCAGCGGATTAAAGCTCCACAATCAACTTGATGTACCCTGCATCTGTGGAATACATGAACAGACAACAAATCATTCCAAACTGAGGAGGTGGACTTTGAGAGCAAGATTTATGATTATTTCCCCTTTTCCTCTTTTTGTGAGTGCGTATGTGTATGCTTCTGTGTGAGATTTTGTCTGTATAGCTTTGCTTTCACCATTTGTCCTAGGGCTGTATCAGTCCAGTTTTTTTTCTTTTTAATTATTTTTTTAATAATTTTTTTCTTAATAATTATTTTTTTTAATTATTTTATTTTATCTTACTCTTTCTTTCTTTCTTTCTTTCTTTCTCCTTCTTCCTTTCTTTCTTTCCCTTTCTTTCTTTTCTACTTTTTCTCCCTTTTATTCTGAGCCACGTGGATGAAAGGCTCTTGGTGCTGCAGCCAGGAGTCACTGCTGTGCCTCTGAGGTGGGAGAGCCAACTTCAGGACACTG
>NW_020171832.1:771839-772163 GCF_003031525.2 Neophocaena asiaeorientalis asiaeorientalis
AATTCTCATATCAGACAAAATAGACTTTAAAATAAAGACTATTAGAAGAGACAAAGAAGGACACTACATAATGATCAAGGCATCAATCCAAGAAGAACATATAACAATTGTAAATATTTATGCACCCAACATAGGAGCACCTCAATACATAAGGCAAATACTAACTGCCATAAAAGGGGAAATCCACAGTAATGCATTCATTGTAGGGGACTTTGACCACCCCACATTCACCAATGGAAAGATCATCCAAAATGAAAATAAATAAGGAAACACAAGCTTTAAATGATACATTAAACAAGATGGACTTAATTGATATTTATAGGA
>NW_020171832.1:772257-806884 GCF_003031525.2 Neophocaena asiaeorientalis asiaeorientalis
AAATAAACAACCTAACCTTGCACCTAAAGCAATTAGAGAAAGAAGAACAAAAAACCCCCAAAGTTAGCAGAAGGAAAGAAATCATAAAGATCAGATCAATAGTAAATGAAAAAGAAATGAAGGACACGATTGCAAATATCAATAAAATTAAAAGCTCGTTCTTTGAGAAGATAAACAAAATTGATAAACCATTAGCCAGACTCATCAAGAAAAAAGGGAGAAGACTCAAATCAATAGAATTAGAAATGAAAAAGGAGAAGTAACAACTGACACTGCAGAAAGCTGTCACTGTTTGCAGATGACATGATGCTATACACAGAGAATCCTAAAGATGCTACCAGAAAACTACTAGAGTTCATCAATGAATTTGGTAAAGTATTAGGATACAAAATCAATGCACAGAAATCTCTGGCAATCCTATACACTAATGATGAAAACTTTGAAAGTATAATCAAGAAAACACTCCCATTTACCACTGCAACAAAAAGAATAAAATATCTAGGAATAAACCTACCTAAGGAAACAAACGACCTGTATAGAGAAAATTATAAGACACTGCTGAAAGAAATTAAAGATGATACAAATAGATGGAGAGATATACCATATAAATAAATAAATAAATAAAAATTTTAAGTTCTTTTATCTATTATAAATTTATCACAAATTCTGCTGAGAGGAAACAGTGAGACATGGAAGCAAGAAGGAAAAAAAAATCATGCATTTATCCAGACTTCCAATTTTTAAGAGTTTTGTCAACAGCCTCTTTTGGTTTTCGGGTTTTTACTTTTCTACGCATAGTTTTGTGGCGGTTGTTACTGATGTTGCTGTTGTTGTTCTATATAAGTGAATACTGTTCAAGGTATGTATCAGTTACCTCATGCTATCACTTGGCATTTGTTCATTTGTTTTTTCATCTTTGGACATTATCTATCCTTAAGTCAATTATTTTTCCTCACCATGCATTGCTCACATTAATATGCATTTTTCATTGTTCAGTTGCCAAGTTCTATGAGGCAAAGAGGCAGAAGACTCAGCGCCTCCTCACAGGGCTCCCTTCCTGGCTGGGGCATGTACAGACATTCAGTGACGATTACTGCCTACCCTATTATGTGAGGACAATGGTATAGCCAATACACACTCTAGAGGAAGAGGGAGCGATCATTGGGAGTTGTGGCAGTTAGAGAAACTATGGTGGTGTCAGAAAAGATCTGAAAGATTGAGTACAGAGAATCTCCCAGGCAAGGAAAGAGAGTAGGGGAGAGAGGCTACATCAGCAGAGGAAGCAGCTGTAGCAAAGATGAGGAGGTGGAGGAGCTTACTGGGGAATAATGACTAATAATTTTGGATGGGACCTTGTTTGAAAAAGGGATTTACATAAGAAATTATGCAAAACAAATGTACATAAATCAACTGGAGTCTGTTGAGAACAGCCTGGAATAAAATTCTGGGTGAAGACTCCCCCCTCGGGGCAGTTGGGAGAGGTTGAAGGTAGAAAGTTCATCAAGGATTCTGATCCAGGGTGTAAGCAGTATTTTTGGAATATCCATCTGGAAGCCAATAGGGTGGCCTGGAGATGTAAGAGACTCAATACAGGAAGACAAGTAGGAGACTGCTGGAATCAGCCAGCCATAAGGTAAAACCTGCTGATGGAGGAATGATACTTCCTACTGCCAGTTCTGATAGATGGGAATGTTCACAAGCACTGTGAGCTGAAAAAAGAGTCCACAAAATAATATGCACAGTATGAGCCTATTTTGACAGAAACAAAAATTACCTATCTCTGCAGATAAACAAAAAGATGAATGCAAATATATTCTTATATGGGATATATTAGATATACCCAAATACTATCAGTAGTTACCTGTGGGTGGTGGAACTATGGATAATTTTTATTTTCTTTATTTTGATAGTATATGATTTTCTGCTATGAATACATATTATTTTTGTATTATGGAACAGAAAAAGTGGTACCTAGAGAAAAGAAGTGATGATTGAAGCATGAGGAGCCTGTAGGTATACTTATCAGGGAGAAAAGACTGATGACTTTTAAATTTTTTATTTCACAGCACCCAGTACAGTGGTATTAATGCCACTAAGCCAACTCAGCTTAGTTTTTAACACACAAGTATCTGGGAGCAGATTATCCTAGATGTGACCATTAAGCTTTGCTGACTGATGTGGAGAAAGTTAGCAAATTAAATTACTGTTTATTTGTTTCTCTACAGATTTGTTTTGGATTCCTGCTGGGGAGGCAGGCAAGAAGTGGTCTGATCCACTAATGACAGCAGTAGTTAAACATGGACTATTAAAGGGACTTTTGGTAAGAGTGACTATGAATTCTCCCAACCTAAGCCTGGATGACCCTCCCTGGAGTTGGCCTCTACTAAAAGGAAGGAACCTATGCAAGTCCGTAGTTAATTGAGTTAAAGCAAGCTGAGCTTCTTAGGAGAAAAGGACATGTTTCAACCATCCTATCACACAGTTGTGCAGAGGAGTGCTTTACTAATTCCCCTTGACTGAATAAATGGATTTATACCAATCCCTGGGGTAGTGCCAGAACTGGGTGGAAATCTGCTACATAGAAATCAAACCACTATGTTGAAACTTCTAAGACATCTCTGATGATTGTTGTTTTTCCCCAGTATTCTGCGTTCACCCTTTGCCCTACGTTTTACTTGTTTTTTACAAAGTTCCACGGTGATGAAATGAAAGGGGGGAGAAATGTAATATGGTATTTCTGTGCAGATGTTAGAAATATTGACAAAGGAGTAGAAATGAGGGTTTGGGGAAAGGAAAAAATTGTAGCAAAAATCAAACGTAGGGATTGATTTGGAAGAGAGACACAAAGCTTGAGCATAATCTGCTGACTGAACTCCCTGGGGAGGTAGTTGGTCAGGTTTGGGAAAAGGTCAGGGTATTAGTTTCCTAGGACTGCCATCAAAAATTATCACAAACTTGATGGCTTAAGACAACAAATATTTATACTCTTACAATTCTGGAGGCCAGAAGTCTGACATCAAGGTATCAGTAGGGCTATGCTCTAGGGGACAATTCAGTCTTTGCCTCTTCCAGCATTCCTTGGGAATGTATTATTCCAGCCTCTGACTCCACCTTCAGATGGCCTTCTCCTCCATGTGTCTGTGTCTTCTCTTCTGTCTCTTAGACACAAGAACAATTGTCATTGGGTCTAAGTCCCACCTAGGTAATACAGAGCGATCTCATTCCAAGATCTTTAACTTCATTACATCTGTAAAGATACTTTTTCCAAATAAGGTCACATTAATAGGTTTCAGGGATTAGGACATGGACATATCTTTTGGGGGCTTCCCATTCAACTGACTGTAGTCAGCTTGGGAAAGGCATGGTTTAAGTGGGAGGAGGACAGAAGAAAGATGGGGAGAGGAGAAGGCTATGGACTGCACTTGCTTTCCAATCTGACAAGAGAGTAAAACTGAAAATACAACAAAACAGTCTGAGACTGTATGGGGATGTAAAGGCATTCAGAGTACAGGTTTGAGCAGCTCTCATCTGAGAGTGGTTTCTTTGATGGGGTGAGAAGAGAGGAACAAGAAGAGTTCTCCTCAGTCAAATGAGGGAGGTGGGCCTGCCCATGCCCCACACAGACGCTCTTTGCCCAGGGACGACAGGACTGGCTTAGGCATAGAGATCACACATAAAGGATCCATAGGAAAAGTTCATCAATCATCACATCCATGGTGAGAATGGAATGGCTCGCTAAATAGAGGGCTTCTCTGGAAGGAGCATTGGCCTGGGCAGGGGGTGGGCGTTAGATAATGGTGTCTGGACTACTTGGGAGGTAGAAGCAGCATAACACAGTCAACTGGCAATGAAACAAGTAGGATGGAAGCTATGAGGTATACGAGCTATGGAGGAACTAGCAAGGCAATGATAAAACCCCAAGAAATGGCTGCTGGTTTTTTACTATTATTACCATATTCCGGATCAAGGTTTTTTGTTTATCTTTCTTTTCGGTAAAAGTTTGAACCATCATGTCAGCAGAGATGTTGAAATCTGGTAGTCATAGCATTATGTGGTCCAGGACGAGAGCATCTCAAGTTCAACTGGAACTTGAATTCCAGACTCAGTTATGAGAAAAGAGGATTTCAGTCATATGACTCATGTTAAGACCAAGGAGCCGGGAATGACATCAAATCCAAAAGGACTGAGCACTGCTCATTAAAAAGGAAGTTTGGAATCTGGACAACTTGAGACAGATAGTCAGGAACTGATTCAGCAGAATGGTCACTGAGGTCAAAGTGGACCAGTCTCTAAAATGGAAGGATAGTTCCGAAAATATTAAACCAAAGTACTTTCTAGTCCCCATAAATTACTTACAGGGAATTTGGATGTAATAATAAAAGATAATAATAAAAGATATAATGCTGTATAAATCAATAATTTTAACACTATGTTGCTGGGATTATAAAATATAAATATATATATTTTATACATTTATATATATCACAGTACATATAGTAATAATATATGGTATATAATAGTATATATAATATATATGTATGTATGTATATATGTAATAGTACAAAAGATGGGGAATGAACGGAACATGGAACTATATTGAAGCAAAATTTCTATGTTTTAACAAAATGAAGTTAATTTTATTCTGAAGTAGATTGTAAAAAGTTAAAAGTGCATATTGTAATCATCAGAGCAATCAATAAGAAAATAACTGAAAGAAATAGCTTTTAAAAGTCAACAAAGGAATTGAAATATTTATTTAACAGAGAGGAAGGCAATCAACAAAAAAAGTAAGTCTAGAAGTACAAAATGAATTTAACAAGGTCACAGAATAAAAGATCAATATACAAAAATCTATTATATTTCTATATACTAGCAATGAACGATCCAAAATTAAGAAAACAAATTTATCTGCAACATCAAAGAGAATAAAACTCTTAGAAATAAATTAACAAAAAAGGTTCAAGTCATATCCTTAATACTACAAATACTGCTGAGACATTAAACATCTAAATAATATTCATATTCACAGACTGAAATAGTCAATATTGTCAAGATGGCAATTCTCTCCAAACTGAAATTCAATACAATCCCTATCAAAATCTCAGCAAGATTTTTTGTAAAAATTGATAAGCTTATTATAAAATTTATATGGAAATGCAGAAATCTTAAATAGCCAAAACATTTTGAATAAGAAGAGCTAGAGGACTTACACTATCTGATTTCAAAATTTACTATGGTCAATTGATTCTCAGCAATTGTGTCCAAAACAATTCAACTGGGAAAGGATAGTCTTTTCAAAGAATCGTGCTAGTACAATCGGATATTCACATGGAAAAAAACAAAAAAAGAACTCAGACCCTTACCCCACACACTACAAAAATCAACTCCAAATGGATCATAGACCTAAATTTGAGAGCTAAAACTCTAAATCAGGGCTTCCCTGGTGGCGCAGTGGTTGAGAGTCCGCCTGCCGATGCAGGGGACACGAGTTAGTGCCCCGCTCCGGGAAGATCCCACATGCCACGGAGCAGATGGGCCCGTGAGCCATGGCCGCTGAGCCTGCGCGTCCAGAGCCTGTGCTCCGCAACGGGAGAGGCCACAACAGTCAGAGGCCCGCGTACCGTAAGAAAAAAAAAAAAAAACAACTCTAAATCATTTATAAGAAAACATCGGAGAAATCTCTGTGAACTTTGGTTTGTCAAAGATATGACACCAAAAGCACAATCCATAAAAGGGAAAAAATAAATAGGACTTCCTAAAAATAAAAATCATTTTACTTAAAAACATAACATTAAGTAATGTAAAGACAAGCCATAGACTGGTTTAAAAATTTTGCAAATCATACACTTGGTAAAGAATTTGTATCCAGAAAAATAACACAAGTAACTAATTAGAAAGATTTACAACCCAATTTTTTTTAAATGGGTGAAAGATTTTAATAAACATTTTACCAAGTGAAATATAGTAGGCATATGAACGGTTAACAAACACATGAAAAGAAGTTCAACCTCATTAGTCACTAAGGAAATGCACAAAAAAAATCGAGACACTCCTACACAACCACTAGAATGGCTATGATATTTTTAAATCCATATAATACCAAGAGTTAGTGATTATGTGGAGAAACTGGAACACTCATGCATTGCTCTTGAGAATGTCAAATAGTACAGCCACTATGGAAAGCAGTTTGGTAGTTTCCAAAAATGTTAAGCACAAATTTACCATATGACCAAGGAATTCTACTTCCAAGTATGAAAACATATGGCCATATATAAGACATGTACATGAATGTTCATAACAGCATTATTCACAATAACTAAAACCAGAAAATTATCCAAATGTCCATCAAATGGTAAGTGGATAAAAGTGCTATATTTATATAATTCTATTCAGCAATTAAAAGAATGGACTACTGATACATTTAACAACCTGAATCATCCTCAAAAACACTAAGCTAAGTGAAAGAAGCTAGACAAAAAGGCTACATCTTATGTAATTCTATTTTTATGACAGGTCTAGAAAGGCACATTTATAGAGACAAAACAGATCAGTGGTTGCCTGGGACTGGGAGTAGGAACAGGAATTAACTACAAATAGGCACAAAATTTTTTTTCAGGTTTTGGGAATATTCTAAAGCTGAATTCTGATTATGGTTGTACGATTTTATAAATTCACTGAAATTATTGGCTAAAATCATTTATTTTGCATGAATTTTATGGTATAGAAATTATATATCAATAAAGCTGGGTTTTTAAACAAAAAACAAAGCATGACTTTGTTGAGAGAGAAAGTCTGTTTTTTTAAGCCCCAGACTTCCCTTTCTATATTAGAAGAAAAACTGGAGGTTGGAACATAGAATTTATTATATGCCATAGTAGTCAGAGGTCTGGGAAGTCTCTGAGAAGAGTTTCAAGCAGGATCAGGAAGCATAATGAGTTTAGCTTCTGTGGGATTCCCCAGAAGCGTCTGTGCTTCCTCCATCATAGGGCTGAGATACTAGAAACCCTACCTAGGTTAAGGGAGAGTCCAAGGCATCCCAAAGAAGTTCCATATTGGGCATGACCCTGGGTCTGGTACGGCTTGAACGGATGGCGGAGCAGCAATGGCAGAGCGTGGTGCCAGAGGCAGCCTCACACAGTCACCCACATTGTGGAGTGAGGCAACGAAGCAGCCAAGGATCATCAGGGCCTCCAGGGCACACAAGAGGTCACAGAGCACAGAGCTGTGCCCAGGCAGTGCAAGGTTTGCAGTCAAAGACACAAGGTGCAGCAGAATCCCCCAAAGACCAGGTGAGACAGCTTTGGAATACAGAGGAACCAGGTGAGCAAGGGACAACTCGGAGGAGATCAGCAAGAACCTGGAGAATGGCAGGAAGACCAGCTCTGATGGGGAGCTGGAACTCTGAACTAGCTAAATGATTACCCAAACCTTTTATTTAGGAAGTCGACGGATTACCTTAACTTTACAGGCTTCTTCCTGCCCTTAGCAGAACTAGGGGCTTTAGAACCAGAAGAGGCCAGTCAGTAACAACTCCTCTTTCTGACCATTGATGGACACTTGCAGGATGTGAAAGGCTCCCAGTGAGCTGTCACCTTTGACCTCGAGCCTCCCAGGCTGTCCTGCCAGGAAGAACATTCCATGTCCCACAATGACCAACTCTTCTGGGTTTAAAGGGACCTCACTTTATCAGCTTAGGAAGTCTCCTTGCCTATCAGAGTGTGACTCGGGTCTTCTTAAGCAGGGTCTGAGCAGATTGACAAGGTGTCCAGAGATAATGGCTGGGGCACTAGCTTCTTGTCACTGAAATCTTCTCACTTTGAGCCTTAGGAGAACTCCCTAGGTACAGGAGGCTCTGCCAGGGTTCGCTTCTGCACTAAACACTAGATCCCAAGAGCATTCTTTGGTTTATACCTCAGGTGTTTCTAGATTCATTTACAGATCAGCTAACCCATTTGTAACTCTTTAAGTAACATTTTGAAGTGAGAGATCATTAAACAAAAACCAATTGGAAGCAGAATCATTCCATTTCCCTGCTAGTCAGATTGGATTGTCTGTATAAACAGCCGTTGTGTTCCACATCCAGAGGGGGATTTGCCGTTCCACAGCTAACACCATTGCTTAGGCCCAGCGGTCACTCACTCAACAGCACAGCACATTATTTATAGCAATATGGTTGT
The DNA here is from genome assembly GCF_003031525.2 of Neophocaena asiaeorientalis asiaeorientalis. NCBI lineage: Eukaryota > Metazoa > Chordata > Mammalia > Artiodactyla > Phocoenidae > Neophocaena > Neophocaena asiaeorientalis. The sequence continues at coordinate 780,435 of NW_020171832.1, forward strand.
TTGTTAGCAAAGCTTCCATGCGGGGGAAGGAGAGGAAAGATATTTGGATTCCTAATGTTTTTGGCTTGGGGCTTTTTTTTAAAATTGAGTAGGAGTGAGTTATTTGATGTTACATGTAGGTAAATGAGAAAATATGTTCCTTCCAGCAAATAATTGCTTGATTTTAATTTCCCTGTAATTATTCTTCACTGTTAACTGTCTTCTGAATTCAAAGGCTGTCATGTGTAGGAGGGAGGACATTTGGGAACGTTACGTAGGACAGAAACAGAACAGAGGAGAACAGGCAACCGGCAAGTTGGGGCCCAGGCTAAAGGACTGACAATGTGGGCTGTTCAACAGCACATCAGGCTACCCACGTGGAGATACAGTAGGCTTGCTGTCACTGCAAGTACTTCAGTTGTGGCCACAGTACCAGATGTCAGCATATGATAGAGAAAAGAGAGGATTTATAATACTTCTCAGAATGGTAGCTGTGTTCGATGGGTTCTGTCAGGCGGTAAGAAACCAGAATGGGTTTCGATGACGTGGGTTTGTTCTTTTGGCAAGTCCAACATCCCTCTTCTTTTCTTCTGATAATAGCATCCTACGTGTCAAGTGGGACAGACCCCACTCCCAAGCTCCTGGTGTGGGCATGTGACCCAGCCCAGATAGTGAAAGAGTTCCATCACCCACATCACAGTGATTGACTCAGGATGGCCATGTGACCCTGCAGTTCAATAATCTCCAGCTCAAATCTTGGACTTTTATTGGAAAAGAGAAACTCCTTTTCTTCTGGACTTGTAGCTAATCAAGCCTAAAGTAATCCAGGGGCTATTCCAAGGAAAGGACCTGCTGGAGCATGAACTGGAAGGTCAGTAGGGAGACTACATTCTCTAGTGGTCCATCTCCTGCTGGCCTCCCTCAGCAAGTGGTATCTGCTCTTTCCTACTCTGGTGCTTTATCTACCATGTTACAGTGACTCAGCTACTTGGTCTCTGCTCCCACAGGCTGCTGGGACTACAGACTGACTAATGGTAAACTTCTTATTCAAATTCCCCAAGAAAAAGAACCTGACTGCACCAGCCAGTCACCATCCATGTGATGCACCCAAGTAAAGTATGGCTGTCACACTCAGCCACCATGGAGTGCTGTCCTTATGTCAGGCACTGTTACAGACTGAATATTTGTGGCCCCCACCCCCAAGTTCATAGGTTGAAGCTCTAACTGCCAACGTGATATCTGAAGGTGGGCCTTTGGGAGGTAATTAGGTTTAGATGAGGTCATGGGAGTGGGGGCAACCCATGATAGGATTAGTGTCCTTATAAGAAGAGGAAGAGACTAGAGCTTCAAACTTCTTTTTTATGTAATGATATTGTAGATGTGGAAGCAGTCTTCAGGATGTAGCTCTAGGCAGGGACCAGATCCCTCCTCAAACAATTGCCAGTGTCCTTTGCAATTTTAGGTTTTTACAGTTCCTTTTTTTTCTTTTTAATTCTCTTTCAGTTGCTGTTTTTAATTCTTTTAATTCTTTTTAATTCTCTTTCAGTTGTTCTGTTTGGATTTTTAAAGGATGTTGCCAAACAGAGAGCATCATGCATTCTACTCCTTCCCTCACCTACTACCCAATACCTTGTCCTGCTGAAGGCTTGGGCATCAGTTTTTGACAAGGGGAAGGAGATTCAAAAACAAAACCAAGCGGGGAACACCCAGGCTTGGCTAATATGACATGGCGATTCAGTCGGGTCCTAGCAGGTAAAGGATGGTACACTCACAGGGCATCTGAGGAGAGTGTACTACAGGGACTATTGACAAGTGGCCCTTAAAGGGAGTATATCTCTAAACCATGGTGCTTCAGGCTTAGTAGCAGCTTGGTCTATGACCACCCCTAGGCCTGAAGGAATAACTGGAAGGAACGATTACCAGAACCTAGAAACAGAGGAGGCTGAGTGCAGGCTACCTGGCAGAATCTGTGACCCTGCCCACAGGGAAGAAGCTCAGGGAATAAATATCCCTTGCCCCCAATCCCCTGCCAATTGGCTGAACCCAACTGGAAGCCAGAGGCCACAGGAGAATGGAGGAGCCTCGTAGGGGTATAAAGTAGAGTAGAAAAGGGTAGGACATGGCTCTGGAGCAGTAAATGGAAATTATTCAACAAACAGGGCGGAGGGGAAATGTATTTCAGCTACATTTTCCTTCAAGTAGGCAAAAATATCTCAAACCAGCATGGCCCATTGATAAGTCTTTACTGCAACAGGCCAATCCAGTCCTGCTTTCAGTAGAGAACAAAGACAACGCCTGACCAGACAATGAGCACCCACTCCTGTTGGTGGAGCCAGCTTGCCCTGCCTAAGGGTACCATGAAATGAGAACCTGCCCCCTCCACTAAGTGCACATTGACCCTGGAAAGGGAGGACAATCTTGAGTGATCTGTTTAAAGTGGCACCAGCTATAAAGGCTGGGTTCACCATCCTTCAGGCATTTCCCAAGAGACAGTTGAATACGATACTTCCATTCTTTCAGTCAAATACCTAATTTTAATCAAAATGTGAAGAAATATTATGTTTGAAAAGTAGGAAGTGAAAAATATTATAGAAAAGAAAGCTCAGGTTTCTGGGAGCATTGCTTTGCATTTAAGATTAAAATAGGAATACAACTGGTGCCGAAAACATAATGCTTTTCCACTTTTTAATTTAAAATTAATCCCCTAAAACCTAAAGACACAAATAAATTCACTGAAATTATTCAAACTCAGGAGTCCAACTAAGGCTGCTTTTTGTCTACCTTCTTCTGGGGAGAATCTAATATGGGAGAGAAGTCACATTACTCTTCCATTTATTAAACAAATATTTGTCAAATATCTACCACATGCTGAACGCTGTTCTAGGTGCTAGGAACAGAAGGAATATTCCTAGATAAACAAGATCCATCCTTCCTTTAAGCAGTTTAAATTCTAATAAGATAAACAGGAAAACAGCTAACCACAATACAGGGCAGAATGGAGTACCTGCTAAAAGAGGCTCAGGTAATTTTGGGGGGCATGCCAAGCAGAGATTAATTCTGACTGAGGGAAATCAGAGAAGGCTGCATGGAGGAGGTAATGCTAGCTCTGGACTTTGGAAAATGAGCAGGATATTGTTAGAAGACACAGGGGCCCAACAGCACCTCAAGTCAAGGTCAAGTGTGAAGAGACATGGAAGCATGATGCAGACCACAGGGGGCAGGGTAGTACAGGTGGATGGGGTGATGAAAGAGGACGTTAGAGGGAGATGGAGCAGGATAGAGGTTTGGGGTCAAATCATGGATCATCTTAAATACCAGCTCACTTAACTCTATTCACAAGGTAATAGGGACTCCGATGGGTGCCGTGTCTGGTCAGGATGAATGTCACATATATTTTTTGTGGTTTTATTTTGAGTGTCACTGCCTATAGCTGCTCTATCTTACTGCCTTGTGTCTGTGCCCAATTTGTTTCTGTGATGGTAAAATCTATAGGGCATTCATCCCTAATGTGCCATATTAAATCCCTTCAACCAATGATATTAATGGCCTCAAACTGTAAATAAAATTTGGCTCACAGCACCCTAATGGATAATGGAAATAGTTCAATAACAAGCAGATGAAGGAGCTAGAGCGAAAGTGGTTTGTTGGAACAAAGTAGCCTATAAATAGTCATACTGGGGCAGATAGGCCACTGTTGCTAAAAGGCCTTCCAACTAATCGGCTGAATGTTCCATAATTCAGTGTGCGTACAGAGAGGGGGCCCACACAGTCAACTCCGCAGGGGAAAGAGAAGGAGCCTGCTAATTAATCTCCATGTTCTGCCATTGTAACTCACAGCAGTTTCATTTCTACCAGGGCAACTGGTATTAAAAATGCAAAGAAAAAAATCAGCCTGCTTCCTTTATAGGCTATATTACTTAACCCCAAAGGCCAAATCAGGAAATGCTTCAGATTTTGATGTTCCAGAAGACTGGAGGATAGAAAGGAACTTGTGTGAAATAAGATTGACCATTGTAAAGTTACCTCTCTCACTGAGATGGAAAGGAAGCCAAAGGGCCCAGCTCAGCTCTTAGCAACTAATGCTTCATCTGCTTTAAGGCTCTGTTAAGAAAATGGAGCCAACTGAAAGGTCACATTTTCAGCAGTGAGCCTTTGTAACTAAATATCAGATACTGGAATGCCCTTGTGAGGAGTCCACAGAGAGACTTCACACAAACCTGGGAAGAACAACAAACAGTCCTTGATGAGAAGTGGTTGAGCTCTGCAAACACTGCTCTTGGCTTGAGCAATGGCCACTGAGCAACTCTGAAGACAGCTCTGGGGATCCTCTTTGCCTTAGCATGGAAGAGCTGAGTGATGTCCAAACAACCATTCTCCACCGCCCCAGCAAAGTGCTGCGCCCAGGAGACAGAGCATTTGGCAAGGGATCTGCATGGACTGAACAGCCCCATCCCTGTAGCCACTGCCTTACTTTGAGGTGACATTAGTGTGTCCAGTTCTGCACTGACTGAGGTATGGTCCTGCTAAACACAAGCAGTGGAATAAGGTCTCACTCCGTCAGAATACTCCAAATAAATTCTTCACAGAAACTATATTTAGTCCCTCCTTGCTTATTATGTGTAACAGTTTATGTTTTCAAAGTAGTAATTACAGCTGTTTGTCAAACCTCTATATAAACAACTCTTGTTACATAAAAATCATCAGTTAACTGGCTGCAGAAGGCACTGTATCCTTGCACATAAATGTCAGAAGTGGGGAAAAAGAAGGAACATATCTTCCTTTTTTAAAGAAGCCCCAGTTTCCCCGCCCATCTCATCGACTGGGAATGCATCTCATGCCCCCACCTAAGCGAATCGCACAGCCAAGGGCACAAGCCACTGTATTTGGCTTAGACCAGTGGTTCTCAAACTTGAGTGGGTGTCAGAATCACCTGGAAATAGGTTGCTGGTCTCCTTCCCCAGAATTTCTGATTCAGTGAGCTTGGAGCGGGCCCTAAGAGCGTGCGTTTCTACCAAGTTCTCAGACTGCTGTTTATGCTGTGGGTCCACGCGTGGAAAGAGTGGCTTAGGCAAGTCAAGGTTCACACTTAAGTGGAGGGAGAAAGCTGAGCCTCCCCTTAAACACACAGTTGCTTGGAGGAAAAGGAACAGAATCAGGGCTTCCTCAGCAAGGAAAAGGGTGGGTGTGCGGCTGTTAAATGGCAACCATCTGAGTCTCCTAGGTTGGAAGCCACTAAAACCTAAACTTTTTCACAAAGAGCCAATCTTTTGTGGTCTAGATTGAGCCCGGCTTCTTGCTCTCCTGATTAATAACACTCAGCTCTGCTGCTCCCAACAAGCTCAGGGCTAGAACTGAGGCAGAGCTGATTGACGCCAAAGATGGCCAATGGCCCATCGGCACTGGATGCAGCCCAGAGGACCCCATGGGAGGGCACATTTACCAACGCACAGCTGCAAGTAGCACCAGCTGGCAGGTCGTTCTAGTCCAATGTCTTGGGGGAACAACCTCCATTTTATAACATGATAAAAAACAAAATAAAACAATCAACCAATGACCTTGAATTACACCTTTAAACTGAACTAAGCCGCACTTTATAAATACAAGCCTGGCGCAGCAAGGTGCCTTTTATGTGCCTTCTCTGTATGTGCAATAACACCCAAGTATTTAATTACAGCTATGCTATGAGCTGAGCCAGATATTACTGCTCCATCAGTGCTCTGAGAACATAAAGCATTCAATAATCTGTTAATTTGGTCTTTTCTTGGCTGTTCCTCACAAGGTAAGTTGGCTCCCTGCACAGTTTTGATTCTCATTAGTTTAGGGTTTAAGCTGTGTTAGGAAGGATTGCTTAGGGTCATTTAACCAAATTCAGGCATGGAGTGACTGATGGGTGCACTTTCTTGTTCAGAAAATCCAACAGGCAGGACATGAAAGCTTATGAAACAATGTGTGCGGGGAAACTGTTGATCCTCTTCTGCCATAAATTCCCATCCAAGCTCCCGCACTAAGACAGGAGTCCTCCCTGAGTACTTTGGGGATTATGACGGAAAGCATTATAGGTGATGCATCATGGGCACTTAGCTTTTCACAGCCACTTTATCACCAAGGCCCTGGGTATTTTTCCTTATATATTTGAAGTCAGCCAAGAGGCACTTCTAATCTGTTTGCCAATTCTGGAGGACAGTTTCTTTGAAGACAGCCTCAGTAACTCCATATATTGAAGGAAGAGAAAATATATTGTATACCACACTAATACTGCCTTTCAACCAAAGGATATCAGCTTCTTGAAACACAGTGCTGTCAAAGACAAATCCATTAGCTGTGCCTTTCTCCTGCTGATTTAAGCAGAATTTGAAATACAAAAAAAATAAACAACAAAAGAATAAAAGTGCTGGCTTATCAACTGTACACAGTATCGCTCTACTTCCCACCCAGTGGGAAAACAGAGAGGAAAATATACTGATAAGAGGTAAAAGAAAAGATACCACTTTCAGTCCAGTGATTTAGTTCTGGTATGAATAACATTAAGCATTGTGACAGGGGACAGATCCACATCATATTGTTCTCTGCCTGGCCACATGATTCCAGCATAGACGATGCTGAGGCAGTGTCCCAGGCGAGTGTCCTTGGCTGTTTGGTTCAATGATGCCCTCCGTCAGGGGCAGACCAGTGCTTCTAATCTGCTATGCTCAGTGTGTAAGACCTTTCCATTTCCTGGGGGTTCATCAGAGCCCAGGAAAAAGGTCCAACTCACCAGCAATGAGGAAACTAGAATTGTCACTGGAAGGGACCAGGGAAGAGGTACTTGGACAGTCAAGATCAGAAGTCACACTTCCTTCAAAAGAAGACTGTGTGAAAAATACAAGCTCTCGGTCTCCAACACAGCTTTGACTAACAAGGTTTTGATAGACATGCAGCAGGGTTTTTTACCTACAATATAATTAGATCCGCCAAACTTTATGACTCTTTACAGACAGTTTTAAAATATAGTTAGCAGCCTAAATTTTAATTTCGTAGAGTATCTACTCTCAAAGAGCACACCTATGGAAATTTTAGGCTCCTTCTTGATGTTTAACTGTACACCTAAATTTTAGAACATATGAATAGATATTTTCATCAATATAAATCCACCCACCCAATGGGTGGGAATTCTCTGCTGCATCATCCTCTGAGGCCACCCACTAATGGGAAAGGATGCGCCTTCCAGGCCCAGACTCAGGAATGTGGCCAGATGAGCAAAAGCTATCAGCCCTCCTGGGAATGCTGACAGCTACTCTATCCAGGGACAAACATGTTCTATATTTCTGCCAGTATTATAATATATACCCAAATATTCAAGACAATTGCTGCACTCTTAGAACAAACTTCCTCCCTTCCTTCCTTCCATCCTTCCTTCCTTCCTCTTCCAAGGCATGTAAGCGTATAGCAGAACATATCACCACCTTAATTTAGATACGACAAATCACAAATGCAAATTAGAGGGTTTGCCACCACTCTGCCCACCCCGCTCCATGAACTTTATCATTTTACAGCACCTAAATTTAAACACGTAGAGTTGGAAGGAAGAAATTACCAACATAAACAAATATCATAAAAGAAAATATTCAAAAATGTATCACATTTCATTAAGAATAGTTTATTCAAATATATCCATAAGGAAAAGGTTGAGTAATATTTATTTCAAGCAACTCCATTTTAGAGCAGGCAACTGTTCCCTTGTGTACATCTGCCCAAGTAGGAGATTTGAGCCTAAGGAATGGGACTGGGTTTGAAGGGAGAGACAAGCCCCAGCTTTGAGCAGGTCGGAAGCCTGCAGGATGCTAGGGGAGTCAGAACAAGGCAGTGGCTATAGGTGGGTTCTGAAGAGAGAGCTCAGAACCAGGCAGATTGCAGCCAAGAGTCAGCCATTCTGCCACCAAAAAGAGTACAGAGTGCCAGAAACCAAACAGGTCACACCAAGGGAGAACAGAGAAAGGTGAGCCAGAAAACAGGGAGGCCTAGACAGGGTCCAGGGTGGCCCCCACAGTCTGTATGGATTGTGTTGTTTTTCCCCCAAGGCTGCTCCCGCCTGTCTGTTTCAAGAAGAGAAGTTCTTCCCTTAAAGTGGTTTAACGCCTCTAATTTACAAACGGATTGCATCTTATGGACACTGTGACTCAGAATTAATCACGTTTCCCATTTTCTTCTGGTCACCAAGAAGCTTAAAGCATAAAGCTTTGTTGCCTACTTGCAAGTACAGATAACCTTTTGGCATATGTTTCTCTGTATTAACTTTAGCTCTGGTGTTAATCCTGGTGTTAACATTACTATCCTTTCTCCCTACCCAGGATCCTTCATATATTTCTGCTAATTACCTGAAATATTAGTAATAAGGACAATTAGGCAATTAAGCATACTTCCTCTTATATATGAGTGATTTGTATATCCGAACTTTGGCTTCAGTCCATTCTTTGGAACTCAGAACACATTTTACCATAGAAATTACTTAAAGAGTCTATCTCACACAAGCCTATTTAAATTTACGTTGTACGCATACTCAGGTATTCTCTTTGCTGGCTGTGTCTCCTAGCATCAGGTTTTCACCTGGTGCCTAGTAAATTATTTATTAGTAATCCAAACTCTTCAATGAGCAGGATATCTAACTTAAGTTTCTATTTTTCATAAAGATCTCTCTCCGGGTACCTTCCAACTTCTTAGTTATGCATCAAAGAATGATGAGAGATAAAGTAGACTCAAAAAAAACCTGTGCAGATAAAATATTAAAATAAACAGAGTTTCCTTATACATTCATAAAACCACTTATCAATTTCTAGCAAGAAAACTAGTCCTTGAAGGAACATTCTCGTTAAGTTATATGAGGCATTGACCTGAAGGTAGTTCAGGCGTTGAGAGAGGTCTGACTGTGACATCTGTCACCCATCCATCCTCAGGGTGTTTTGGCTCATCTAGCTGAGAGGGCAGAAATTCTCTTACATCATCCCCTGAGGCCACCCGTTCATGGGAGAGGGCCCTCCTCCCAGGTCCAGGCCCAGGAATGTGGTCAGATAGTCAAAACCATCAGCTCTCCTGGGAATGCTGACAGCTTCTCTATCCAAGGGTGAAAAAGAGAATGGCTCCTCACTGATGGTAAGCACCCCTCATCCAGATGTCAAACTTGGGAACACCACACTCTGCGGAGTGGGTGCATGAAAAGCTTGTTGAATGTATAAGTAGTATTAGCTGGAACTATAGGATCTAGGAACAAAGGACCGCATGGTACACAATAGGAGGAAGAGGAGGAAAAGAAGGAGGAGGAGAAAAATAATGAAATCCCCTTTTCCTGAACAAAAGCTGGCTTTGGACAAATTTATAAAATAGGATTTGAGACAGAACTGATTTGGATCGTGACTTCAGCACTTGTAAATTCTTCAAACTTGCTTTCCTCCCTGTTAAAAAAGGACAGCTGTCCCTGTTGCAGTCTACAGCCAACCACTCCCTGGTACACAAGTCCTTCCTTTCCTCCCTTCTCAAAGTTTATGATCTTGCCTCTCTCCTACAATTGTCTGTTTCTCCCTCCAAGCTGACTCATTCCGGACAACATTCAAAGATGCTATAGAACCTCCAATTTAAAATAGCATCTCCCAGACCCAACATCCCTCCAGCCACCATGCTGTTCATTCATACACAATAGAAATCCTCTAAAAGTTATTAATTGCTCTGATCAAAGCTTCCCCTGGCTTCCCTCAAACAGCTTTCATCAAGGTCGTTAATGAGCTTCATCTTGCTGAATCCAGTGGTCAGTTTTCAGCTCACCTTGCTAAAGCTGATTCCCCCAAAGGTGTGTGCTCCCCATTCCACAGCATGGAGCCATGCTGAGAGATGGATGCTGAACTAGAAATTACCTTTCCCAGTGACTCTAACCAGCCCCACAGCCATGTGTGGCCATGAAACTAGTCCTTGTCAATGGACAGAGATTTAGATCATAAAAGGTCTCATAGAGCATGGTAAGGAGCTTGGATTTTATTCTACAATTGGTAGGAAATCATTGGACTGTTTTCAGCAAGGCCTTCTTTCTCCTTGAACCTGCAAAGCTCATTCCTGGGCAGTTCCTCAGTGTTTACTCTTACATATTCCCTCTTACCATAGAGCTTTGCATGGCCAGCTACTTCTTATCTTTCCAGGTCTCTGGTCAAAGCCATTCCCACTAACTTACCCATTCAAATAGTGTGCCTTCCACCCTCCCTCACTCTAACTTATTTTTCTCCATAGCACTTATCATTGCTGACATTACACATTATATTCACTTATTCTCAGACTTCAATACATTAGAATCACCTGGGCACTTGCTAAAAATACAGATTTATGTTCCAAATCCCCAGAAATTGGGACATCTGGGAAGGTGCCCAGCAATCTGCATTTAACCAGGTGACTTTGAGCCATGTATATGTACCTCAGATAGGTACCTGGACTCCTGGTCCAGTCAAAGAAGTGCTGCCCTCCACACTTGGCCCCCAGGAGGTAAATGATGCATTTTCAAAGAGGATGAATTTCTGTTAAGGGAGAACTTTTATTACATGGGACTATAGCTGGCTTAACTAGAAGAAAAGAACCATCTGGCTGGGCAGCTTGTTTCTCTAGAACATTTCTGAATTATTCCAACTGCACAAACCCTGTTCCTAAAGCCCTAAAGTCACTATGTAACTTCAAGTATGTTACTTCACCTCTGTGGCCCTTCACTGTCACTTCTATAAAATAAGATTATATTGAACTACATGTTATCTCTGATCCTTTCAATGCCAGGAGTCTTAACTATAGGTACTCATTTTACAGTGCTTATACCCTTAAGGAATTACGTACAATAAGAGATCAACACTGAGCAACAGAGGGGTTTGTTACAAAAGGGAAACCTTATTATAGGCCCCAAGAACTATGTAACAACTTCCCGTGGCACCAAATAGCCAGTTAAAGTAAGTACTTTTTCTTAAGTACTTTTAAGAGCTGAGTCTTGCACAACTGCCAGGGAGTTCTGAACATTTGATCATAAACATTTCTGTGCTGGAAATGCTAAGAACCAGGGTGCTCATAACTGCACCAAAAAAGAATAAAGAAGGGAGCCCTCCCCAAGCAGAAAAATTAAAATAGAGACACTACATTGCAATTAGTAAACTTCATAAATGCTCAAAACTCTAACTGCAAAACACAGAGGACTACAGTATTATTATTCCATTGATTACCACTTGTCAAATAGTACAGTTTTGTTAAGGCATTCAAGAGAGAGAAATTAAGAGGGGAAAAAAGAGTTTTCCCAAGATGGCAGCATCAAGACAATATGAGTGGGTGAAGTAAATGAACTGAGAAATGGCCATAATGGCCAAATTATTTATTGGGCCAAGTACTGTGCTAGGCACTGGAGATATAAAAAGGTTAGAAAATAGTCTCTGTCCTCAAGGTACTGAAAACCATAAGCAGACAGTAGCAGTATAGTTCAGTGGTAACACAAAGGAAGCTGTGGTCCACTCTGCTTGGCGAAGGGCCAGAGGAGGCTTGCCACAGGAGGTGGTGCTTGAACTAGGACCTGAAGGATGAATAAGAGTTTGCCTGGGAGCATAAGAAAAAAAAAAAAAAAAAGCCTATCGGGGCAGAAAATAATACAGGAAGATATCAATCATGTTACTGTGTTAGTACTTTTCTCTTTGCCATAGAATTCAGCCTGAATGTGAATTGGCTTTGGGAGTTACTTTGGCCAATAGAATGCAAGAGAAGTGACAGTGTGTCAAGTCCAAGCCTAGCCCTCATGAGGCTTTGCACACTTTCATCACCATCTCAGACCCCTGCAACCACCATGTGAACAAGCCCAAGCTAGTCTTCAAGAGGATGAGTAACCGCAAGGAAGAGAGCCTTCCTAAATCAGCCAGGCCCAGCCAGTCTGCCAACTGACCACAGATGCATGTCCAAGTGCAGCCAAGATCAGCCTGAGCTGGTCAAGATCACTAGTTTTTCTTCGGGTCAACCACAGACTCATGAGCCATAATAAATGGTTGTTGTTTTAAGACAGTAAATTTTGGAATGGTTTCTTATGCATCTATAGTTAATGGAAAGAGCTCCTTCCAAATTGAGTTTACAATTTTGTTAGGGCTAAGAAGAAGAAGAATGAATTGAGTCCTAACTTAGTGTAGTAATCAGCCTCTTGGAGTTTCCATTAATTCTTTTAAACTATCATAGTTTCCTTATATGAATCCTTAATAATGCAGCACTCATCCTCTAGATCAGCCTCACAGATAGAGTAAAACAAAAGACTGAAGGGTAAAAAGAAAAATCTTCTCTTGTTATCATTCTGTTATACCCACCATGTTCATCACCTCCCCTGCCTGATCAAACACAGTACATGAAATCACAGAAGCAACCTCCTAGAAGAGGTCAATAAGAAAAGAGGAAAAGTAATATTCCTTTTTTTCACTAAATACATTCAGAAGCAATATACATAAATAACTAAACATAAAATGTTGGGTTTCTTTTACTGCCTATGTTGACTTTTAGTTTAGAAGTTGCCTGGTTTTGATGGTCTCAAATAGCCTCCACTCTTACTTCCTGACTTTGAGTGTAAATACACACTGTGAATTTTCCACAACTATATTAAATTGAGTCCAAGTGATCCACTGAGACAATGTAATCATCTGAGTGCCCAACTACTAAGAGTGATTTTAGGGGACTCAGGTAGAGCTACACATCCCAAGATAGATCCCCATGGCCTCTCTGTTCCTACATCCTACTGGATTATTAATTCTTTATCTATGCAAAAATCAGAAAATACAATTTTCTTCCTCTAGAAGAGAATGTGAAATTTTAAAAAAATACTATGTCTCTTCTTAGCCAAGCTTAATTAATATAACTCATCAGTTATGATTCAGCATGGACAAGGCACCTACCACAGAGAAAATACAACATCATGATCCTAAAAAGTCTGTTTATTCAGTTTTGTGTTGCAAAATGCCTTTCTCTGAGTTGATGAAAAAAACCCAAAAAACAAAAAAAAACAAAACAGTATTTACAGTCCAGTGAGCTAAATGAACAGCTTTGTTAGCTGACCTGTCACTTTGTGGGCAAGGCTGTAAAGAAGATAAAATTTGACCATGCTCTCTGCTTTTGTTCACAAGTTCATAATACTCTGTTATGTTTTCTGTCATTCAACTTTCATATAAAGATGGCACATGGGACACAGCATCTAATTTTGTTCCTTCTAAAACTCCACTAAACTACAGTAAGGAGCCTTTTTCCCTCAAAAAAATATAAAACACATGTTACAAAATTGCATAAAACTAAATACACACGCACACAAGTACATGTAAAACTGATGAAATCTGAATAAGATCAGTGGATCATATCAATGTCAATTTCCTGATTCTGATATTGTATTATTCATGCAAGATGTTATAATTGGGAAAGCTGGGTAAAGGGTATACGGGATTTCTCAGAATTCTTTGTTTATTTTTTTAAAAGATTTTTTAGATGTGGACCATTTTTTAAGTCTTTATTGAACTTGTTACAATACTGCTTCTGTTTTACGTTTTGGTTTTCTGGCTGCGAGGCATGTGGGTTCTTAGCTCCCCGACCAGGGATCCAACTCCCACCTCCTGCATTGGAAGGCGAAGTCTTAACCACTGGACTGCCAGGGAAGTCCCTCTTCCTTTATTTTTTAAATTGAAGTATAGTTGATGTACAATATTGAATTATTTCTTATTATTACATGTGAATATAGAATTATCACAAAATAAAAAATCTAATTAAAAAAATAAACCTGAGAAAATAGGAAGAAAAAGAATGGGTAACATCAATAAAATTTTGGAAGCAGTCAAGCAGATAGATATGTGATAACTGTCTCAGGTGACTCCAGAAGCCAAATTCCAAGAAATCAGTAGGAAAGTTGAGAAGCAACCTTATTTAACCACAGAAGCTTCAAAAGGTTTGGGAACTGGTAACAAAAGGCCCCCTTGGAAATGGAGTGAAGAGAGGGTGAAGGCTAATGAAAGCAGGATCTGATAAAGACTCTTGTAGAAGTAGTTAGGTCCCTAGAGCCCCTCCCCCTTCTCTACCCTTGAAACTCTGCTCCTCCCCCTACACATTGCCAGAGACTGGAGCTCTGTTCCAGAGACAGTAAGCCAAAGGACCTCTGTACTGGGGACTCCAATAGCAAATGAGTGAGGGAGAGTCAAACCAAAAATAGAAAAGCAAAGTCAATGAATGGATACAACCAATGAAGGCCCCTCTACCATTTTCACCTTCTTGACTCCCAGACCCTTGATGGCCAAGTATTTATTCTCCAGGCTGGAAACTAAAAGAATAATTTAGGGGGAAGCTGACTAGCCCAAGAGAAAACACATGGAGATATTGATATTGCAAGTGTACCAATCAGGGTTCAGTCAGGAAATCAGAGCCAAGAGAAGTATTAGGGGACCATGGGGCTTATCCTAGGAATTAGAGCTTGCACAAATGTGGAGGAGCTGGGGAAATGGAAGTCTGGAGGAGAGGAATCAGAAGATCAGGGAAAGTGACTACTCACTGTGGTAGACAAAACAGTAACTCCCAAAGACATCCACATCCTACTCCCCAGAATATGTTCCCTTACATGGCAATAGAAACTTCATAGGTGTGATTAAACTAGGGATCCTGAGATGGGAGATTATCCTGGATTACCCAGATGGGCCCAATATTATCACAGCAGCCCTTATAAGAGAGAGGCAGGAGGATCAAAATGAGGAAAAGGAGATTTGAAGACAAACCAGAGGTTATAGTGATGTGTTCTGAGGATGAAGGAGTCAGGAGCCACGTAGTTGGCCCCTAAAAACTGAGAAAGGCAAGGAAATGGATTTCTCCCCTGAAGCTTCAAGAAGGAACACCTTAATTCTAGACTTCTGACTCTAGAACTATAAGAGAATAAATCTGTGTTGTTTTACGTATGGACACCAATGGGGGAAAAGTGGCGGGGGGAGGGTGGTGGTGGTGTGATGAATCGGGAGATTGGGACTGACATATATATACTAATATGTATAAAATAGATAACTAATAACAACCTGCTGTATAAAAAATAAAATAACATTCAAAAAAATCAATTAATTATTTTTTAAAAAAGAAAATTTGTGTTGTTTTAAACCAGTATGTTTGGTGTGATTTGTTATAGCAGACATAGAAAACAAACGCACTTACAAAAGCAAGGGTGTGGATAGAGCATACAGGAAATTTTCAGAAAGAGTACATGTTTGGCCATCCAAATGGAATGGTGAATAGGGGGCCCATGGCAGGTCTGTGGAAGCTATGGCTCTATGAGCACTGTTGTCAAGCACTTGATGGACTGAGGCCACTCTCAGTTAGCAGGGTCAGCAGGCAGGATGAGAGACTGGATCCCATGGGCTATACATCTGTATCTATATGTCATTGTCTCTGATCACTGTGACCTCTGAAAATAATGGCTCCTACTTCACCTCCACTTTCCCAATCTTACACAGGTTCCCCTCTTTGCTCAAGCTAATCACACAGGAAAGAGGGATCTGGGAAAGGTAATTCCCAATCTTAAATAGAAGCAGTAATGCCAACCTGACAAAACGCAGCCAAGCTCTGGGGGTTTCCTTACAAAGGGCTCAGATAGCTCATCCCTCAGCAAAGTTCTAAGTCAACAAGCCCCACCCATGTGCTTGGAGCTTCCAATCACAGTTTAAATTTCTCACTCTTATAATCTGACAATCAAGGATTATCAAACACCTGGAAAGCTTTGAACATGAAAAATACATATCAAGATGCAAAAATCAATATCAAAACAAAAAAAGCAACTTGAAGGAAATAGAGACTATGCACAGAGAAGAAAATATAACACAAAACTAACAATTGAGGGACTTATTGGTCCAGTGGCTAAGACTCCCCACTCCCAATGCAGGGGGCCTGGCTTTGACCCCTGTTCAGGGAACTAGACCCCATATGCCGCAACTATAAAGATCCCCTGTGCCACAAGGAGGATCACACATGCGGCAACGAAGATCCCACGTGCCGCAATTAAGACCCAGTGCAGCCAATTAAATCAATAAATAAATAATTTTTTTTAAAAAAAACAATCACTGGTTTATTTGGAAAGTTAAGAGAAAATACTGCATCCATGAAATAGTACTAATAGGATGCTTTAAAAAAAGAACATTCTAAAAACTAAAAAGGGCTCTTAGAAACTTAAAACACATTATCTAAAATGAAAAACTAATGGAATAACTGAAGGGTAAAGTTGAGAAGATTTTTCAGAAAGAAGGGTTTTAAAAATAAAGAAATGGAAAGTAGAAGAGAAAATGTAAGATGACTAGAGATCCAGAGCAGAAAGTCCATCATTAGAAAAACAGGAGCACCAGAAAGAAAAAGTAAAAAATCAACAAAAAAAATTAAGAACATTTCCCAGAACTGAGGACGTTAATTTCCAGATTGAAAGGACCCAGCCCATAGAGCACACAGCACAACGGGTACAAGTCAGCCCACACCAAGTGACTTCACCATAAAGTTTCAAATATTGGAACAAAAGAAGAGATTCTGTAAGCTTCCAGAGGTTAAAAATTAATGTCAACAACAGGCCAAATACGGAAGGTAGAAGACTACCAAAATGTCTTCACAATTCTGGAAGTAAATTACTTCCAACATATAACTCTTTATCCAGCCAAGCCATCAATTAAGGGGAAAATAAAGACATTTTCAGACATGCAAGATCTAAAACATTAATCTCGCAGGCACTTTTTCTAAGACACTAGAAGGTTTATTCCATCAACGTGAGGAAATAATCCAAGAAAAAGAAAAACACAGAATACCGTAAAAAAGAGATCCAACCAACACAGGATCATGTTGAAGGGAGTCTTCTTAGCAGTAGAAGGGAGACACTAGAATGGCCGCAATGCAGAGGCAAGTGGGGCAACCCGCCGGATGAGAGAAGTGTGACTCAGGAGATAAGATACTCTCCCCAGCAGTGTTCTAACCGGACTATGCTCTAAACAATGTGCTCCACCAAGAAAGGGAAATATACTTTGACCAGGAAAGAAAGGAATCCAGCTCAGAAGTCAAAGCACATTCCCTTGATGAGAGCACAGGAAGTTCCAGGATGACATCTCTGAAAAAGAGCCCCAGAGCATGCAGTCCATCGAAAGTCATAGAGGCCACCAGGAGGGTCTCCAAGGAAAAAAACTGGAGCTGACAGATTACTTGATATAATTTACTTTGTAAAATCTTGTGTTGAGAAACTGTTGGAAGTCAGGGGGAGAATTTGCAATAGGTATCAAGAAAATTAAGCAAACTTTAAAAGGCAATTATTAATTTCAGGGAAAAAGTATGAAAACATAATCATAATGGACTATATAGTTGGTGTTCTTAGCCAACTTCTAACTGCCAGCATTTGCACACAGCATGCTGGAAGTGTTGAGGAATTAATGGTCCTTGGGAGCAACGCTCCACAGATTTCTGACAGGTTTATTAATATATATTATACCTGTTAATATATATTAACAGGTATGTTAATATAGTATATTAACACCTTAGCTCCCTTACCTTCCAGGTGGGATGCCATGAGTAGTGTGTTCTACACCATTTCCCAGAATGTCCCTCAATGGAACTGAAGCTCCAGTTACCCACAGTGGTAACCACTTGACAAGGCACACTTTATGACTGTCTCTCCTTCCTTTGATCACTTCCCTGCTTCCCTGTTGGTGTTTCCTGTGCCTCCCAAATAAGCTACTTGTACCAGAATCCTTGCCCTAGGGTCTGCTCCTGGGAAACCTGGATATTACAAATTTCAGGGAATAAAACTTGCAGGCATAATAATGTTAAAACAATATATATTTAACCAAAATTTATCGTATAATTATATGAGGAGAATAGGGGAGAATAAGAGGGTATGGTGACATAAGAGAGCTAAGTCCTCATCTACTATATAGGAATTCAATAGATTATGTCTCTAATCGATGAATCAAAAGAGAGCAGTATTCACATATTATTTAAGAGCATGGAAATCTATAAATGTCAGAAAGAACAGCTGAAAGAATCAAAAGTGGGTGTTTCTGGGAAAAGGAAATCAGGAGAATGGAGAGGTAGGGATAAGGTATTGCCATATTTTGATACATAAACCCTTTATTATCATTTGACTTTTAATTGTACTATTACTTTTAATAGCATTACTCCTAGCATGTACTATTTTGATATCATTTAGTTGAGAAAAAAAGAAAGAAGAGAAGAGAAGGGAGGGAGGGAGGGAGGAAGGAAGGAAGGAAGAGAAGAGGAAAGAAGTTCAAAAAAGAGAAGGATAAAAGAGGCTAGCTCTCTTAGAAATGTCAAAATGTTTTACGACTGAAGCTGCCTTTCCCCAGCTGGACTGTTATCCTTAACCCCAAGGCTTGTGTTAAATCCAAAGCTAGGCAAATATATTTTAAAGAACCATGAAGTCATAAAACATGTCTATTGTAGGAAATATTTTAAACAATTAAGTACATCTGCTATTACTCACTAAAGTTATAAATGACCTCATTAGCGTGTGTGTGGTTCTCATTCTCTCTTCTTTTCTCCCCACAACATGTTTTTCCTGCAGCCACTGGAGTCTAAAAAGTACCTCTAGCTCATGAAGCTTTGTTTTCCCCCCCATCCCTTCAAAGGCATTTTTATTCCCTTTCTAAATAAATACCCAACATGAGGGGACAGACTTAAGTCCTCGTTGGCTTGGAGGGCAGAGGATACAAAGACGATCAAGACAGAGTCATTGTTTTTATGGAACCTACGTCCCATGGGGGAGACCGAATAAATGAAAAAACAAGAGACCGATTATGATAAATGCTATAAAAGGAATTAAACAGTGGGATGTGATTGAGAGTAAGTGCACAAAAGACTCACTTAGACCAGGTGCTGAGCAAGGCTTCTTGGAGGATTGCACATGCCTGAGGAAGAACATTCCAGAGGGCTGCCTGAGAGCCAGGGTTAGAATGGGCATTTCAACAAGTATAAGGTCTCCACCACCCCAGAGGAATGGTGGTTAGGGAAGGAAACCTAGGCCGGAGGAGAGGAAAGCAGCTTGAGATGGAAGATGATAGGGACAAGGTTAACCTACTTTACAGTTTCACTCTACTAGCTGACTGCTAAGCAGCTCCGGATCACAACAGCAAGGAGATGGATTTCCTTAATAGTCATTTAGAAGTACAAACTACTACCTTTAAGTTCATCTTTTTATCTTTATATTATGCCTGAAAGAAAAGGCAATAAAAAGAAGCATTTCCCCAACAAGCACAGAATACCCAGGAAAGGAGCAGAATGGCCACCTATTTGTTTATAAATCCCTTATGTATTTCACATGCAATCCAGGTGTACCTTGACTGCTAGAGAAACTGAATATTAGATAAAATCCTCCAAGTTTATTACAGTTTCCATACCAATATTCAATTAAAATACTTGTTTCTCAATTATCTTATCTCTGAATGGGAGTAATGACCCTGCTCTTTTTTTCCCCCAAAAGTGTTAAAATTAAGGGACCTATAATTAATTTTCTACCTGCCTCAAGTCAAGGTCTTATGTGATACGAAAGCGAAGTATTATTGTAGACATTTTTCACAGTAACTTCATTGTCAGCTAGCTAGTTTATAGCCTGAGCATTCATGCATAATTTCATATCTCAACATATTGTTCATTTTACATAATTTTAAATCACAGGCAAGGAGGTGCCAGTGAGCCGAATCAAAGACACAAAAAGCAATACCATTTGGGAAAATCACCCATGTTTTTCTGGAGTCAACTACTGGAAATTGATGAGTAATCATAAATTTTCAGTTTAAACAATTAATCTGCAAGAGGCAAAACTATAACCAAAAATGAGGATATGAATCTAAAAGCTCTAAGGTAAGTGTAAAGGCATTTGAATCCTACCAAACCCTCAATCGGGTTCTGAGACAAACTTTTTTTATGTTTTGCTATTTGCCATTTGTTAGGGGCCAAGCAGTGCCTTTAAGATCCCTCTGGGCCTATTATAAGTGATAGATTGTCCTCAGAACTGCCTCTTAAACTTCATGCATTTGTTTGCTTGCCCAGATGCTCTGTTCCCCTTCTCATCTGTGCCTCTGGCCTCCACCCTCCCAGGCCAACAGTCTCATTCATTCATTCATTCAGTCAGTCAGTCATTTCCTCACTTATTCTACAAATACCTATTAAACCCCTACTCTGGATTTGCACCAGGAAATGGGGTATGGTAGACTAGGACAGAATGATGGTACCTACATTGTAGTGAGGAAGACAAACAGGAAACAAGTATAAACTATGAAGACAGTGACATAGGAGGTAAATCGATCAGGAATGACTGGAGAATGGGGTGCAGTCTTAGACTGAACAGTCAGAAGGGCCTCTCTGAGGAGGTGACATTTGATCTGAGACACTGAATCTGAAAAAAAAACTTAAGAGAGGGTAGGTAAAGTATTTCAGGCAGAGCTGGTTGCAAAAAAATCCCAGTCTCTAAAATCATGGTTTTTAAACGTTGCATAACAACACATTGTGTGTGTGTGTGTGTGTGTGTGTGTGTGTGTGTGTGTGTGTGTATGTGTTCAAAGTCTGAAAGGCTTTTCCACAAAATATCAATAGTCATTTTCTGGGTGGTAAAAATATGGGCAACTTTTATTCTCTTCTTTACATTTCTTGCAATTTCTAATTACTCTACAATTAACATTAATTACTTACGTAATATAAAAGCAACTATTCTGAAAAGTTTCATTTTCCTTCTTAAAAACAATAAAATACAAATTCAGAAGAAAATGATCATTTTTATCTGTTTAATAAACTTCACTTACTTAGACTTTTTAAATTCAAAATCTGGGACAATTCCGGCCATGGTGAACTGAACTTTGCCTTGCTATTGTCCATTGCAATACATTATTGGAAGTAATCCAAAGAAAGTGATTAGTCCAATGTTGAGCTAAAACCAATAAACTGTTTTCAAGCTGCTCTTTTCTAGGCTATCCATTCAAACACCATTGGTACCGACAGCAAACGTTTGTCTACATGCCTTCCTTACAAAAAGCCCAGCCCAACCTCTGCCCCAGGTCATCACCTACACTTGAGAACAACAGCACTGCAATTCCTTAAGAATGTTCTTTTAACTCAGCATTTTACCAGGTCCTGCTTCCATCTTTGCCCCAGTTAGGGAACTGGCCAGGAGTTTTGCTGCACTTAGTAAATTTATCATGTTGACAACAGCTAAGATGTCATATATGTCTTATTATAGAAGCTAGAATACTACAATCACAGAGTAGACACATAATTCTGGGAAATAAACAATTCCAGTTTCAGTGACCAGACACAGTAGTGACAGAGCACTGGAGGTGGCCACACAGGGGGGCAGGTGGTGGCAGCAGTGAGTAAACAAATAGAAGTGTGCTGGGAGCTGAGGTAAGAGAATAGGCAGTCTGAAAATTACTTTCATGGACAAGGATCTTAGGTAAGAGGCAGCACAAAGTGTCAGGTGTGATGTGATCAGGAAATGTATTGTTTGCAGGCTCATCTGCATTTTGATCAACCTGGCAGTTCCCGGAGCACCTCTAAAGAGTTGTCATGGGCCCTGCACACTGGGAGTTTGCATCGTGGTCACAGACTGGTGGTCCCCAAACCTGCCTCAGACTTGCAGTCATCCGGGGTATTTCTGAAAAACAGGGATTTCTGGACTCATCTCCCAGACACCACGATTCATCAGGTCTGGGTTGGAGCTTCTGAATCTGTGTTCTCCCAAATCTCCTGCAGGTGACAGAACCGGGTTTGGGAGCCCGAGCTTTAGAGCACAAAGCTGGCAGGCCCTCAGTTTGCAATGCATCATGATGTAGAACTTGGCAGGAGCAGAATAGCAGCCAGCGCCCCAAGCTGCCGCTGTCTTACTGAGTGAGAAAGTTTTCCAGCACAAAGGATCCTTTTCAGATGAACTGGAAAATGACTTGGCATAAGGAAAGCTTGACATTTCCAACCTGGCTGATCATCAGAATCACTTGAGAAGTGCTGTTGATTTCGTTACTGTTATTGTTCTTTATTGGTATTATTGTTTTAATACAGAGTCTCAGGCCCCACCCAGAGTCTGCTGCAGTGTGTCTGGGATGAAGTTCATGAATCTGCACTGCAACCATCCTGAGACAGTGGCTTATGAACAATTGCTCTAGACCAGTAGTCCTAAAACTTCAGAGCGTGTCTACCTCTCGGGCCCTAATTAAATAAGCAACTCAAAGATTCTGATTCAGTAGACAGGATCCAGAAGTTTCTAGCTTTGACAAACAATTATGTTGCAGAGAATCCAAGGACCACCTTCTCAGAAACCCTGATCCTGAACAACCACCCTCCCCATCTCCTCGGCCTCTTGCAACCAGGCTAAGGGCGATCTGCACTTGGCAGGAATCTGTCATTCAAAAGCAGAGAAGTAACAGACTTGACATTATGTTTCTTTACTATATGCCATCGTAGGCATCTGCCGTGGCCTCACTGCTTTTCACAGGCCCCAGGCAGACTTGTCATACACGACAAACACAAGGGCCAGCTTTATGGGCCACCAGCCCCAGGGCTTGGCTTGCACTGAGTAAGGCTGCCACCCAGGGAAGCTGCCTGTGGACTGAGTTGAAAGGGAAAGAGCATTTAATAAATGGAAAGGAAGGCCAAGGCGAGGCCACATTGTCAGGAAGCATTTATTAGAACAACGTGAGACAACAGACAGGATATAAAGATTAAGCTGAGGATTTGAGGACAAGAGATGGTAGGACACAAAATATAAGGTGGTATGAAGAGCTACAGTTGTGGACACCAGATGTGAACAGAGCAATGCCAGGCAGTCAGTGTGCTGATGTGAGGGTAAGTGATATGCCAGCAGGGCAGCCTGAGTAAAGAAGGTGTATGACAAACATGAACCCAAGCAGAGACACTGCTGGGGTCTATGAATTCAGCAGCTGTGCTTTCCCAGAAAAAGGAATTTTTGGAATCATGACTTGGAATCCTACACTCACGGCATGGCTGCTGGGTCAGAGGGAAGCCCTTGGTGAGCGAGCCCAGTCACCTGAGGACAGACATGTCGGAACATAAGCTTGGGGTTCTGACTCTTTGCTGATACAGTAAGATTCACATGAAGAAATTAAAAACTAGAAAATCAACATCTAGTGGTGCTGATGTACAAGCAGAGAAGGAGAAGAGATCAAAGACAGTAATAGCTACATTTCTCATATTTTAGCCAACTCTGGTATATATCGGCAGCTCCTGTGAGTTTGGATATCATGAGTCTTCTTTCTGGGACAAACACTGACTCTGTTTAAATCTAACCCTCCTGCTCCATACTTGCACCCAGGTAGCCAGCTGTAACTGAAGCAAAACCCACACCCATACCTACTAGTGCTGATGTAACTTCATGATCCAGACCTGAAGGGGCCTTTCGTGTGTCCAGAGAAAATGCTCTGCTTCCCTAGTCCTTTAACTCTTCCTCTCTTCCCACCTGGTCTTCCCTCTTCAAACCTTCGAGACACCACCAACCCATCCCCAGTCTCAGCCATGGACCTCACTTCCTATTTCACTGAGAAACAGAAGGCGTGGGATACTCACATCACTGGTCTCCTTACCGCCTACATAGGCGCCTCTTTCCTCTCCCTCTTCCCTGTTACTGTGGATGAACTGTCCTCTCCTAGTTAATCATCCCCCACTTACATTCTGCGTCCGGTCCCCTTGGGTCCTGAAGGAAATCACATCCCTTCTGTCTCCTACAGTGTCAATTTTCCCTTCTCCACTGGCTCTTTCTCATAAGCAGACACACACATTTTGCCAGACCCAATCATGCTCTCCTCCTTCTAAAATGCTCCTCACCTGGCTTCCAGAGCACCCCGCACTCCTGGTTTTCCTCCTGCCTCCCTGACTGTTCCTTCCCACTCATCTTTGCTGCTTCCTGCCCTCTCCCAACCCCAGGTCGCACGCTTGGAACAATTCCCTTCTCTGTCCATATCACCGGTCTCAGAATTATCAATATCATCTATGAGCTGACACCTCCCGAATTTCTATCTCTAGGCCAGTTTTCTCCCCTAAACTCCAGAACTACATACCCAGCAGCACACCTGACGTCTCTGCTTAGATAGCTGATGGTCATTTCCGATGTTACATGTCGAAACTGCGCTCTTGCTCTTCCCCTCAGCTCCACTTCCCCCACAGGCTTCCTTTCTCAGGAAGATACATGCGCCCCTTCCAGCATCTCAGGCTTGAAACCCTAGAGTTATCCTCGAGGTCTCTCTTTTGCTCATTCCTCACATCCATTCAATCAGCAAATCCTCCCGACTCTTTCTTCAAAAGAGATCCAGAGTCTAAGCACCCCTCCCCACTTCCACTGTGTTTCGCTGGCCCAGGCCACCTCGTTTTTCACCTGGATTACAGCAGGAGCTTCCCAACAGTGGTCCCTGTTTTTGCCCTTGCCAATCCTCACTTGATTCTCAGCCCCATATCCTAAGACATTGCTCAATGTATGCCTTCCCATCTCACTCGGGAGAGAAAGCAAAAGTCCTTCTGATGGCCTACAAGGTTCTACACAACTTGCCTCTATCACCCCTCTGATACTTCTTACTACCCACCTTCTCCCTCCAGCTGCACCTGCCTCCTTCTGGTCCTTCTGTTCATCAGTTGCACTCCTTCTTAGGGCTCTGTACTCGCTGTTCTGTCTGCCCAGATCTCTGAGTGGCTCCCTCCCTATCTCCTTCAGGCTTTTATTCAGGTGGCATCTTCTCAGTGAGACCTTCCCTGACAGTGCTGTTTACAATTGCCGCCCCCTCATCTTCCATATCATCCTCCCTATTTCATTGTCCTCCTTAGCACTTATCACTATCTAATATATTCTATGTTTAAATTAACATTACTATTTTCTGTACCCTTTGCCACCCACTTTAAGTTCCACAGGGCAAAGATACTTAACTGTTTTGTTCACTCCTGTCCATGCCCAAAATTGTGCCTAAAACAGTGCCTGACAGATTTAGTGCAGAACTATTATTTTCTGAATAAATGTAAGAGTTGAACATTGAGATCTCAGCCTCCTGAATAGATGGCCCTCCAAGACGTAATAACGCATGAGACCTTTCAGCTCAAGGAAGAAAGGCCAGAAAGGAAATAAGCCACAAAGAAAGGGAAAATCAAAAGAAAACTTTTTCTCTGCAGTCTTTGTGGTTTTCTGAAAATCAAATACTTTTATAGTGTAATTTTATTTTTAGAATGGTGACTAAGGTATTTCAGTATTTATGTATTACTACCTGCCCTTCATTCTCCCCAAATGGTCTATAAAACTTTGGTAGTTGTTAAATTTTATTTTTAAAATTCACAGTTCCAGATTAAAATTCTTGTACACTTAGGAAAAACATTACAGTCTCACTTTGAAATGAAAAATAAGCCTTGCATTTCTGATTCCTGGGGTATTCACAAAGACAGGAAAGATAATTCTGTCTCCTTCCCACGTGGGCTTCTGTTTTTTGATCTGTTGTACAATATCTTGGCCATGTCCTTGTCCTCTTAGCCAAGCCTGAGATCTAGGAGTGGTGCAGGTACTACTGAGAAGTGTGTTTATTCTTATAGACTAAGAATCAAGGAACTCATTGGCCTCCTTATACAAAAGCATCCACATAGAGGTGAGGAAGAGCCAGTCTGAAGTCTAGTTTCCCTGGACTTTGAGATCCAGAACAAAAGTACCAGTAAGTATTACTGTGTTGAAAGGTAAATTAATATTTACCACAATTCAGAATAGTTTTATCTATTTTTAGCTTTGTTTGCATATGTTAACCACCCATGTAAATCAAATCTACATTTCCATTTAACCAATGGGGGGGTGGGGGGAGGGGGCGGTAGGTGAGAGTTTGGATGAAAGGAGAGACTAGGAAACAAGTTATCTATCTAATCACATAGTTACAGATAACTCTTGTTTACTATTAAATTCTAAGTAAGATCATTGATCGATTTCTACATGCTATAACCTAGTATTTATAACAAATCATTAACTAGAAATCATTTCCTTCCTTCCTTTCTTCCTTTATTTTTTTATATGATAGCATTACTAAATAGCTATGACCTAATATTGGGATATCTAGCACTTTCTTCCTCTCCTTTTCCCCCCTTCTTCAGCAAATGGCTTTTCATTCACACATTCATATTCCACCCTAGAGACAAGTTCTTCTCTAACAGTTAATTGTAGGGGGAAAAAAAAAAAACTTACATCTTTTAAGCAATCTACAAATGAGCACTGTGGTCATAAGCGTCCCAGACTTCAGCAGGAGATTTGCTCCTGAAGTCTTTAGAACTGAGCTTTCAATATGTAATTTCTTTTTAAGTATGTAACGCTATAAAACAGTCAGTGAAAACACAGTAAAGATTAAACAGTCCCTTAAGTGATTTGCTGAACTGAACTTTAAATTAAAGAGCTCATTAAGATTGTCACTGTAGGGCTTCCCTGGTGGCGCAGTGGTTGAGAGTCCGCCTGC
>NW_020171832.1:806938-868417 GCF_003031525.2 Neophocaena asiaeorientalis asiaeorientalis
AAAAAAAAAAAAAAAAAAAAAAAAAAAAAGATTGTCACTGTATAAGACAAATAGGTATAGAAAATAGTTTTAAATGACGAAGGGAAGTGTGGTGGTTGTTTTTTTTTAACGTGTTGGTCTGTAAAACTGTCTCCATATCACTATCTGTGTCCATAAAATAAGTCAGCTAAGGGATCACATAATTACTACCAAATTACCTACTTTGAATGTCAAATGAATACAGCAACTTCAATTCATTTTCTTATAATATTGGTTATTTGTTGAACTAAACCAACAAGTTCTTTTGCTCTTAAATAAAGTCAAATCAAATGATATTAAAAACTACTGTGAGAATGAGAAAAGATATTTAAGAATTTTAAGACTCCTATGGGTGCTTCCTAAATCAGAAAGAATGTCTTTAGATTCTGTGACTTCTTAGATTTGTTCTGACGTTAAAACCCATACCTGGGACTTCCCTGGTGGTGCAGTGCTTAAGAATCCACTTGCCAATGCAGGGGACATGGGTTCCATCCCTGGTCTCGGAAGATCCCACATGCCGCGGAGCAACTAAGCCCGTGCACCACAATTACTGAGCCTGTGCTCTAGAGACCGCGTGCCACAACTACTGAAGCCCGCACACCTAGAGCCCACGCTCTGCAACAAGAGAAGTCACCGCAATGAGAAGCCCGTGCACCGCGACAAAGAGTAGCCCCCGCTGGCCACAACTAGAGAAAGCCCACACGCAGCAACGAAGACCCAACGCAGCCATAAATAAATAAATAAATAAATTTAGTTTTTTAAAAAAACAAAAAAACATACCTTATTGTAATGCACAGCACTACCTGGAGAAGAAACAGCAAGAACGAACATTTACTTAGAGTAGCATTTGGCTATACGCCAACACCACAGTCAGTCCTTTTACTCTTCTGCTACTTAAGCACCTATAAGCTACCATCATGTAAACAAACAGCCAGGAAATAAAACCATATAAAAATTGTTTTCTCACTGTACAATAACCTTTGGAGCCCAGGTCTACAAAGACCTCTGAGCAGCCCTGAAATAACTATTTGTCTCTAATATGAAAGGCCTTTATCTCCCAGCTTTCTCCATCTTGGTAAATAACACCTTCATGCATTCAGCTGCTCAAGCAAAAACTGTAAGTGCTCACCCTTGTTCCTCCCTCTCCTTCACTTCTCATCATCAGCAAGTCCTTTGTTTGTACACACAAAACATGCTTCAGAGCCATGCATTTCTTTCTGTCTCGCCTGCCCCTGCCTGGCCCCATCTTTGTCTCTGCTAGTACAGACTGCAGCAAGTGGCCCCACCTTGCTCTTTTCCAATCCATTCTCCAATGTAGCAGAGAAATGATATTTTAAAACATAAATCAGCTCATGTCACATCCATGCCTTAAAGGCTTCACACAGGAGCATACAGGTAAAGATGGTGGATTAAACACACATATTGACTTTTATTCCCTCCTGAAACCTCACTAAATATACAGTAAAGTGATTTTTCAAAAAGACATAAACCTACAAGGATGGGGAAAAGAGAAAAGGAAACCACAATAATAAAATTTTGGAGGCTGGGAAGCAATGGGAAGTGTAAGAACTGATAGCAGTTCTGAGAAAGATGCCTCTAAGTTGGCTGTAGAAAGGCTACGAAACACCTGATGTACACTGTAGAATCCTAAATGGTTCATAAAACGGTGGCCCTAGGCACCTCAGGGAGTGGGATGAATGGGGGTATAAAACAAGGAACATAGTCCAAAGCTGTGTAGAAAGTCCCTCCCCGACTCTGCAACGGGGCCGCTGTTCTCTCTCCCACCCGATCCCAACAAGAGATCAGAGGTTTATCTCCAGAAAAGATGAAATATGGGACCCCTGTACAGGGAACATGATGCACAGTTGAGGGCAAGGGTACCATACAGAAAATGGAGGGAGAGAGAAGGCTTGTGTAATGTACACTTAGATCTCCCAGACCTCTTTCCCAGGACTTCACTCTCCACAAAGAGATTGGAAAAATTATTGGGGAATGTGGCCAGTCAAGAGGAAAGACCCCAAATGATGAACATCCAGGATTCTCCCACAAAAAAATACCAGCCGGATCACCTTTGGAGTGATCTACTTGGAGTTAAGAAGCCCTACCCACATGTTCAACGTTTCTAATCAGCTTTTAGGTCAACACTCTTCAATGTGAGCAGACAACACAACCTTACCACCTACTTAGTGGAAGACTCTAATAATACAGAGACAAATTTTTAAAGGGCAGGGTTGCAGGGAGACTATTTGCAAGAAACAGAACTATATAGAGAGAAGAAAAAAAAATACTCATTAACAGCTTTAGAGATATAAGAAAAAATGAAGAGAAAGAAGGAAGGGATGGGGTTTTTTTGTTTGTTTTTTTAGGACACCCAGAGAACAAAACAAGGGCTCTGGAAATGAAAAACAGGATAGGAGAAAAGAAAAACTCAATAGAAAATTCTGAAGATAAAATTGAGGATATCTCCTAGAAAGATAAAAACTCAAACAGATGCTAAATAGGGGGGAAAAAAACAATAAAAATATTAGACAAACAGTTCAGGAGGCCTCACATTTCAATTACAGTACTTAGAGAAAAGAGAAAACCAAGGGGAAGAAATCAACAATGAAATAATTAAGAAAACTTTCCAGGAAAAAAAGATACGAGTGCTCAGACTGAAAGACCCCACAAAATGCCCAACACCATGTACAAAAACAGATTCACACCGTGGCACATTCGGTATGAAAATTTCAGTTTACTAGGGCCAAAGAATAGGTCTTAAAAGCTTCCAGGGAGAATATAAAAAACAAGTTGTATACAAAGGATAAAGAACCACAGCTCTGGACAGTTCAACAGCAGCACTGGAAGGTAGAAACAATGCCTGGAAGACTGGAAGGAAGCAATGCCTTCAAAATTCTTGGTGATGATTTCTGACCTAGAAATCCATACAACCAAATCACCAAGCAAGTGTGAAGACAGAATAAAGATGTATTTGGACAAGTAAAATTTCAATAACTTTACCTCCCATGAACCCTTTTCCAGGGAACTATTAGAAGTATGCCTCAGCAAAATGAGGGATAAAACCAATGAAAAGGAAAGATGTAGGATTGAGGAAACCATTCCAACTGGGGAGTGAGGGAGCGAGGTGAAGGATAAGAGCTGGGCTGCAGGAACAGAGGCTAACCCCAAATGGCATAGCTTGGAAGAATTCAGGAGAGCCTTTTCCAAGAACACGAAACTGATGTAAATGGCATGCCTGATGTAAATGGCTATTTTGAGAGGATATATCAACAACCAGAAGAGTATCTGAGATTGAATAAGGGATACATATATGGGAAATATACTTAGTTCAAAGACAAGATAATTATTAATTCCAGGAAAAGCAAAAAGTTATGCAGAAAAAAAATGTCATCCTATGTGATTACAAGTAATCACAGTTCAGCTATGAATAGTGTTTGTGTGGTCATAATAATGTGAATATTACTCTAACCACACTGAGGATAAATCTGTATCAGGAGGATTGGAAAGGGACACTTGTGGGCCTTTCCCACAGGTGAAAGGAGGAGGAAGAAAGCTAAAATACCGCAAACCATAAACACAAGGAGGTACCAACATACCCATCTAAGAGGAAAAAGCAGTTTTCCCCCCAGGGAAGGGGAAATATAGGAGACAGAGGTGGACTGCTGTTTCTCCCAAGAGACCCAACAGAACTAGTTGAATCTCTAAAGTATATACACACAATTTTAACCCGGCCTTTTTGTTAAAGCAAATAAGTCTTTTTCCTGAAATACATACTAAAGATTGCCCAATTATGTAATTCTCACAAATGAACACATCCTGTGTCTACCACCCAGATCAAGAAAGGACTTCCTTGGCTTCCGTTTCTGAAGCACCACTCCTCACAATTATTCTTTATCTCATCATCCCACGTGTTTACTTCTTAGCCCAAGTCGTGCTGATGTACTTATTTATTTGGACGTTGACTTGTTGGTTGTCTGCCTCTCCCTCTCATATGCAAACTCCACAAGCCAAGCTCCTTGTCTTTATTTACCACTATATACCCAATGCCACTGTGTATGACTTGTACAGTGGATATGACACATAGCTATGTCTTAGTAAATATTGTTAAATGAAGGAATAAATGAACACAAGGCCCGAAATATGATTAAATCTTAAACTGGAAGGGATCCCATGTAGCTCGTGCCTAATTTCAAATTTTGTAGATGAGGAAACTAGGTATCAGAGCAATGAATTCAGTGACTTGCCCAAGGAAACATACCCAGTGAGTGGCAGAGTGAGAATCTAGACACTTCCATGACACAAGCCTCCCTCAAGAGTGTCCACTCTCAGACAGATTAATTTGTAATTATTATAATATTTTGCAAGGTCTGCCGAAACAAAATAAAGTGTCCACACTCAGATTCAGATAAATTGTAAAAACCCTCTTCCCCTTTCCCTTACCCCATGTTCCCTTTTCTATGTCTACCAGCATTGGCACAAAATTTGTTACGAATTCCATGTTAGTGTGCAAAGCCTGCTAGTGCCTTCTATGAATTGTTTTGGCTCATGTCATATAAACCAGGCCTGTGATCTTATCTTCACAAGATAAATGTTCAGTACAATGCCTGAAACATAATTAAGTCCTCAATAAATATGCATCAAATGTTGAATGAGGGCTTCCCTGGTGGTGCAGTGGTTGAGAGTCCGCCTGCCGATGCAGGGGACCCAGGTTCGTGTCCCGGTCCAGGAAGATCCCACATGCCGTGGAGCGGCTAGGCCCGTGAGCCATGGCCGCTGAGCCTGCACGTCCAGAGCCTGTGCTCTGCAACGGGAGAGGCCACAGCAGTGAGAGGCCCGCGTACCGCAAAAAAAAAGTTGAATGAAATGTTTTCCTAGAGTACACAACTATCACATTTTTGGACATAGGAGGTAGTCTGTGTTTTTAAGAAAAAACTTACTGTTTAAAATATAGATTGCAGGGTTGGCACTACCTGCCACACAAACAAGGACCTCTGGGCACAGCCAATATTAAGCAACACCCAACTGAAGAGAAAGTGTTGCCCCCATTAAAACTGGACGGTCTTTGCTACATTTCTGCTTTCACCCATTGTCTCTCTTTTCTGTACTCTCCCTACCAGCTCCTTTATGTCAGACCTCCAATGCCTTCCTGCTTTTTTCACCTCACCTTCTTGTCAAATTAACAAATGACCTTACGTCATTTTACTCCTCCACTGATTACACCCCAGGATGAGTAAGTGCTGTCCTTTCCATTCATGTAACCAACATAATCGTAACACATTTTTATTTCTAACCATAGAAAGAAAACCTGTCTTGTTCCTTAACAGGGTTTCAGGCCTCTCCCTCAAAGAGACTGTGTCCGCAGCTGGGCCCCCAGAGCCTTCCTGCCACAGAAGAGTGGGAGAGTGCAGTGGGGTACAGCCCAGGGCCCTCTCCCTGAACTCCCTACTAGCACGGCACCCTCTCAGTGTGGCCCCGACTGCCTGCTGGGGTTCAGGCATGCAGCAGAACTCATGAGTGGGCTTCCCAGGAGTCTTTACATAAGGAAGCAATTGGCCTATAAGGGGGACTGTGGGCACAGATAGAAAACTCACTCAATTGGAAAGAGACATGGTGGACGTCAGAAGTGGAGGGAAATTCTGAGGACCACATAGTGGCTGTCACTGAGGTTTTTCTCTGGCCCATCTCACATCAACTCCAGCTTGGGTCTGGGGGAAGGAAAGCCAGGAACTCAACCTGAATGAGCTATTTCTCTAAAAACTCTGTAAGTCACTGGAAGCCCTCCAGCAGAGGGCTACACACAGAGGCCTTCCCACCTCTTGGCCTAGCACATCAGCTCTGGTATCTGGTGGGACACGACAAAACCCAGAAGAGGCAGGCTGGAGAGGAGAGGGAAGAAACAGCAGATGCTACGTGAAGGCGGACCAGACTTGTTTATGACCACACATGAGACACATTCCAAGGGCTTCCAGAAATGCTTGAGGAGAACATCACAGTCAGGGGGAGGCAAAACCATCAAATGCTGCTGTTATGTGCAGAGCACAGGAGGGGGTTGGGGACAAGAGATATATGGCTTTCTGGGACTCGCAAGGTTTTAGCTGCCTACCACCTCCAAACCAGCACTGGCTTCTTTTCTCCCATCCCTGTCCCCTGAGGACTGTGCATGTCCTGAGGGCAGGCTCAGTGTCTGCCAGGGGGCCAGGGCTCCAGCAAGACGTGAGGAATGAGCAAAGGAATGAACAGAGCAGGGTCCAGGAAATTACTGAGCAGAACCTTAAGGGAGAGGTATTTCTGATGTTTAGTTTCAATTTATGCAACAAGAAGGTAAGGTTAAAACCGTGTCCTACCAGCTCCCTGCCCCTCTTCTGTGTCTCCAGGAGGCCACTGCGGACCATGCAGTCACTTCCCACGCCAGTTGCTGATGTGGTGTTTCTTTCAGACTTTGAACTATTGACATGACAGAGGGCTGGTGGGGAAAGCCATGTCAGGGCAGAAAAGCTGTGTTCAGGGAGGTCCCTCCTTAAGCACAGCTTGCTGAAAAAGCTCTGAGCGGGGATGGCACCCTGGAAGCGTGGTGTTGGGGCTTGGGGTGAGAACTGATCACTGGGCCTGCTAATGGGGCCCTGGTGCTTCTACATAAAGAGAAGAACCATTTGGTGTCAGAGTGACCAGGGTTCACGTACAAGCATTTCTATTCACTTACTGCATGACCAGGAACAAATCTCTTAACTTCTCTGACTTCCATTTCCTCCCTTTCTAAAATTCGATGATAATGCCCATCTTACCTACATCACCTATTGTCAAAACGAACATGAATCACATGCTAAGCTGCATGTAAAAAACATATATATATATATATTTCCCACTCTTGGTAGGAGCATCGTGAGAAAAGACAATTCTGACTGAAATCAGAGAGAAAGTCTTGTCCGTCCTCTCAGAATTGTCACACTTTACTGCATCCTGGGTATGGATATATTCCAAGCACTTTTTTTTCTCTAAGTCAAACTTTTAGGGCCTATTAAATACCTTTGAGAACAAGGTCCTTTGCCATTTTCCTTGAAATTGGTTACATTCTTACAAAAGGCCAGTCATTTCAGCACTAAATCAAAACAGGTTCATGTTGTAAAAGAATAAAAAAGACCTTTTTCATTGCATGAGATACCGATCAGTGGTTTAATGGCCTAATACTATTCACACAAAGACCTAATGGATAATTTTTTTTAACATTATAACCAACCAGTACTCAGATTTTAGAAACCATTAAAAATTATAGAATAGAATAACCCAAAAGTACTTGATCATCCCTGTGGCATTTTTAATGTATAGTTGGAATTCAATGTTTATGTGCTTTTATTTCTATGCAAGCCCTGCCAGCTCCAGGCTTTGGGCTTTTCTCTTTCAATAAATGTTTATACCTTATGTCTGTGTTACATACTCCACATGGTTTGACTTGCCCCAAAGCCAAATACTCTCTTGAGCATTGTACACAGAATTCATCAAGACCAAAAGGACCATTAATGGTGCTTGTTGTTTATACAAGAGAGAGGAAGAGCCCCAAGCAGTCAGGGCTTGGCTGCAGGGTGTTTTCTGAATATGAGAGGAAAGGATCAAAACATGGAAGGCTGTTCACAAGCTTTTGGAGATAAAACTTTCTGCCACTGAGCCCCTGAGTCCCTATTCCAGGCCACTGGAGGTACACAACTCCCTGACAAATGCATATCTGATGGGACATTATGACAAGTCTGTTTCAGAGCCACAATAACAGGGACTTGTCATCACCTGGAGGTAGGAGCAAGTGTATTAAATGATGAGCTCCCTTTTCATATCAATAATAAATACCAAAGCAACTCCAGGACTCGGGCATTTTTAAAATGATAAGAAGAAAATCAGCTCTGCACACTATGTCCCTGGCACCCAACTAAAGGAAGAGTTGCTGGTTTTCTTTGTTCACACCAAACTACGGTGGAAATTAAACGACTTTTAAAAAGAACAAAAACCTTTTCAGGATGAATGGACTCATCGGGACAAGTCTTTTTTACTCAAGTCTGCAGAAAGTCATTTTTAAAACAAAGAAAATGGAATTCTTTGCATATTTTACTCCTTTCCTGATTACATATCTCAAAGCATAATGTGAAAAGCAGCTTTAAGCCACGTAAACTTTTGTTGTTGTTTTAACACATCTGGGATAGAGAAGCCACGGTAATTCATGTCACTCAAATTAACAGCATGACCTCTGGGTTGCAACTTGTACAAATTCATCAAAACAGGGACCAAATTCTCATCATGCTTGCTGACTCTAAGCAATATCTTTCTACTTTCTCTAAACATAGTAATCCTCGTGGAATCTGACTCGCAGGAATGCTGCTTCATCTTTACCTTGGGTTTGAAATTCTGTTTTCATGCCTTCGGCAGATGTCAGCCTCCTGGCCTTGACACTCTAATTCTATCACTACAGCTTGTGTTGCCATTTTCAACAAAAATGGTCAGGATTACACTCTTCTAGTTCCATTCTGGTTGAAAAGAAAATAAGCCCCTGGACAAATAAGCATTTGATCCTCCAGGTTTGTCATGCAAAACCTAAAATCACTTCCTGTTAGGGAAACTGATGAAAAGAACTAAGGCTTTGAAGACAAACAGATCCGGCTTAAATCCCTGCTGCACTACCTTCCAGCTGGGTGACCCCCCAGCAATTTTCTCAATTTTCTTGAGAGTCAATTTCTAAATCTGTTAAAAGGGGCTAACAACACCAAATTTGCCCAGAGGTGGAGAGGATTAAAAGAAGTCTGGCACTAAGTTGGCCTTCATCAAATGATCCTCTTTCTCCTATCCCACCCTTTCTCCACATGGAGAGATTACTCTGCCACATTCATGAACAGGGCTGGCAGTATATAACCTTCCTGAACAACAGTTTAATCATCTGTTATTGATTCTACTTTTGCCACTAAAACCCAGGAACCAGATACACAAATATATCTGGCTTAAATCCAACCATATCCCCAGTGCCTAGAACTGTTCATGAAACATTTAGATACTCAGAAAGCAGTCTGTGGATGAAGAAATGTAAGCACAAGCCCCAGGATAGCCAAGGCTGCTTAGAAGAATGGTGTGTCTGTGCTCCTGCTGCCTCTCCCTGGCGGTCTACGTCAGCCAGCAGTTCTTACCATCAGGCCCTTCTTTAATCGTCATTCCCTATCCACCTCCTTCCCCAGAGATATCAGAAATTTCTGATTTCATCAACAACTAATCAGCACCCCGATCTCCATGAAATGGCTGGGGTTACCATCCTGAGTTAATCTAGTTCCAGCCTAAAATAAATAAAATTTTATTTCATTGCCTAATTGGCTAAACTAATATATTCAAAATAGTCACTGGACACCAAAAATACTTCTTAGGGCCTCCAGAGGCCAGGAAGTCCCAAATGTATAGCTACACACTATACAGAAATGCTTTTCCAGAATCTGAAGCAAAAGCCCAAAATGTATTAGGTCGAACTGTATGAAATTGTCATTTTTGCAGGTCAAAATGGTCAAAGGTCAGCGGTATTATAGAGTTCAATGTAGCACCTCACACAGCACCAGCAACAACCCCTGAGAGCTTTGCTCTCCCACGGAAGGAGTGTGATCACGTCACCTCTCTCCTTGACAAATCTTCTATGGCCGGCACTGCAAGACATTCTCACCCCAGCCCAGCCTCTCCCCGCATCCCCCTCTTCCCTCCTCCCCGCAACCTGTGCTGGCCCCAAAGCAGCCGGTCCTGGAGCACCAGCCCGCCAGGCACCCTCTCACCTCAGGGCCTTCGATCCGCTGCCGCATGGACGTGGAAGCCCCTTCCTTCTCGTGGGCTCGCAAACTGGTCCCTCACGCAGCTGAAGAAAGAGGCAGCCGCTCCAGATTGGCAGTTCTAATGAGCCAGGGAGCTAACATCCAAGGCTTGTCTTGGGCGCAGCAAGACAGGTAGGTCTCCACACTGGCCCGCCAGAATCTTAGTTTATGCAGCAGCCTTAACGGGGGGTTCAGTCCCGTACACAGTCCACGTGGGCCCAGTGACACATTACTCTTTCAAGGCTGCATCCTTGAAATGACTCCCACTGTGGGAATGGCGGGCGGAACGCACATTCCTGGGCCAGCGGAGGGAGCGAGGAGACCCTGCTTGCCCAGGTACAGGTTGTGGGTTAACCAGAGGTCACAGCCTCGAGATGACCTCCTCCAGCAGTCTCCACTACCTGTCAGATGCTTGCTGGTCTTTCAAGATGCAACAGAAAAGGGGGCACCTCTTCTAAACTTTTCCTTGTGCTTTCCACCCCACCTCCACCCCCGTCAGAATTCACCTCTGTCACCTCAGTACTCCCATAGCTCTGCCTGACCTCCAGGGTAGCATTCAATACAACAAGTCTCGGTGTTACGTGGACGTCTAAGTTTCGAGCCGCCAGGGAAAGAATAACACACCCCTTGAGGAAAACGGGATACGACAAAAACCGGTGAGAACCGACTAGGTCCAAGATGGCGCATATTTGACTCCCAGCAGACCTTGAGCCTCATTATGCACTCATTGTAATACATTGGCATATGCAAATGACACGCCCACAGGCACCGTGACCGCTCTGAGGATGACAGTGAAAGGCCAAAAAGTGGGCAGTGCCCCAATTCCTGGAAATCCCTGACCCTTCTCCAAAATAGTTGGAATATTCTTCCTACTCATTAGCCTATGAAATTACCCAGCCCATAAAAACTAACAACCCCGTATTTCGGGGCCTGGTCTCACCTTACGAGAGGGCCCACATTCTGTCTACGGAATTGGTATCCTCCAGGGCCACTCTCACTTTCTAAGGACCACATTCTGTCTATAGAATGCGTATCTCTCTAAATAAACTTCCTTTCACTGTACTATGGCTCCCTCTTGAATTATTTCCTGCGCGAAGCCAATATCCCTCACTTGGCAGCCAGTTCCACAGCCTCACCTCAGACCTGGGACATGACCATCCTCCCACGCCCCATTTTCCTTCAACAGCTTAACTTCCCAAAAGACTTTAAGCCCTGTCAAAGAAGAAACGCAGTTTATCCACCTTGTGTTCCTTATACTGAGCACAGTACCTGGCACATAGCAGACGGTCATTAAATGTTGATTGAATTGAGTACTGACTGTGGGCCACAGACCAACTTGCCAGGACTGATGATTTGTTCAGTATCAAGGTCAAGGGCATGGGTTTTGTTTAACCCCCACCTCTGCCATTTAATATCTGAGCTACACTCTGTAAGTTACCCAACTTCTATAGCCTCCCTGTTGCCATCTCAAAGAGAGACCCTACTTCTCTGAGTTGTTAAAAAGATTAAATGAGATAGTGTAAGAGGACACTTAGTGTACTGCCTGTCAGAGAGAGTAAGGACTCAGAACTGAGATCAAGTATGATTTTATCACTCTTAGAATAATTATGATTGCCTCTTAAATAATTAACTGTTGGGTAATGGGTTTAAAAAAGGAGTAACACCAGAGGCAGATAGAGGAACAGACGTTTGCAGAGAAGCCTGCCTTCTCTGAGAGACTGGGGTTTTGAGAACCTCCTAATTGTGCATGACAGCCTGATGTGTTTGGTGCAAACACACGGATCCCACTACGCCCAGGTGACAAGAATGAATGTTTCAACGTTTATTTCTCATATCCACTGGGAAGATATGCCTGGATCTGAGCTTTTGCAAAATCAGTGTTTGGCTTGAATCGAGCTGTGCGTGCTTGTTAAATCACTCCATCCTGCTGCCATTCAAGAAAAAGGCAGGGCTGTTTCCCAAGTCTATACGCCCTGTGGTTGGGCCGAAATCATTAACATGGATGCCCCGCCCTGAGGTCGCTTTAGCAGGTAACCACTTGCTCTGAGGTGACAAAATCTCTCCTTCTTCCAATAATGGGGGCAATGACAGGACGTTTGGGAACTTTGATCTTTAATGAGGCTTCATTTTTTTTATCTTGGGTAGGGATAGATAAGGAGTGAGGCTTATTATGTATTATCAGATTCCTCAAATCAAAGGCAAATGACAGGGGTGGCAAGAGTTTCCCCAATCAGTCCCAGCCTGCCAGGAGGAAAGTGGGACATGTCCTATGTCCCCTAGAAGCTGTGCAGACGTGTGGGTGTCACAGCCTTGGCGGATCTTCCAGCTGACTAGACGGATAAGACTCTAAGTACTTTACTTGGGTAACTAAGAGAATACAGGCACAGGATTGCAGAAAGACAGCTCTCAGTCCCTCACCCCATACTCAGCCCATCTCAAATTCGACTGGTTTTAGTTGCTAAGTAGCTTTTAAATCTGGCCCTGGGCTCCCTGTTTCTCCATTTGCCCCACTAAATCCATTCTGAAACGGCAGTCAGAGTGTTTTCATTTTGAAACATCCCTCTCCATTTCTTCAGAGCCCTCCACGGCTCCCCACTGCTCCTCTGATACGGTCACAACTCTGCATTGTCCAGAAGGCCCCGTGGTCTGGCCCCCGTCTGCCTCTGCAGTGGCACCTCTTACGTCCTTCCCTCGGGCCCTCTCAATGTGACTAACACTTTCAGAGCCTTGCCTTCCCCAGGATTCCTCCATCCCAGGCCGAAGCCCCTGCTAGTCTTTCTACTTGGAGTGTTCACCTCCCCTCTATGCTTACCTTGCAAATAGCCCAGTTTGGTCAAACCGTTTTGCAACACACTCTATGAGTAACAAGTTTGTATCACCCTTTGCCACTTAGCAGTGGGTGCACATTTACAATCAGTTATCTTACTCTGTCTCCCACTGCATTCCCCAACTAAACAGTCAGTTCCACGAGTGCCCCCATCAGTTTGTGGCTCTCGCTAAAGCTTGGCCTAGTGCCTGTGCATAGTAGGGACGTCACAATTAGCTGTTGATTGTTGAATGAGAAATATTTTATTTTTTATTCATAAAAAATATCTTTTATGTCATTTTCAAGTCTCTTAAGGAGGTCAATAAAATGAAATGATCCCTGGGAAAGATTAGAAAATTTTTCTCTGCTCACATGAATGGTCCAGATGAAAAATTTACTGCCTCTTCCACGGCACTGGGGCAGCCTCTGTTCTCTACATCACTCCGTCTTCTATATCCACGTGTGTGGGTAAATTACCACCATTATTGGAACCAGGAAGAGACTTGACTCTCCTCAAGAACTAACATGGTTGGAGGATACGGTGTGGTGGTATAGTGGTGAGTATAGCTGCCTTCCTAACATAAATGGGGGTCGTGAAGTTCCCTTACAAGGTGTGGGATAAATAAAAGCCCTTGCCATTATTGTTGGATCCCTAGAATCTTGGGGACAAAGCTCTCTGTGCAGCTACATTTGTAAGTACCACCATCTCTGGCCGGATTTCCCTCCCCGTTTTGATCTGAGAGCCCAGCCTCTTCCTCTGATTCGAGCACAGCCCCTCCTCAGAGCATCTTCCTGTAAACATCTCTTGCTGAGTCTGCTCCTTCTCCACCTCTATTCCACTGGGCAGCCTGCCACATACCTGGACACCATCTGGGATTGTCACACGGATACAAACGTATTCCTGAGTTTCCTGGAGCCATTCATTTCCTTGGAGTAATTACCACAGAATTATAAGAAGCATCAAAGTAAGCAAGTCTGTTGGTCACGGGTTAAGTAAACTAACTTATTTTTCCATTATGCATCATCTATTTCCATCTTCGTTGGAGCATAACATGATAGCAATGAGCAAACTCCCCTTTGAATGTCTTTTCCACAATAGTGCTTAACTGATCACCCTATATGGGTGCATTAGCATAGCACCTGGGTTTATGAAGCTGAGGGAGCCATTTCAGGATTGAGTCCATTATATTAGGCCTGAAAGGCATCTATCTGCACCTTCTGATGACATCCAGAAGAACCAACCACTGAATTGTCCAGACATCCAGCTCATTGCACTGATCATATGTCTGAAAGTATGGCATGCTTTCAAATTCCAAATATTAATCGTTGCAGATAATTACCCAACAAAATCAGAAAATAATAATTTGCTAGAAAGCATCAGGCAGTAGGCAAGACTTAAAGACAATTTCTCATCATTTTGTGACTCTCTTCCTCATTCTCCCCTGGGATTTGTAGTCCTCTACAAATAAAAATAAGGTGTTGAAAAGTGCAGCTTCAGGTGCTGTAATTTGATTCCTGTCCCTGACTAACTTACACTATTGTCCTTAGGACCCCACTGTAACCCCTTTCCTCACTACCCACACTCATACTGAGGACCATCTCAGATCTTCCCTTGTATGACATCAAATACAGTCTGGCAGCTCAGATTTCATTATTGCTCATGAAGGAATTTTTCTTTTCTTTTTTCTTAATCTTTGAAATCTCCACTTTGCATTTGTTCAACCCTGCTTCCTGGACCAAACCTTATGGAAAATCATACTTGAAGGCACCCACCCACTTGTTTCTCCACCCCATGTCCTCTTTGAGCAGGAAGAAAATAAAGGGAACTTGAAAATGTAAGGGAAGTTTCCAGAAGGGCAGCATGTAGCTGAGGGAGAGTGAATGGCAGCTCCAGATGCAGGCACCTGCTGAGGCCAGTCCATAGCTCACTGACAAAGGCACTGTGGGGAGTAGAAAAAGCACAGGGTCTGGGATCAGAAGACATGGCTTTCGGTGTCAGTGCTGCTACTTACTCCTGTGATTTTAGGACTGTCTCTGGATTAGGTCTGGTGATGGGTGGAGTGCCATTTTAGTTAGCATGGCTGCTCCTAGTATGGTACCTTCCACATAATGTGATCGATAACTGTCTTTTGGATGAGCGGATGAATAAATAATGTGAGTGTTTTGTAAATGTTGGGCATTATAGCTTCCTGTTCCCCTAATGCAGGCTGGACAAACAGCATCGATCTCCTTTAGCCCTCTGACCTCCAGAAAGCACAGACAAAACCTAGGGGGAACTGCTTAGATTTTCTATGCTACAAATGCAATCCTGCTCCCTGCATAGGAGAGGGAGGATCGTAATTTAGGACAGTATGAAATCTAAGGATGAAATCTGCACACATTCAAGTCTGGCCTGAATTCTGCTCTTGATCCAGAGCTCCAGAAAAAGTGAAATGTACACAAATTTAAGTGGAGGGGCAACTGGCTTCCTAGAGTAGGACCATGTTCTAAAACAAAGGAAGAGGGACTTCCCTGCTGGTGCAGCAGTTAAGAATCCGCCTGCCAATGCAGGGGACACAGGTTCGAGCCTTGGTGCAGGAAGATCCCACATGCCACGGAACAACTCAGCCCATGCGCCACAACTACTGAGCCTGTGCTCTACAGCCTGCGAGCCACAACTACTGAAGCCCTCCCACCTAAAGCCCATGCTCTGCAACAAGAGAAGCCACCACAATGAGAAGCCTGACCACTGCAACGAAGACCCAACACAGACAAAAATAAGTAAGTATAAAAGATATATAAAAAATAAAACAAAGCAAGAGAAAGCAGAGGCACTCCTGGTCAGCGAGCCGCTCTCCTGAGCAGCCCTCTGCTCGCCATCAGGGGCTCAGCTCATTCCTCATTGCCTTCCAAGTCCATAACCCAATATGACTTGACGGTTGCTTAGTGAGCACCTGTGATGAGTCCAGACCATTGAAGATGCCATGTGTTGGGGTGGGGGAGGGAAATGGGCACAGTCTACTGATGACTTAGTAGTTTTAAAGAAATAGTAGCAAGGTAATGTTTTTAACAGTCTTCAAGAAATGTTCTCTAATGTGGAACATAGAGTCCACTCCTGTGAAATTAGCTCATTTTGATTTCCATCATGTGCTCTAAGCTACAGCTTATCTTTCTTTTTGCCATTCTTGAAGAAGGTTTACTATGCAACGAATGGCATGAACAAGATGCTGGGCGTGTTTCACCTTGACAAGAGAATAAACTCTTCAAAGTGAATTTCACAGGCTTGCTCACATACCAACATGAGCACCCACATCAGCCCCCCACACAACATGCTTCATTATGTCTCTTTATGGAGTTTTCCAGACAGTTTGTGACCCGGTATGGAATATTTATATGCTCACATTTCAGAAAGCCTCTGTGTCAGCATGAACAGAAATGCATGTGGCATATATTTTGTCTAAAATATCAAAACCATAACATCTATCAGGAAATATTTGCACAATCTGTTTTACTCTCAAAGGGTCTACTTTTATACTAAGGTTTATTGACATGGATTTTGACTTATTAATTAGTATAAATACTGACATATGAAGTAGCCCCTCAGGACTATTCCCCAAAAGAAAGCATTCTCCACCATTCTGAATAAATCTTAAACAAGATAGCCATTAACGTAAGTGCAGTCTATTTCTCTGCCACAGGACCTTTGCACATGCTATTTGTGCTGCCTAGAATGCTCATCCAAATCCACCTCCAATTCAACTTCCACATCCCTTCCAGAAGGCTCTCTGGGCTCCTGCTCTCTTTCCACCAAGTTAAACTGTGGCTCCTCTGTGTACCATTACTACTGTGCACTCTGATTAGGACACTTATCACCTCTAAATGTCACTGTACACAAATTTACTTCTCCACTTGTCTGTTTCTTTTTTAAAAAGCACTTTTTTTCAGGTTACAAGAGGAGGGTTTTATTTTTTTTTATTCATTTTTATTGGCGTATGGTTTCTTTACAATGTTGTGTTAGCCTCCACTGCACAACAAAATGAATCAGCCATACACATACAGATATCCCCTCCCTTTTGGACTTCCCTCCCATTTTTAAAAAGCTTTTAAAAATAAATAAATAAAAAGTTTAAAAAACATAGAATCTATTCCTCTTTTAGCACTGAATACATTAATAACAGTGGTTAGTTATCCATGAAGACAGGGCTGAGAGAATATCTGCCCGTTATGCATTTTTGTTACTGTGTATTCTTGGAAACTATATCTCTGAAATAAATATTCCAGAGCTGCGATTTCTTGTCAAGTCTCATTAGTTGTCACTTTCAGTTGGTATGAGTGAATGACATTTCAATACAGAACCTTTGGCTTGCCTTGTATATATAGCATGTCCCTAAATAATAAGAGTGCTGGCTAATTATTGCCCATTATGGGAACAGGGCAGGTGGTCAAGGATGCAGGCTCCTCGGACAGCTGACTTACCCAGAATTAACATTTTGTTCTGTTTGCTCACAGTGTGGAATCCAGCTCATCATCCTCAGCATGGGCAAGTACTTTTACCCTTCCTTATTAACATAAGCACTCATAGCACACTACAACACAGGAACACCTCTCTCCCTCT
Organism: Neophocaena asiaeorientalis asiaeorientalis; assembly: GCF_003031525.2. NCBI lineage: Eukaryota > Metazoa > Chordata > Mammalia > Artiodactyla > Phocoenidae > Neophocaena > Neophocaena asiaeorientalis. The sequence continues at coordinate 824,175 of NW_020171832.1, forward strand.
CTGAGTTGTCGGAGATGTTCTTAGCCAAGCGTGTTAATGACTCAGAAGGGGCATGTGGAAACTTAAAAGCTCTTAATGAACATGCTTTCTGCTCCCCCCTCCCCAATCCATCCTCCTCCTAATCTCTCAAGATCTCTTTATTTTTAACTCCACACCACTACAGCTGCACTTCAGAGAAAGCCAAGCTGAGACAGAGACACAGCCCTGTTCACAGGATGGGAAGCAAGTCCTGGGAATCATGGCCGTGAAAAAGAATATCAACAAGGGTCGGCATCTAGAGAGGAGTTTCAAACACTTCTCAGAGAACAGAACTGTTTCAAAGGTCAAGATGGACCAGGGGCAACCCTAAGAAATAGGAAATCATGATCAACCCCCTTTCCAAACGGGGTGCAGGACGGCACACTCCTAGCCCTGATCAAAGAACTGGACAAGAATTCAGTATGGCGGGTCTAAGGAAACTGGGAGTTTTGCCAACTGGTATTAGATAAAAATCTTAGAGGCCACTATATATTCTAACCTATACCAAACCTCCAAAGCAAAGCTAGCTATCTGTCCTTACTCTGATATACAGCTTTGGAGCTAAAAGAGCAAATTCTAAGGCCAAAAGAAGATAACTAGTTTGGCAATTTGTTTTTCTCTTTGTGGCTCTTCTTGGTACCCATTTTAAACTCATTTCACCCAAATAAAATTGCTTGATCTGTTCTCATTCTCTTCTTGTTAAGCAGAAATGGTTCTGGCGGTCAAACATTCCTAAAGTTAGCCTGAATCATCCTGTGAATGGCACCCCTGGGGTTGTGTGATGGGAAGACTCGCCCGAATAAAAATCAAGAAAGCCCTCTAAGCATTTCCCTTCCCTGGTTTGTCATTTTAGTCATTTTCACATGAGCACAGCTAACATAGACTCTGTTCTTCTACCAGTCTTAAAAGATAGTGTTTCATGTAGCTCCATCAAAGTGCATTAGACTTGTTTTATGTTTAATTTTTACATTTCTGAAATAAATATGTATCACTTGGGGTCCCAACAGAAAACAGATGGCACACTCAAATTAGTCAATTCAAAAGAGGTGTATTTGCACAGGTATAGAAGAATTATGAGACACTGCAGTAACCCACGGTGAGTAGCAGCAGAGAGGAAGGCGTGGTTGCCAAAACTGCAACCAAACAAGTCTCCCCAGTTGAATTGAAGAGTCTTACAGAGAAGGCTGCCATGAATTCATTGTCAAGGACTTACAACCTGACAATGTTGACACAATCAGCCTAAGGTGATCCCCTGCAGGGAAGGAGTCAATACCCCACATCAGTTTCCTCCCCTGCAGCTGGGGCTTCCGTTGGCTAAACCAGATGGTAAGGGCTCCCATGGAAGCCATACAGGTCTGCCTCCTGGGGCAGAGACCAGGGTGAAGAAATGGAGAGTGGATCTGGAGAAGCAAACAGAAGATAACTGGCACAAATAGAAGCTTTATTTTAAAAAACAAATTTAGTATTTTCTTTCACCTAGAACAGCTATAAGTTCACAGTCTAAATTTCTTAATTTCCATCCCCTCCAGGGACAGACAATGTCAGGTTCTGCAAATTTTTAAAAATATGCTTCTTGAAAAATCAGTGAAAAATAGAAATTCTGGAAGATTCCCTTGTGAGAGTCTTTTGTTTTTATGGACACAATTTTTTCTGTCCTTTGGCCAAGAATAAAAGGATTGAAATCTAAAAATATCAGAGTGGGGCTTCCCTGGTGGCCCAGTGGTTAGGAACCCGCCTGCTGGTGCCGGGGACACGTCTTCAAGCCCTGGTCCGGGAAGATCCCACATGCGGCGGAGCAACTAAGCCCGTGCGCCACAACTACTGAGCCTACGCTCTAGAGCCCATGCGCCACAACTACTGAGCCTACGTGCCACAACGGATGAGGCCCGCAAGCCTAGAGTCCGTGCTCCACCGTAGGAAAGGCCGCCCCGGTGAGAAGCCCGCACACCGCAATGAGGAGTAGCCCCCACTCGCCCCAAATGGAGGGAGCCCGCACACAGCAACGACGACCCAGCACAGCCAAAAATAAATAAATTTATTTTTAAAAATAAATAAATTTATTTTTAAAAATAAATAAATTAAAAAAATAAAAATACCAGAGTGAAGCTTTGTGGTTCACATAGTCGAGCATAAAATGCTAAGATAAAACTACAATTCTCCTTTCTTCACATTTTTTCAAACATTTATTAAGGAACTACTATTCCTCAAGTGCATTGAGATATAAAGATAAAAATGAACAAATAAACCTTACCTATGTTGGCTAAACCAAAATGATGGCAGGTATGTAAGTAGTTATTTTTTGTTTGTTTTTGGCTCACAAAAAAGGGTAGTTCAGAAGGTAGGTCTGGCTTCAGCCTTGGTCTGATTTGGGGCTCTCTGACGTTTTCAGGTTCCTTGTCTCAGCTCTTTCTCCTCACAGTGCTCCTCACAGATGCTCAGAAAGTTTCTCTTTGTGGTGGAGGGATGGTTATAGGAATCCAAGCCTTGCACCCTCTCATCACCAAACCCAGAAAGAGAAGCAATGCCTGTAAAGTTCTCATTCACTCTGATTGGACAGGCTTAAATCAACCTTGAATCAGTCACTGGAGCCAGGAAAACGAAATGCTCAGATAAACTTAAGTCAGTGAGAGCCCATCATTTGGATTGAGTGTGGAGCCAGTCTAACCCCAATATCCTGACAATGGAGGAGGGACGGATCCCCAAGGGACAATTTGAGGGCTGTTGGCAGAAGTAAAGGGGAATGAATGCCAGGGAAGCAACCATCACAACATAAATACAGGTGCAAAAATGTTCCAGAAGCAAGAAAACGGGAGTAACAAACTCCCCTAATGGGCTGGGTGACGTTTTACCTGATTCTTAAAGGACATATAGGACAAGATGGTGCGTGATAATGTAGTGAAGGGGAAAAGGTGATCCTGGTAAATGAAACAGCACGTGCAAACACACAGAGATATGAAATAGTGTGTTGAGTGCTAGGAATGATGGGACCTCCAGCATGGCTGTGTCATGGGACCTAGGGAATGTTCCAGACTGTAAAGATGTTTGGAACCACTTTATGTAATAGTAAGCATTTCAGGCCTTATCCTTAAAGGCATTAAAGCATTTAGTCAGGGGAGTGACAAGGTCCATATTTTAAAAAGACAATGTAGAACAGGCAGTGTAGAGGGTGGGGCTTAGAGGAAGGCTGAGTCTAAAAGGAAAGAGAGCTGCTCACTTAAATATGTAATTATCATTTCCCTGGGCACTTATGAGACATTTAATTTTGGTGTTGTACATATTGACTATTTCATTGAAATGTTTTCTCTTTTGTCTGAATACTGCAATTTAAAACCTAAGAAAATCAATCGATATCTGTTTCAAAATCATCAACCTAGCTGCCCAATTAGCATGCCCTTATTTCTACTCCTTATTTCTAGGAGTGGAGAATTTGTGTCAGTTCTAGACAGAGGAAGTATGTCTTCTATATGCTGATAGCTTTGAGAATATCTGTAAGATATAATACACACAAAAGCAGATTTTAGAAAGAGTTGACCAAATCTGGAATCATGACCTAAAACAGAATTGTCCACTTGGGAAGTAAGTGGATGGCCCTCTGAGCCAATCTTCTACAAGTGGTAGGAGCTAGAGAAAAGGAGAGTCATGCAGCAATCGGTAGGAGAGCCAAACCTACCGTACCTGGGAGTGGATGGCTCCTAAAAATGCAGTAAGTGTGATGGTTGGAAAGAGGAGAGTGCTCAGCTAGCTTCTGAATGCAACAATAATCATAGAAAAGAAACTTGTTTGGACAGTTGAAGCTTTTGACGTCATAGCTAAACTCAACAACAGTGGATGTCCCACTGACAACTTGGTTTCTGTTCTTCTTCCTTTCACACTTTGCCCAGACCTGAAATATTGGAGAAGGACCCAATAAGTTCAATACGGACTTAACTACAGTTCCAGCAAGGAGTGAAAAGATCCCCTGAAAAGCATGACCAGAAAACAATCACGGAACATATGTAGAATCACAGAAGTTTAAAAGTAGACGATCTGAAGAATCAAAGAAAATATTTCTCTATGAAAGAGACTTCCCGAAAAGATGGAGAGTAAACTTTAGAAATCTTTAATTTGTAATTTCAGTAAGATTTTAAAAGACATTGTATTTAATAAAAAGAATGTGGATTAGAAAAAATACTTTCAGATAAAAACTAAAATTACTGAATATAAGAATACATCATTGGCACCAGCTAGGCTATTGAGTACTGCAGAAAACCAACCATGATTTGAATGCAGTGTCAAGAAACTCTCCCAAGAATAAAGTTGCATTTGTTAAGAATCTATGGGTTCTTAGCATTGTGTCAAGTACTATGAACATGCATTAACATATTTCATCCTTATAGCATAATTTTAAATAAGTACTATTATTATTCACATTTTATAGTTGAGGGAAATTGTCCATAGGAAGGATATGTTACCCAACAGCAAGCACACCATTAGTAATGCAGGCTGGATATGGGTTCAAACCCAATGTTATTTTAATCTATAGCCCATGCTCTGGTTTCAGAAGTGAGTTCCTCTAGAACATCAAGAAATGGATAGCATTTCTATACAGTATTATCTAAATTATTCTAGGCCTGGAGTCAGCAAACTTTTTCTATAAAGGACCAGAGAGCAAATATTTTCAATTTTATGGGCCATACAGTCTCTGTTACAACTACTCAACTCTGCCACTGTAGTGGGAAAGCAGCCACAGATAATATATTAATGGATGGTCGTAAATATCTCCCAACAGAACTTTATTTACAAAAGCAACTGAGTCAGATTTGGCCATAGTTTGCCATTACCTATTCTAGAGAATATAAAACTTTTAAAAATTCAAATCATATAAAATATGTTCTTTAATCCCCTTGGAAATAAAAGTTAATAACAGGAAGATCTCTAGAAAATCCTCAGACGTGTACAAGAATACTAATGACAACTTAAAATTACCAAAATACTCATCAAAAGGTGAATAAATAAACAAATAACAATATACCCATCTAATGGAGCACTATTCAGCAATAAAAAGAATGAATTTGTGCTACACACAACATAGATGAATCTCAACATTTTGTCGAGTCAAAGAAGCCAGATCATAAAAGAGTACATATTGTATGATCCTATTTATATAAAGTTTCAGAAAATTCAAACTAATTTAAAGTGACAGAAGGCAGATCAATGATTGCCTGGTGATGAAGAAGGGGGACATGGAGGCACATGCCAAAGGAATTAAGTTCTAACTGTAAAACTTCAGATATTAGCCAGCTGGAAAGGAAGACATTTGGAGAATTAGTTTCTCTTCCTTCACATCAAATTCAGTCCCTTGTCTGGGAGGCTTGCCTCAGTCAACACATGGGATTGTGACTTTGACTCTCTTTGTTCATGGAAATAGCATTAAGTGATGCGGGGAAGCACAGACAAATAAGGGAAAACAAGAATGCAGCAAAAGCAAATGTTATGAACAGCCAGTAGCTCTTTATTTAGGTTTCTATCTGTGGGACAAAGAAGACTTTTTTTTTTAAGTTACTTAGAATTTGGTTTGTTTTGATGCTTTGACATTTGTTTTTTGTTGGGTTTTTTTTTAACATTTTTATTGGAGTATAATTGCTTTACAATGATGTGTTAGTTTCTGCTGTATAACAAAGTGAATCAGCTATACATATACATACATCCCCATATCTCCTCCCTCCCACCCTCCCTATCCTACCCCTCTAGGTGGTCACAAAGCACTGAGCTGACCTCCCTGTGCTATGCAGCTGCTTCTGTGGGACAAAGAAGATTTTTGAAAGTGGTTTTTAATCGATTTTTCTTAAACCACAATAACTATAAGATTCTAGGCATATTTTGTCAACCTCTGACTGAGACCTTTTCTCACTTATAATAATTTTATTATGTGTCTCTAAACTGGATTCAGAAAAAAAAAATGGGTGTTACATATAGGTTTTACTGACAGGAGCAGCCAGTGTAAGGAACAAAGATGAGAGAGGATTTGGTAACACAAGAAAGCATTCCCATGAAATCCTTTTCAAATGAAACTCAGGCCCTGTACAGGAACAGTGCTGCTGGCCTGCAAAGCAAATTGGGGCCCAGATGGGAGTGCAGTTTCTTTGCAAGGATGAAGGACTAAGTTCCCTGGGGACAGATCACAGTCATAACGTGCTGACATTTGGAAACCATGGAACTCTTATAAGGCTGCTGCTGGGACAGGGCAAACCCTCACTTGACCAGCTGCTGCCATGAGATCTTTTCTGCATGTTCTTGATGTGATGCTCTGAGTTTCCTCCTCTGTGATCCAACCATTTGGTATTAGCTTATTTCTACAGGTGAATTACAAGTGAATTCATCTCTTCTTCAAATCTCTAGCAAGTGCAGAAATCCTTATAAGCCTCTGCTCCTGCATTCTAGAAGAGGCATGCCTTTATATCACCTCTGTCCCATGCGTTTAAATTATTAAACACCATTTTTAAAGTGCTTTCCTACTTCCTAGGCATCAGCCTAGTCGGCCCTCACACAGCCATGTGAGGTAAGCAAGGCCACTATTATTGCTCCCATTTTGGGATGAGGGATCAGGCTCAGGGAGGGTTAGTGGTTTGCCCTCAGTCTCAAAGGGAGCTGGCAGACACCCAATTGTTAGACAAATAACAGCGATTTACTCTCTTTAATTTGTGTTTGTACTTTGTACTAAGTGACTGACTGTATTTAGAAATGAGTTAAATGGGTGGGAGAGGGGGAAGATGGCGGAAGAGTAAGACGCGGAGATCACCTTCTTCCCCACAAACACATCAGAAATACATCTACACGTGGAACACCTCCTACAGAACACCTACTGAACGCTGGCAGAAGACCTCACACCTCCCAAAAGGCAAGAAACTCCCCACATACCTGGGTAGGGCAAAAGAAAAAAGAATAAACAGAGACAAAAGAATAGGGACGGAACCTGCACCAGTGGGAGGGAGCCGTGAAGAAGGAAAGGTTTCCACACACTAGAAACCCCTTCGTGGGCGGAGACTGTGGGTGGCGGACGGGGGGAGCTTCGGAGCTGCGGAGGAGAGCACAGCTACAGGGGTGCGGAGGGCAAAGTGGAGAGATTCCCGCACAGAGGATCGGCGCCAACCAGCACTCACCAGCCCGAGAGGCTTGTCTGCTCACCCGCCGGGGCGGGCGGGGCTGGGAGTTGAGGCTCAGGCTTCGGTCGGTCAGAGCGCAGGGAGAGGACTGAGGTTGGCAGCGTGAACACTGCCTGCAGGGGTTAGTACACCACGGCTAGCCGGGAGGGAGTCCCGGAAAACGTCCGGATCTGCTGAAGAGGCAAGAGACTTTTTCTTCCCTCTTTGTTTCCTGGTGCGCGAGGAGAGGGGATTAAGAGCGCTGCTTAAAGGAGCTCCAGAGACGGGCACGAGCCGCGGCTAACAGCGCGGACCCCAGAGACAGGCCTGAAACGCTAAGGCTGCTGCTACCGCCACCAAGAAGCCTGTGTGCGAGCACAGGTCACTCTCCACATTTCCCTTCTGGGGAGCCTGTGCAGCCTCCCACTGCCAGGGTCCCGGGATCCAGGGACAACTTCACCGGGAGAACACACGGCATGCCGTCACCGCAGCAGGCTCGCTCCGCACTCTGTCCCCTCCCTCCCCCCGTCCTGAGTGAGCCAGAGCCCCCGAATCAGCTGCTCCTTTAACCCTGTTGTGTCTGAGCGAAGAACAGACGCCCTCAAGTAACCTACACATAGACATGGGGCCAAATCCAAAGCTGAACCCCGGGAGCTGTGCAAACAAAGAAGAGAAAGGGAAATCTCTCCCAGCAGCCTCAGGAGCAGCGGATTAGATTTCCACAATCAACTTCATGTACCCTGCACCTGTGGAATACCTGAATAGACAACGAACCATCCCAAATTGAGGAGGTGACCTTTAGGAGCAAGATAGGTTATTTTTTCCCCTTTTCCGCTTTTTGTGAGCATGTATGTGTATGCTTCTGTGTGAGATTTTGTCTGTATAGCTTTGCTTTCACCATTTGTCCTAGGGTTCTATCCGTCCCTTGTTTTTTGTTTTGTTTTTTACTTAAAAATTTTTTTCTTAATAATTATTTTTCTTTTTAATAACTTTATTTTATTTTGCCTTACTTTATTTTCTTTTCTTTTATCCTCTTTCTTTCTGTCTGTCTACTTTTTCTCCCTTTTATTCTGAGCCATGTGAATGAAAGGCTCTTGGTGGTGCTGCCAGGAGTCACTGCTGTACCTCTGAGGTGGGAGAGCCAACTTCAGGACATTGGTCCAAAAGAGACCTCCCAGCTCCACAAAATGTCAAACAGCGAAAATCTCCCAGAGATCCCCATCTCAACACCAATACCCAGCTTCACTCAACGACCAGCAAGCTACAGTGCTGGACACCCTACGCCAAACAACTAGCAAGACAGGAACACAACCCCACCCATTAGCAGAGAGGCTGCCTAAAATCATAATAAGTCCACAGACAGCCCAAAACACACCACCAGACGTGGACCACATGTGGTTCAGCATGAGCTTGTCAAGTAGGAAAGAGCGAAGCTGGATGAGAAATTAGGCCAGGAGGTGAAGCCCAATGAAAAGGAATCTACTTTGTGCTAAAGAGTCTAGACTTGAGGGGGAGGAGGAGTTGGAGGAAGGTGGTCAAAAGGTACAAACTCCCAGTTATAGAATAAACAAGTACCAGGGATGTAAAGTTCAAAATGATGACTACAGTTAACACTGTGGTATGATACATTTGATAGTAGTTAAGAGAGTAGATCCTAAAAGTTCTCATCACAAGGAAAAAAGACTTTTGTTTTTGTTTTTAATCAATATGAGATGATGGATGTTCACTAATTTTATTGTGGTAATAATTTCATGATGTATGTAAGTCAAATCATTATGCTGTATACTTTAAACATGTAAAGTTCTGTATGTCAATTATATCTCAATAAAACTGAGGGTAGGGGGAGAATCTAGACTTGAATCTGGAAGCCAAGGAAGTCACTGATGTATTTTAAGTACAGGAGTGACATGATTTGATTGGTGTTTGAAATCGCTGGCTTCACTGTAGATGATGGAGTGAAATGAGGGAAGACAGATCAGGCTTTGCAGTGGTTATGGTAAGAAGTAATGAGATTAAATCTAGATGTGAGAGGTCATTAGGAAATAGCATAGATGGGACTTAATAACTTATTGCGTGCTCATGGGGCAGGGGTTGGGATGAAGGATGAGTCCAGCAGGATGCCCAGGATTCTAACCTAGCAATGATTTACCTCATGGTATTCTTTTCCAAGAATAAGCCTTAGTGGGGGAGGTTCAAGAAGCAGACTGGGGGTGAGGAGGTAATAGAATAATTCATTTCATTTTGGATATACTGAGTTGAAATGACTGTGGGTCATTCAGGTAGAAATACCCAATTGGCAGATAATAATAATATGGATCTGGCTGTCAGAAGAGACAATTGGACAAGAGAAAAAGATTTCAGAGCTATGAGTTACATGTGGTAGTTCACCTACCAAGGGTGCAGATGAGATAACTCATGGGGAATTAGAAAGGGGAAAGGAAAGCCAAGGTGAGCATGAAGCTCTGAGGAGTACCAATGTTAGATGATCAGTGAAGAAACAGGACCTGTCAGACAGAATTCAAAGAGGGAGTCAAAGGGGCTGAGATGGGTCAGGAAAGCAATATCCGAAAAGTTAAGAGAGGTGCACCAAAATGATGGAGAGTTCAAAACAAGGCCTGAAACCTCTCTTGTGGCTCTTAGGAAAAGCACACATCACCTTTTCGAGGGCAGTGTTTTGGAGTGATGGAAGTTGCAAACTAGAATGGAAGGAGGTGAGAGGCTGAATAGAAAGACTATTTCCCAGTAGTATAAAGTTAATAATGTTGCTCATGGTAAACATTTTGAATAATACCAAAAAGTAAAAAGAAGGAATGCAAATTAACTATAACCCCCCCATAATCATTACTAACACTTTAGTGTACAACTCTTTAATCTCTTTCCTAGTAAAAATTTTCACATAATTTAATAATCTTTCATATACTCCTATCTCTCCCCCAAATTCTTGATCCACGGTTTCAAATTCCTTCCCATTGAACATCTAACTTACATTCTAAATTTAGTTCCACATCTTCAGTCCCAAGTAGAACCCCCCCCCGCATCCAACCCCCCCCACCCCCTGCCCTGCGCTGGCTTTGCTCTTCCAGTTAATGACAAGACCATTCTTTGACTCAAGCCTTGGAGCCACCTTTGACTCCTTCTTCCATGTCAACTCCCACAGCCAATTAGGCACCAAGGTCAGTGAGTTAAACCCCTGTGGTATTTCTCTGATTCATCTGTTCTTTGTGTACCCACCATGTTGATGAGCTCCCTCACTCATAACCTCATCTCTCCGTGACTAGACTTCTGGATAAGCCTCCTAGATGACCTCCTTGCTTCCTGTCGCTATTCTTTCTTACTGCTTGATTGACAGTCCCCGAGTACCACATTATCAAGTCACTCTCCTGATGGAGACTTTCAGTGGCTTCCCATTGCCCACCAAAGTAAGCACCAACTTCCCACCCCAGCATTCAGGATTCCCCGAAATGTAATTTATTCTCCATCTAAATACTCCCACAAATATATTTTTCCCTTCTAAACTCTGACTCTCCTTCTTTTGATAGTTTACCTACCCATTGGTTGTAGGTTGAATTGTGTCTTCCCCAAATTCATATGTTGAAGTCCTAACACTGAGTACCTCAGAATGTGACTGTATTTGAAGATCCGGCCTTTAAAGAGGTAGTTAAGATAAAATGAGGTCATATGGGTGGGCCCTCATCCAATATTACTAATGTCCTTAAAAGAAGAGGAGATTATGATGCAGACCTAGGGACAACCCTGTGAGGACACAGCAAGAAGCTGTCTCTAAGTCAAGGAAAGAGGCTGCCAAAGAAACCAAACCTGCCAACACCTTGCTCTTGGACTTTTAGCCTCCAGGACTGTGAGAAAATAAACTTTTGCTGTTCTTTTCTGTTTTTGGTACATTGTTGTGGCTGCCTAGCAAACTAATGTACCACCCTTCAAGGTCCACATCTGTTTTCAAATTCTCCACGTGACATTTTCTGTTCTCTCTCCTTGGGACTTATATGACCGTCTGTTACTGCTTATTTGCTTATTTATTTGCTTATTCGTCCTTCTGTGTGGTATCTGGGATTCTGCCTCGTCCCCCACAATAGACTACTTTTTATTCATCTCTAAGGCATCATTGTGCCTAACTCAGAGCCTTGCAAGTGGTAAGTATTCAAAAACCACATACTGGATTCTAGTAAAAAGAATTTTGTTGCAGAATAATTCATTTAAATATTTCTGTATTCCAAAAAAAAAAGGAACCAGATAAATCATTGTAAGCAGTAACAAAAATGTCATACATTTTCTAGAAACTCTAGGTACCAAGGTACCAAGCATTTTCCTCTGACACTGAATATCCAAGGAAAGAAAGTTATTAGGCAAACCAAAATAAATATCTATTATTTTAAAAGTGTAGATAGGTAAGTTTTTCCCTTTTTACACTGTAACATGCTATAAGTCCATGGATAGTCAGTGTAGCAGAGTGAAACAAGCATTCGTTTATGAGTCAGACTAACCTGGTTCCACACCTGGCTCTGCCATTTACTGGCTATATAACCATTATTAGAGTAGCTCACCTCTCCAACTCTGCTTCCTTCCCTGTAGGATGGAAATGTCCAAAACTGTTTTATAGGATTGCTGTGAGGAGTGAATTAGAAATAAGATTAGAGAACCTGGTTGGAGTCCCAGCTTTCCACCATTATCAGCTAAGTGACCTGTGACAAATTACTCAATTGCTCTAAGCCTAAATTTTCTCAACTATAAAAGGAGGATGATGATAATAATAGTTCCAAGCTAATAAGGCTGATGACTTGGGTGCCTGAAACAGTCTATAGTCAATATATGTCAAGTAATATAATAAGTCAATATTAAAGTGTCTAATGCAGAGCCTACCACATAGAGGATATCCAATAAGTAGCACTTTTATTATTATTACTTTTACCAGGAGGATTTACATCAAAAGTACAACTACTATCATGAGGGAAAAGTAGTCTTTTATTACATCCAATTATAGTTTCTAAGGGAGGACTCTAGTATTTGAAGGAATTTAATCTTCTCCCAAATGAAACTGGTTTTGAGCTAGAGCACTGACACCACAATATGTAATCTCATCACTTTTAATCTCTTCTACTGATAGCTTTGGTGTCTGTGGTTACCGCCCTCTTTTAGCAGACAGAACTCTACATGATAGAGTTATTTCATGCAATGGTAGACAGAGATAAAGCTCTTGGTGAAACTGGCTCAGTTATATGACAAAATGGGCTGTTCCCTCAGCCTAAAACACTGATATGTAACTGGGCCCCTCAGCATGAAGCCACAAGAGCTTTCAGACAGAAAAACTCTAGAAGGGTCCAAACCAGGGAATAACAAAGGATATTCAAAAAATTTATCTTTTGTTTTCTAAGGTTTATACACCCCTTTCTGGAATACAGAGGAAAAGCATAAACGGACAATAATTTTTTTCAATATTTAGTACTTACATATGGGTTTTGGTATTAGCACAGGACTATTAACTCTCTTCTCAAATCTCCACTGTATTGAATACTCTACTGTGTCAAGCACATAATAAGAGCTTAGTAAATATTCCTTGAATTTCAATTAATCACTAAATTAATATCTATTTCAATGACTTCAGTAAAATAAAATCTTAGATAATGTGTCAACCAGAATGGGACGGCAGGAATTCATCACATGATCTGCTTAAAAAAGTAACTAATGAGAAATAAACTTATTGCATCCAAACAACATTTATTCTGTATCTATAATATGCCAAGTACATAGGCTTTCAAAAAATAAAGATATATTAGATTCTCTATCCTCTCAAGAGGATTAAATAAATAGATAAATCCTCAATTCAATGGGCTCTCAAGGAAAAGAGAATTCTAGAAGGGCTCTGCTCCCTTCCCACCACCTTCCTCCATGAACAGTGGGGCAAAGTTGTAAGAATGGGAAAGCCCAGCTTCTGGCCTTCTCTGTCCCGCTACCCCTCTTCTCTCCACTAGCTCTTGGCGGAGTAGCCTCTGACTTTGTGCAGTGGAATTTCTGGAGCGAAACCTCAGAGTCGTAGAACAATGGAGCCAGAGGCCATCTTAGAGGTCTCCTTGCCCTGTGGTTCTCAAACCCTTGGGGGCATATCAGCTCACTTGTGGATATCTTTCAAAACAACACTTGCCTGTCCCCCCAGGCTCAGATATGTCCTGGATGGTGTGAGGGGTAAAATATGCCTGCAGCACTGTCCCCAGTTGAGAACCACTGGTAAAACCCAAGATTTTGACATAGTCCACAGGAAACACGAGGAACCTGCCCAAGATCACAGTGGAACCTCAAATCCAGGTCTGCTTACTCCAAATACTAATCCTTCTCTAACCCTGGAATCCCAAGTTGAGCTTTAGGAAGTCTGGTGACCCTCCTAAAATTGTATACAAAATTTGGATATGTGTGAATATGTACATTTAACTAGGGATAGGGTCCATGGCTTTTAACAAACTCTCAAAAAGATCCATCACCCAAAAATTTAAGAAACATAAGTTCAAATTTGCATTGGCTGCTTCCCAGGCAATTCTGCAAAATGTCTGGGTAGAGTAAGACAGGACCAGCTATGTTTGACTGGGGGTTAAAACCCTCACATCATGAGATATGAAGAATGCAGTATGAGCCCCGCTGTATAAGAACTCCTCAGTGTACCCCTGGACTTTTGCCTGAATTTTCCTTGTTATATATAATTATGTATATAATAAAATATATAATTAGTTTTCCCTATTTGAATACAGATGCCCCTGGAGAAATAAAACAAGTCATTACCACACGCAATGGAGATGAAGTCATCATATAGCTTCCCATGGAGGGAGCTATGGAGGAGCTGAAAGCAGATTTGGAGGATGTGAAGGAGGCAGTGGGACCGCAGGGACACCACACCCAGAGGAACGGGGACAGCCTGACAGAGAAAGGAGAATGAAAATAGGAGACAAGTGGGCCTCAAAAGCCCAAAGCATCCCTGTTTTCCTTTTATGACAGCCCTGCAAGATATAAATCTAAACCCACTGCAAAAGATCAGAAGCCTCATGAGCAAACTGATTATTTGACTGAGACCACTCTAAGCCCTGTGGCATTCTCCATCAAACAAACAAATAGGTAAGTAAAAAATAAATACATCACATGACAGCCAGAGAAACATCATGTTGCCCTGAAGGATTCCACTAGCACCTGACAGAGTCAGCTAGAAGCTGGCACATCGTCTAGAAATGAGAGCTCACTGAAGATGCTCCCTCATTGGCAGCCGAAGCCACGTGGCTTCCCACTGCCTCTTTACATGCCTGCATCAGTGGCTCCATGCCTTCTGCTCTCACTGAACTGTGAGACCCAGAGAGCCAGCGGAAGCAACCACGTTTGCTAAATAATCCGCTACTCCAGCCCTTTGGACCTTACCCACACCTTACACTTAGGGGCAGTTAGCCACCTGTACACAACCTACAGAGGGATCTGGCAGATCACTGCGGGAAAAATTTTATTCTCTTGAGTGCCATAGACCCTGCTGATGAGTCACCCCCCGACAGCTGTTTGCACAGCTAAAGAGCTCCTCCTGCTGAATTCTCATCAAGGAGCTAGCTGCGAAAAGCAGCTCCCCCTTATAAGCCCTGCATGTAGTACACTGTCAGCCACACAATGTTTCTAATTCTTGCCTGGGAACAACCCATTAAAAATTAATTATTACTTGAAGGGAGCAAAGACAGAAAATACCAAGTATTTAGTCCCTAAAATTATGTTAAGTGAATTAGAGACAAGAACTCTAGACCTGAGCAATATCTTTGTTCCCAAATGCACAAGATGTTAGGTTCTCCAGAGAAACAGAACCAATAGGAGATGTGTGTGTATGTATCCAGAGAGAGAGAGAGAGAATATATACATATATATGTGTATATATATATTTACATATAAAGAGATTTATTATAAAGAATTGCTTCATGTGATTATGAAGGCTGAGAAGTTCCACAATCTGTCATCTGAAAGCTGGGGACCCAGGACAACTGGTGCTATAGATCCAAGTCCAAAGGCCCAAGGACCAGGAGAGCCCATGATGTAAGTCCTAGTCTGAGGACAGGAGAAGACCAATGTCTCAGTTCAAGCAGCCAAGCAGAAAGCAAATTCTCCCTTTCTCTGCCTTTTGGATCTATTCAAGCCCTCAAATGACTGAATGCTGTCCACTCACTTTGAGGAGGGCTTTACTCAGTCTACCGATTCAAATGCTAATCTCTGCTTGAAACACACAGACAAACCCAGAAACAATGTTTAAACAAATATGTGGACATTTTTTGGCCCATCAAGATGACACATAAAATTAACCATCACTTACACCTTGTGGCACTTCTGTCAGTTACATAGACTGTTAATGCTGGAGGAGACTGGAGTTAATGCTCTCATTTAAAGGTGGAGAAACTGAGGTTCCTAGTGAAGTTAAGAGACAGAATCTCACAGACATTTGATGGTCATGCTGGAAATAAAACCCAGATGGACTATGCCATTTTTTGTCTTACCACCACAGTATGGTAATTGTTCTTATTACCCAAATAATTCATCACCCATTTCTGGTGCATTTAACATTTTTAATTAATTGCTTAAAACGAGGAAGAGTCCTCCTTCCAGAAGATAATATTTTCTTCCTTTTTTCTCCTCCTCTTCCCATTGCCTTGCCATGTCCCCCATCATTCTTTCATCTCAGAAACACTCTGGCCAACTCATCAGCCATCTTGATAACAGTTCTGTTGCCTCCCAACAGTGAAACCAGGGGTGCACTTCTTAAGACATCATAGATGTGCCATGAGAAAAGTGCTGAGTCCATTTCTACTGGACAAATTTCATGGCAGGGTTTTGTAACCAGGTCCCTTACCCCTCTCAGAAGTTGACTACAGCGTGTTGAGGCATCTGACATTCAGATCTTCTTCCAGGCTTTTCTTTCCCTTCAGAGAAGCATTCTCTGCTAGACAACTCTTGTCAGGTGCTTTTGATGAGCCCTCCGTATCTTTCCCCAGCCCAAACCTTTACATCCAGAGGTGTCGATGAAGTCGTGTGGGGCTACAAAGACAGGCTGGAACCACTCTATCTTGAAAAGCATCAGAAGCCCTTAGCTCTTTCTATGGTTGGTAAGGCCCAGGCTCAGAGAGTCTTCCCAGCCTCTGATATCACCCACAGGACGTTCCAAATCTCACCTTAGTCCTTTGGCCAGAGAGTCTTATCTCCCAGTCTTATCTTCCTACATGACTTCATGATGACTGCATCAGTTTACCTAGAAAGGCCTCTATCTTCCCTCAGTGACCACTTGCCACTGACCACTGGCCTAGATATGTGACCAACCACGTCACCATTCTTAATTCCCCTTTAAAGAATGTCATTTAAGTATACAATAGGGCAATGCTTAAAAATTGTTATGAAACTCCACTGTCCTTCTGCCTGTTACACCCCACCAGAGGGAATTAGAGTGTGTTTGCTCACAGCTTCTGATGAATACAGATACCAAGAAAATCACCAGGTTTATGTGTGAATCCACCGGGCATCAAATATTCATCTTTTTCCTAGTTCAAGGATTTTTCTCAAAATATCTTTGAATCATATATATATTTTTTTATTTAATTCTATGTACTGGGCATATTGCCAAGAAATACAAAACCCAGTCTTCTGTGTCCAGGTTGAGCTGAAAAGCATTTTAAAAGTGTTTGTGATAACATTTCTTATTAAAGAAACCTCCTTGCCTGGCACACACTCACATTCTCAAATACATTCTACTCCCCCAAATCTCTGGCGACTTGGTCCAATTGAATAAATACAAAGATTAGGGTCTGTGGTTTGTGAGGGAAGCTTACAAGATGGAATCCACCGTAGCTGGGCTTTTTTGTCATTGATTTCAAAGGGAATTTTCAGAAACAGACTGTCCAAAGAGAACAATTGGTTATGCACTTAAAGATTGCAGGCTCTGCACATTTTCAGCTCTCTGGGGGGTGGGGTGGTGGTGGGGAATGGAGAGCCCTTGAAATAAGTGCTCAGAGCACTGAAGTACATACACACTGGACTCTTCCTTGTGATTGGTTTATTCAAAGTGGAAAATGTTATGCAAACACAAAGAACTGTCTTCAGGGAGGACATATTTCACATTCTTGTCCTTTAATGGGCCTAATGATATAAAATTGCATAAAATAAGTATTGCCACTAAATGAAAAGTACAAATCTCTTCCCTTCTTGCTATCCCATTTCCCTCAAGGAGACTCTTTAAAGCACTCTGCTTTATATAGCCTGTGCTAATTTCTCCATAGCCAAAGGACCACTGGGGAGAAATTTATATCTAAAATATAGACATATGTATTAGGATTCCTCAGGAAAGCTATGATTCAATGACATTTATAGGTGGGGAGAAACCAATATAGAACATTCTTACTCTTACAATGATGTTTCTGGAAAGGGTATTGTAGATCAAAATTATGTAAGTGGAAACTGATTTAAGTGTGTGTATATGTTTGTGTGTATTAAGTTTCTGACTGATCTGATGCTCAGATTTGATAGAAATGGCCCTAAACAACATATTTAACCAATGATATTTTTTTTTCCTCAGGTAGATCACACAAAGGTAAGGACAACATAATTGGGTAAGCATAGAAACTCTGAGCAGATAGTGTGCAATAACCTTTGAGTCATGCCTCAGGAAGTGTCCTCGCAGGCATGTTTTGTTCAGTTCACCCCCAGAGAGCAGTATGTGGAATTCCTCTCTTTACCCCAGTTTGGATAAGAGACGTAGCTGATCAGAAAACACAGTGTGCTCAGATCCAAGAGAAACAGAAAGCTGGGACCTTGTGAGCCCAGAGAGAAGCCGTTCTCGGGATAAGCAGCCTGCAGCAGTCAAGGGAAAGGGGCCTCTTTGGAAATGAGGTTGATTAGGATATTGTGCTTAAAACAAACTTTGAACAAGACTAAAAGCAAAGGCCATTTAGAAATAGTCAAATATCCCATGTGGCAAGAACAGCTCAAGAAGCAAAATTCAAACAGAACAAGAATAGAAACTGTTCTCTAAGGGGTTTTGCCAGTTCCTTCTTGAAGAGGGACAGACCATCAGTGTTTGTTGTATATAATGAGGCTTAAAATCACTGCATATGGTTTCGATTATACAGAGTAGGTCCAGGTATTTTCAACTCATTCTTTTTTCATCTTTCTAAGGTCCCAGTGTAACATCTCTAGATGAAGATATTGGGGCTGAATGAACCTTATTTGTCACTTGTCTGGTGAACTTAAGATTCTGACTCTGAGAGTGAGCTCACTAGGGAAGTATCACTCTTTACAAAATGTTGCTTTAAGGGCTTATTTACGTCTTGGGCTACTATTAGATACAAATGGATAATATAAAGATTTAAGTGTATAAAAATCAATTTAACAATGTAGCATGATAATAAGTCATGTAAAATTGTTTTATATGATATAGTATAAAAGTGTTTCATAGAACACTCATTCTTTGCCTTATTCCTACTGGAAAAGAAATGACAGATGAAGGAGCAGTTTCATTAGAGTCTCAGAATTAAGAAGTTCTTCTTTCAACAAGATTTTCATAGAAATGTGGAAAAAGTAACCAGGGCACCTTGATTACTAAGAAACTGATCTGGGAATTCTTGTTTACCTGCCTTCCATTTACCAGTATAAATTTCTATGGAGCAAATGTCCTCATTAGAGATTAATGGTGATTTTGCTGTTCTCAAAAGAGGACAATCTCGCCACTGTCTTGAGCTGATTTCTCACCAGCACCTCCAGCTTCATGTGCGTGCTGATGTTATGAAAGGTAAGTGTATGTACTTCTAAATTCCATTATTCAATACATGTTGATACATGCATGCTGTATTGCCTGAAATAGACACTAAATTTATATTTATTTATTGAATGAATAAATGAATGACTAGATGTGGTAGGTACTCTGCAAGAATGTGAAGAATGTTTAGATGAATAAGATTTATTGTATATTAGAGATTTAAGATATACTTTTTAATATTTTTACATCTCAATTAGAATGCTTCTTACAGTCAATAGTCAAAATTATCATAGGCAATGGGTCTCTTTCTTAATGGTACACAAATTAACGCTGCATCTTACAACTGATGGTATCTTTGATTTGATGATTATGTTATGTCACATATCTGACTGAGAGAACATGGCTTGTGCAGAAACCTTGGACTGGAACCAGAGTACAGTTTTCCTGACTCTTGGCTGAATACATCGTACCACACCACTTTACATGATAAAAATTTCATAAATAATCCCAATCTGCGCTGACATTTTTTCCTTTCGGTCAAAAAGCTATTTGGTTTAAAACTGGCTGTTTGTTTTTATCAAACATACCAGAGCTTACACATTTCAATGAGTTTTTCTTCAAAGTAAGCACCTTTGAAAATTAGACACTTTTATTTTATTTTGTACTATGTTGTCATAGTACAAAACATCCCTGGGGTTTGTTTGATGCCATTTTCAGAGGAAGTTTATCTGTTAGAAAAGAATGCCAACCTTCTCACTTAGAACAGTAGTACTATTACTTCCTAGGGGGCATTTCAGAAATTTGCAGAAGTGATTTGATTGTAACATTGATGACATTGCCACTGCCTTTTAGTAGGTATAAGTCAGGGACAAGCTTGTGCCTAATCTTTGTTGAAAGCTCCCTACTTTTCCACCCCCTACTCCTTTGGTCCCTGTAAAAAACCTCATATGCCACCCGCTGCAGACATCCCAGCCCACGTGGACATCCCAGCCCGTACATCCACACTATCCAGGGAAGAGATCCATAGAAGAGGCTGTACAGGCCCTTCAGGCAGGGAATTCTGGGTATGCAGGTAAGATGGTCCAGAAAGGGGAGCAGCTGGATGGGCACATCCCTTGGGTCCCAAGGACTCTTTGCTCTCTTGGGGTCAGAGTAGGGTCCTGGACTGCCTGGGGCAATACTAGTCATGCTGCCCTGCAGGCATAGCCCAGCACAGCCAAGCAGTGTCTGTCCTGATGACTCCCAAATTTTCTGCCAAACTAAACCATTTCAAACATAAACTCGTTCATAAAAATCTTTATAAGAAGTTACTCAAAAAGCCCAATCTTCTAGAAGGACTTTATTTGGAAGAGAGAAGCCCGTATGGAATAAAGATGTTGTCATAAAAATTATCGACCAGTTTATTCACTGAACACATTGTCTACCAATTTCAACTATTCATTTAGTTGGAAAGGTTGTCTGCACAATAGTGCAGGTACCACAAAAGCAAAGAAACTTTGTGCAAACAGCTAACAGATAAGATCTGAAAGCCTTGTAACAGATTTAAAACTACGTAAGTAGTACAGAGATCTCACTGAATTTCATTAATTAGCGGTTTTAAAATATCCCATGTTATTGCCTACTTATATACACATAATTTAAAATTTTCCTAGTGCAATGATAAAAATAATATATTGACATTATTTCTTTGGGGCTTACCTGTTACTTTGCAGTCTTACTCTGTTACTATCTCTCTAGTTCTACCACACCATTTCTTTACAGGTCCCTACATTACATTACTATTTGTTTTCAAATGCATCCTTTGCTCGCTTTGCCTGTGGATGGCTAAAACCTCCAGGGCCTTCGTCTGTACTAGAATCTGAGTGTGGCCTCCACAGGCCACAGGACCACAAGGCAGGAACTAATGTGCCACCTCATTTCTATTTTTTCCCACAGCATAACACTGAGAATGATTCTCATACTACACTTAAAAGTCAAGCCCAGCATGTTATTTGCCATATTACACTTTCTCATGACTTTTACAATTTATCTTGGCCCATTACCTCTATTTCAGTAAGGCCATTTCCCTTTCTCTTATAATAACACATGTCACTGAACATCTGCATATGGGAAGAAATGAGGGAGGGAGGTAAACTCCAGCCAGAAGCCGGGCAATTCCCACACCTCAGTTCCCAACATCACAATAGGCTTTCTTTTGCACAACCTAGAAATCCCTCACTACCCTTCAAGGAATCACTCTGTGATCCAGAGGGGAGGAAAGGGCGTGTAAGAACACAGTAAACAAGTCCCCAATTCAACAAGATTTGAAATGGTATTCAAAAATGGGAACTGATTATTTGCATTTGAAAACTGAAACAAGGAGTGATCAGAAGTACAAAAGGCAAGTAAACCATAAATATAAAAGTAATGTTACTCTGCAGCCAGTTAAGCCAACCATGCTCTTTTCCCCATGGGAGCACCACGGGCAATGACCACAAACAGCAGCCTCCTTGGTAGTGTATGCAGCCTTTTGCTCATGTGGGTTGTCCTAAGGGACCTTGGAGACAAGCCTTTCCAGTGGACATTCATGCCTGACCTCATGCTGTCCCCAAACTAGGCTCCAGACATGTATGTGGGGTACCTTTGGAAAGCCCTAGAGCATAGTGGCCAGGGTCCACTTCAGCCAAGTCATCATGTCCATCCACACCAAGCTGCAGAACAAGGAACATATGATTGAGGCCCTACTCAGGGCCAAGTTCAACTTCCCTGGCTGCCAGAAGAGCCACATCTCCAAGAAGTGGGGATTTACTAAGTTTAATGCAAGAGAATTTGAGGAGATGCTGGCAGAAAAGGGGCTCATCCCAGATGACTGAGGGATCAAATACATTCCTAATAGTGGCCCCTTGGACAAATGGTGGGCCCTGCACTCATAAGAATCTCAGGGCTGTTCCCACCTTACTCACACCCCCCAATAAATCCTACTTTCCTGTCCAAAAAACAAAAGGAATGTTAAACATAAGTGAAAACATTAAATATACCAAAACAATTGCTCAGAAGAGGAAAACTGAATGCAACATAAATCTGTAGAGGAATTATGATGTTTGTTAATAGAGCCAACTTCGTGCTACATTTTGTTAGTTAGGAGCATGAACTCATGAGAAACACAAAGTCCTGCTGATTGTGGGGACCGCTACCTCCTCAGTCCCCTCTATTCTGCTCATCTAAGCTCTGTCTCCCCCTTCTCTTGAATCTTCAGGCTGAGACCTTTGGTGCACTGACCACACACAATATCACACATCTGTGTGCACCAGTGACCAGCTAACCCATCCGTCTATTAATCACAGCGCAGCTTACAGTATAATACTTTAGTCACATGTTAGCTGTCATCACAATCTCCTTTCACATCAAAAGGGTTTTAGACAACATCCCCAGGAGCAAAAGTATAATCAGCAGCAAAGTTTTTCAATTCTTCCTACTTAAGCATGTGTAATCTATTTTTATTCCACATGCAGGTACAATTCATTCTCCCTTTTGCGGGACTAGCTACAAAAAGAGATGGAATGTCTTAAAATAAAGATTCAATGGTACAAAAAGAATAGGAGGTTTTAGTGGGAAATGTCCTGTGAAAGGAGACCTGAGTCCTAGATCCAACTACGTCACTGGGTACTTACCGTGTGACCCAGGTCATGCTAAACAGCACCTTCCTGGACTTGGGTAGAGCAAATACCCTGAGCAACAAAACCCAGCATAATGTTTTTCTCCCTTAAAAAAAACACCCAATTCCTTTACAGATCTTTTGTGTTACATTCACCTTTCTTCTTCTGAGCAAATGAACAACTCATACACCAGGCATCATGCTAGATGCCCAGAAAACAAGATGGATATGAACATGGTCCCCACTCCAGATACCTTCAAATCTGGTGAGAGAGATGGTCATGTATACAAATAATTACAAACAGAGGCATGTAGGGAGGAACACAGGTAGAAAATGATCAATTCTTCTCAAGAGAGCTGCCTCATTTGTGACACCAAAACCTTCCCTGCTCGAATGCTCGTATACAGAATGTTGTGAGGATCAAATGGGACACCATATGTGAACGCACTTCCCTGTCTTTCTTATCTGGTCACATCTAAACTGTAGTGTTGGGCAAATTGTCAACAGACAAAGGGGAGATAGGGCAATTCATATTTCATATTTCACTACTTCCCCAGATTAGTTCACCATATTTAGGTAATTGATTCTAAAAGGCAGCCTTCCCTGAAGCCAGTGGGTTAAGAATCAGTTAGAACTGAGAAGGATAATATGTAAGACGTTGCAAGCTAGACGCCCAGCATTGACTTTTGTATATTAGTGTGCGTCATCCAATCCCTCAGTGGGAAGACAGGATAACAAGTGATGAATCACGTTGCAGGTCACAAGGTTGTATGCACACTAAATGAATCTTTGTGCTGTGGCATCCATGCGGTGTTTGGCCTTGATTTATAATTCTGTACAAAGTTCGTCACTGATGGAAAAGGGTAATAAAATAACAAGATAAAGCTTAATTAAAAGTACTTCTTCAGTAGATGAGGGGTCTGAGCACAGCTCACAAGAGTGTGACCTGTGGCTCTGGCCTCAGGACAGCTGGCTGACCAGGAGCAGGGAGCATGGACCATGGGGAAAGTTTCTCAGGGTTCTTTCCTCCACCAGGCACTGCCAGCAGCCAGGAAGCCCTCATTCCTCAGCCTAATCCTTCGGGTTCCCAGCAGCAGCTGGTGATGGCTGTTCTAGCTATCAAGGGAAAAGAGGAGACAAAAACCCAAAGTGTTTTCTAAGAGGCCTTTTCTTTTTGCCTCTTACTAAAAACACCAAGCTGGCCAGCTAGTTGGAGGCACGAACTTCGGGAAGCCATGCTGCCAGCCACAGGCGAAGGGCCATATGCCTATTATGCTGAAACTACTCTACCGGATTCCTGGACTTCTACAAAGGCACTCTCATCCTTGGGTATAACTCTAGGTTCTTCAGGGGCTCCCAGACCACGCTGAAGGATGAGAGCCAGTTTACAAGACACTGAAAGGTCCACAGCCAGGACCAAGGGTACGTCGATGGTGCTACAGATAGCCATTGCCAGAAGAACGACCAAAGACTAGCAAGAATTGTTGAATGAGTGCACAATTTTTGCCGTGTGGCTGACAGCATCTTGGTGCTCCTGGCAGGTGTTAGGCCTGAGCCTCTGAGGTGGAAGAGCCGAGCTCAGGACACTGGCACCATAGAACTGGTGGCCACATGTAATATCAACCGGCAACAGCTCTCCCAGGGACCTCCATCTCAACACTAAGACCCAGCTCCAGTCAATGACGAGCCAACTCCAGTGCTGGAAACCCCATACCAAACAACTAGCAAGACAGGAACACAACCCCACCCATTAGCAGAGAGGCTGCCGAAAATCATACTAAGTTCACACACACCCCAAAACACATCACTGGCCACAGTCCTGCCCACCAAAAAGACAATATCCAGCCTCATCCACCAAAAAACAGGCACTAGTCCCCTCTACCAGGAAGCCTACACAACTCACTGAACCAACCTTACCCACTGGAGGCAGACAACAAACACAACGGGAACTACAAACTTGCAGCCTGTGAAAAGGAAACCCCAAACACAGTAAGTTAAGCAAAATGAGAAGACAGAGAAACACACAGCAGATGAAGGAACAAGGTAAAAAACCCACCAGACCTAACAAATGAAGAGGAAATAGGCAGTCTACCTGAAAAAGAATTCAGAGTAATGATAGTAAAGATGATCCAAAATCTTGGAAATAGAATAGACAAAATGCAAGAAACAGTTAACAAGGACCTAGAAGAACTAAAGATGAAACAAGCACTGATGAACAACACAATAAATGAAATGAAAAATACTCTAGATGGGATCAAGAGCGGAATAACTGAAGCAGAAGAATGGATAAGTGACCTGGACAATAAAGTAGTGGAAATAACTACTGCAGAGTAGATTAAAGAAAAAAGAAAAAAAGGAACTGACGACAGTCTCAGAGACCTCTGGGACAACATTAAATGCACCAACATTCGAATTATAGGGGTTCCAGAAGAAGAAGAGAAAAAGAAAGGGACTGAGAAAATATTTCAAGAATACCTTTTCGGACCACAACACTATGAGACTAGATATCAATTACAGGAATAAAACTGTAAAAAATACAAAAACATGGAGGCTAAACGATACTCTACTAAATAATCAAGACATCACTGAAGAAATCAGAGGAAATCAAAAATTAACTAGAAACAAATGACGATGAAAACCTGATGACCCAAAACCTATGGGATGCAGCAAAAGCAGTTCTAAGAGGGAAGTTTATAGTAATACAATCCTACCTCAAGAAACAAGAAAATCTCAAATAAAAAACCATAAACAAGATGAAAAGACAACCCTCAGAATGGGAGAAAATATTTGCAAATGAAGCAACTGACAAAGGATTAATCTCCAAAATATACAAGCAGCTCATGCAGCTCAATATCAAAGAAAAAAACAATGCAATCCAAAAATGGGCAGAAGATCTAAATAGACATTTCTCCAAAGAAGATATACAGATTGCCAACAAACACATGAAAGGATGTTCAATGTTACTAATCATTAGAGAAATGCAAATCAAAACTACAAAGTATCACCTCACACCAGTCAAATGGCCATCATCAAAAAGTCTACACACAATAAATACTAGAGAGGGTGTGGAGCAAAGGGAACCCTCTTGCACTGTTGGTCGGAATGTAAATTGATACAGCCACAATGGGGAACAGTGTGGAGGTTCCTTAAAAGACTAAACAATCCCACTACTGGGCATATACCTGGAGAAAACCATAATTCAAAAAGTCATGTACCACATTGTTCATTGGAGCACTATTTACAATAGCCAGGACATGGAAGCAACCTAAGTGTCCATCAACAGATGAATTGATAAAGAAGATGTGGCACATATATACAATGGAATATTACTCAACCATAAAAAGAAATGAAATTGAGTTATTTGTAGTGAGGTGGATGGACCTAGAGTCTGTCATACAGAGTGAAGTAAGTCAGAAAGGGAAAAACAAATACCATATGCTAACACATATATATGGAATCTAAAAAAAAGAAAAAATTGATTCTGAAGAACCTAGGAGCTGGACAAGAATAAAGACACAGGGAGATCAGCTCGGTGCTTTGTGACCACCTAGAAGGGTGGGATAAGGAGGATGGGAGGGAGACACAAGAGGGAGGGGATATGGGGATATATGTGTATGTATAGCTGATTCACTTGGTTATACGGCAGCAACTAACACAACAATGTAAAGCAATTATACTCCAATAAAGATGTTTAAAAAAAGTAAAAGTAAAAACACCAAGCGATAGTTTCTAAAAAAAAAAAAAAAAGTACTTCTTCATGTAAATGTCTACACCCAGCAAAAAGTTATGGCTGGATTTGAACTGACAAGAATAAAGACAAAATTCATATTTTTCTTTCCCTAATTTTCGGGTTCAGCTGGTACCAGGAATCTGTTCACTGTGGTAATTTGATCACCAAGGCCAAATAATACTTCTCATTGACTTGAAAAATAGCTGAACATGTAGAGTAGCATAAATGCTTTTTGGTGAGGCACATTCTGACATCTTCTCCATAAAAGAGTTTTATTTACAAGTTACTAAATCTACCTTACTGCCAGGTAGTAATTTGATACTTAATGATCATTATTCCTATACTTTCACCATGAGGTTGACATGATGGTTAACCAGAGCCCCCACTACTTGGCTTGGCTCAAGGTAGCGGACTATGTAAAAAATTTTTAATAACATAGTTCATTTGAAAACCTGTAAAAAAATTCATAAAAGCAAAGACAACTTTACGGAGTTTGAGTCTGAGATTCCTGCCTTGAGTTGCTATTTTAATGCAGGGCTATTCTATTGGATGATGGAGATGTTCTGTATCTTCACTGTCCAGTACAGTAGCCATTATCCTCATGTGAATGTTAAGCACTTGACTGTGGCTAATGCTACCTGAGGAACTGAATTTTAATTTTAATTTTAATTGAATTTAATGTCAATTAACTAACTTATACAGCCACATGTGACTAGTGGCTACCATATCGGATAGCACAGTATGAGTTCTGTTCTCAAACACTACTGACTCCACCACATTTAAATTTAAGTATTAAAAGCAGTTTTCTAAACTACCTAATTCTTCTGCAATGAGTTACTAACTTCAGAGCACCAAAGTTTTGTGAATCCCATAACTGACTTTGTAAAATGCTTTTCCTTGTTTTTCTGATCTTATTTCTGTCTTAAAGCAGTGTCAGTGGCGATTCTAGTTTCCTTTGGTTTAAGCTTGAAGCAGCTAATCAAATGAAGGAGATGAAGAGTTGTTTTATTAATTTGGAGCCAGCACAGTAGGCAGACTCCCACGCTGTTCCAAGGTCAAGCTGTGTTTTTTTTTAACCCAAGGATGCCGGGATGCTGCCTGGCAAATAGCTTCACTTTGAGTCACCAACAAGAATGATCTGAAGAAATTTCCGACACCACATGTCTACAAGGGATGTTAGTGGCCACCTTATCCTTTTTTAAGTAAAAGACTCCATGTGTTAATAACATCTGTGATTCTCTTCAACCTGACTCTGAACTGCTGCAGACTCAGCTGAACATATAATGAAATAAGACAACAGTCCTGGCAAGATGGTCAGGAGGGAGATGATTGAAGGCAGCTGATGGGAAGTTTTGTTTTGAGAGCTAGTTAGCCTTATTAGCGTCTAGCATAATGTTGCATGTAGGAGGTGGTCAAAATTATTAGCTGATTGTTGCATAATTGATAGACCTAAAATTGGAAGAAATACCAGATTTACATATTGCACAAAAATAAACAGTGATAGTATATTGCTACCCTATGCTCTTTTTTTCTTTAAAGCATCCAGTATAAATATATCCTAAATATACAATCCATTCAATTTGGCCTCAAGCAATGTGAGTTTTCCAAAGCCTTCTTTTATGTGCCCAATGCTGAAAATCAGGTATCCCAAGCGCACTGTTCTAATGTTTGTTCTGAGGTTTTGTGAGTTCTCAGGATGCTTTCATACCTAAATCAGAAAATTCATATGTGTCATCGTGAGTTAATTGTTAGTAATGTGTTTTTAATATGGATAGTCAAAGCAGTTATTTTTACAGATAAAAGTAGAAATATCTTGCCAATAATTCTTCACTCATTTTTATCTGGTCTCACATACATAGATACTTTGTAGGTATTTAATTCAAAGATCAACCATTTTATGAAAAGTGTGAAGCCACAGTGCTTTGCTTCTGTGGACTAGCCTTCAGAGATTATGAAGAAACCCATGTGTGGGTAGAATTAAAAACATTTTTCAAAATGTACATAGATGGCTATATTCAAAAAGAAAATAAGACAAAAGTGAAATACTAGTTAGATCTCAAATCAGCATGAAATGAAGTTATAGGGGGAAAAAACCTCCCTCTGACAGGAGTCCGGCACACCCGTGTTAGGAGTTTGGCAGTCAGATAACAACGATCTTTTTCTTGGTATCAGTCCTCTGGGGATGGCAGGTAAGGTGAGTGTGTGTAAACTAATGACTCCATATTTCAGTTTGGGCATCAATAAAAGGGCCGTTAATAGTAACATGAGACAGGAAAGACAAACAGGTAGTTAAGGTCACAGGGTTTTTTTTTTTTTACAGGAAGTAAAACATTGATGTTGGAGGTGATGGAGGTAATACAGGTGATTCCAGGCATTTGATGAGAGCTCCCCGGGAGCCAGCCTGCCCACACCAGGCCCTCAATTCCTGTTAAAGAGGAGACACAGGCCTGCCTTAGAAGGAAGTCCTGAGCTGCTTAAAAGTAATGTATTTGAGGTTACTCCAAGTTACTAAATTGCAGTGAAAAGATAATTGCCTCAGGAATGTAGTAGTTTAAGGAGTTGCTTTAAAGTTAGACAAGGGAGAACAGATTTGATAGCGCAGGCTCTCTCTGAGGTTTCTTTTCATGTGAATGAGAAGGTAGATGAGTTAAGCGATTGTGTGGAAGCACTTTAGAGACGAGAGCCACGAGCAGCGGCAACGGTGCAGCACTCCCCTACCGCCTCCTTACTGAGGCAGTGGCGGTACCTCGGGGCCTAATTAGATCGGTGGGCAATTTCCCTTCCAGACACGTGGGAATGAAAACTGGGATGCAGGGAACACAATTATACCAGAATACATTCCGCTCACAGAACCTCCCAAATCTCTCAACCCCTGCCTTCTTCTTTCTATTCATACCCTTACTCATATCTTCAAGCCCTCGCACCTAGATTATTAAAATAGCTTTCTACCCATTGCCTATGCACCATTCTTCCAAAAATACCCTTTTAGGATGTAAATTTGATCTTGTTATTTCTTACCTAGGAACGCCTCAGCAGTTTTCCATGGCCAGTTCCTCCAATGATCTATTTCTTTCCTGCCTCTTAGCTCCTGTTCTAGCACTCACCTCACCCAGAAGGTTGGCCAGCACAAGGAGGAAGAGAAGGAGAAGCAGGATGGAGAAGAGTACCTGCCTGCTCCTGAGTTCCTCCTGTGTTATGTGCTTTATAGTTGTAACATTATATCATTTTCTCCATAACCTTTTGGGATAGGTATTGCTCTTTCCATTTTATTGAGGAAAAAAGTGAATGGGCAGAAGGGATAAATAAATTATGTAAGTCATCTTTGCAGTAAGACTTAGAACCAGCAATCAATCCAGATCTGTCTCCAAAACTTGTTTTATAACCATCGCTTCTCGGTCTTCAAATATACTATTCCCTCCATATCAAATGCTACCCCCACCCCTGTCTTGGACCAATTGTTGAACTTTTATTCATCCTACAAAACCCTGTGCATGAATCACCAACTCTTCAGCGTCATCCTTGACTCTCAAGAGAGCATTCATCAACTTGTTCTACCACATTATGACTATGTTTTAAACAGCGACATTGCATGTGTCATACCAGCCTCTAATTATCTGCTTGACATGACTCTTTCCCTTACTAGACTGCTCTTGGAGTTGCTTGAAGCCAGGAACCATGTCTTTCCTTGTTCTGAGCTCAGTGATTTGCATACTACCCAGGGCATAACTGGTACTCAGTCAATCTTTGTTGATTTGAACAATCGTGTTGTGGAAAGAATAAACTGGTAGATCAAAAGCCTTTGGTTAAATTCTTAACTAGAATTTAGCAAACCATCTATGTGAGTATTAGCAGATTGTCTAACCTCTTCAGGCCTCAGAAAACTTATTTGTAAAATTAATGGAGGAATTGGGGGTGAGTACTGAATTGTCCCCAATTATCTCCTCAGATTCTAAAATTCTGCACACTTACTCTTTGCATACAGTGTGTCTGGAGGGAAAACTACTGTAATAAGATGCAAAATGAAACACAGCATTTGTATAATTGCACTTGCTGAACAGTTGATGGAACTTAACTGTATTTATGGGGTAACTGGGGGGGGGAGGCTAACCATCTCATAAATAAACCACTTTATGAGTTTTTAATGTGTTCCATATTAAAAATGCATTACTTTCCATGATAAATTAAATAGCATTTAAAACTGACGTTTCATCAGGAACAAGACAAGGTTGCCCACTCTCACCACTATTGTTCAACATAGTTTTGGAAGTTTTAGCCACAGCAATCAGAGACAAAAAAGAAATACATGGAGGGGCTTCCCTGGTGGCGCAGTGGTTAAGAATCCGCCTGACAAAGCAAGGGACACAGGTTCGAGCCGTGGTCCAGGAAGATCCCACATGCCGCAGAGCAACTAAGCCCATGTGCCACAACTAATGAGCCTGTGCTCTAGAGCCTGCGAGACACAAATACTGAGCCCACGTGACACAACTACTGAAGCCCGCGCGCCTAGAGCCCATGCTCCACAACAAGAGAAGCCACCACAATGAGAAGCCAGCTCACCACAACGAAGAGTAGCCCCCATTCGCCACAATTAGAGAAGAGCCCACGCAGAGCAATGACGACCCACTGCAGCCAAAAATTAATTAATTAATTATTTTTAAAAAGAAATAAAAGGAATCCAAATTGGAAAAGAAGTAAAACTGTCACTGTTTGCAGATGACATGATACTATACATAAAGAATCCTAAAGATGCTACCAGAAAACTACTAGAGCTAATCAATGAATTTGGTAAAGTAGCAGGATACAAAATCAATGCACAGAAATCTCTTGCATTCCTATACACTAATGATGAAAAATCTGAAAGTGAAATTAAGGAAACACTCCCATTTACCATTGCAACAAAAAGAATAAAATACCTAGGAATAAACCTACCTAAGGAGACAGAAGACCTATATTCAGAAAACTATAAGACACTGATGAAAGAAATTAAAGACAATACAAACAGATGGAGAGATATACCATGTTCTTGGATTGGAAGAATCAACATTGTGAAAATGACTCTACTACCCAAAGCAATCTACAGATTCAATGAAATCCCTATCAAACTACCAATGGCATTTTTCACAGAACTAGAACAAAAAATTTCACAATTTGTATGGAAACACAAAAGACCCTGAATAGCCAAAGCAATCTTGAGAAAGAAAAATGGAGCTGGAGGAATCAGGCTCCCTGACTTCAGACTCTACTACAAAGCTACAGTAATCCATACAGTATGGTCCTGGCACAAAAACAGAAATATAGATCAATGGAACAGGATAGAAAGCCCAGAGATAAACCCACACACATATGGTCAACTAATCTATGACAAAGGAGGCAAGAAAATACAATGGAGAAAAGACAGGCTCTTTAATATGGTGCTGGGAAAACTGGACAGCTATATGTAAAAGAATGAAATTAGAACACTCCCTAACTCCATACACAAAAATAAACTCAAAATGGATTAAAGACCTAAATGTAAGGCCAGACACTATACAACTCTTAGAGGAAAACATAGGCAGAACACTCTATGACATAAATCACAGCAAGATCTTTTTGACCCACCTCCTAGAGAAAGGGAAATAAAAACAAAAATAAACAAATGGGACCTAATGAAACAAAAGCTTTTGCACAGCAAAGGAAACCATAAACAAGACGAAAAGATAACCCTCAGAAGGGGAGATAATATTTGCAAATGAAGCAACGGACAAAGGATTAATCTCCAAAATATACAAGCAGTTCATACAGCTCAATATCAAAAAAACAAACAACCCAATCCAAAAATGGGCAGAGAACCTAAATAGACATTTCTCCAAAGAAGATATACAGATTGCCAACAAACACATGAAAGGATGCTCAACATCACAAATCATTAGAGAAATGTAAATCAAAACTGCAATGAGGTATCACCTCACACTAGTCAGAATGGCCATCATCAAAAAGTCTACAAACAATAAATGCTAGCGAAGGTGTGGAGAAAAGGGAACCCTCTGGCACTGCTGGTGGGAATGTAAATTGATACAGCCACTATGGAGAACAGTATGGAGGTTCCTGAAATAACTAAAAATGGAACTACCATATGACCCAGCAATCCCACTACTGGGCATATACCCTGAGAAAACCATAAAAGAGTCATGTACCACAATGTTCATTGCAGCAGTATTTACAATAGCCAGGACATGGAAGCAATATAAGTGTCCATCGACAGATGAATGGTTAAAGAAGATGTGGCACATGTATACAATGGAATATTACTCAGCCATAAAAAGAAATGAAATTGAGTTATTTGTAGTGAGGTGGATTAACTTAGAGTCTGTCATACAGAATGAAGTAAGCCACAAAGAGAAAAACAAATACCATATGCTAACACATATATATAGAATTTTTAAAAAAACAGTTCTGATGAACCCAGGGGCAGGACAGGAATAAAGATGCAGACGTAGACAATGGACTTGAGGACATGGGGAGGGGGAAGGGTAAGCTGGGACGAAATGAGAGAGGGGCTTGGAATGTAAAATAGCTAGGGGGAAGCAGCCACATAACACAGGGAGATCAGCTCAGTGCTTTGTGACCACCTAGAGGGGTGGGATAGGGAGGGTGGGAGGGAGACGCAAGAGGGAGGGCATATGGGAATATATGTATACGTATAGCTGATTTACTTTGTTATACAGTAGAAACTCACACAACATTGTAAAGCAATTATACTCCAATAAAGATGTTTAAAAAAAAAAGCCGATATTTCCCTTCTTACCTTTAGTTAAATGAGATTTCTGCTTATTTTGGTTATATGATTAAGTAGCACAAGCTACCTGAGATGTAGACTAATATTGGAAAATATCCCTCTAAATATGAAAAGAGGATTTTGGAGCCAGAAGAGAACTAAGAACCAGATCTAAAGTTCAAGGAATGGAGACAGCACACAGGTGGTTAATGGTGAGGTAGCCTCATCCCCAATTTCCAGATGATTGACTAACTGGAATCTCACTGCCATGAGTTCACTGCCACGCTGTCCCCTCCAGATATGATCAGTAGGGAGTGTGGTCAACATATGCAGTCGACTTTGCCTCACCATGATCTACTCCCCTTTTCTCCCATCAAGAGTAGCCTGCCCCTCCTTTCTCAGTGAGGGGTTGAGCATGAAGCCACAGAAGTCAGTTAGCTTCTCCCATCACCCAGATCCAGGAAGTGGTCCAGAGTGGACAGGTCATCCAATCAAAACCAAGGAATCAATGAGAAGATGGAACTCCTAGGAAAAGAAAACTCCTTCTTTCTTCCTTCCTTCTGGAAGTGAATGAGTGCTTTTGTCAGCCATCTTGAAGATGAGAGAAGAGCTTGGAGCTGGCACAGACCCTCCATCGTAGAGAGCTGAGTGTGGAGCCATTACCAAAAAGAAAGTCACAAGTACAGAGAGAGAGAGAAACTAGATCCTGTCTACAGTGTTTGTACCTTAAATCCACCCTTATCTCTGGAGTTTTCCCTATCTCTGGACTTTTTAGTTACATGGCCAGTAAGTTTCCTTTGTTACTTAAGCCAGCTTGAGTTAGTTTTTCTGTTACTTGCAAAACAAAACAAAACAACAACAAAAAAACCCATATATTTCTGATAGAGATGGTCTATGCTATTCAAGGTTATCTATAGAATGGAAGCATTTTGATAGAATGCATTTCAATTTATCTACATAAAGGTGCAAATTTTTTTCCAGGTTAAATTCAGAATGGGAGTCCTTATCTGTAAACCTTACTGCAGATCAAACTGCCGAATCTCAATCTCAATACTTGTTTTAGATCCAAGGTAGCTCAGAAAAGAACTTCAAAAGCATGTACCTTAAATTCTTAGAATCTAATTTTAATTGCAATTTTCCTCCCTTTTATAATAGTAATATACAAATTTGGAAATTAGGAATAGAGGAAAGGGGGAAAATCACTCACATTCTTACCACCTAAAAATAACAACTCCTAATATTTGGTGGTTTTTCTTCTAAACTTTTTGCTGTCCTTTTTTCTCTCTTTCTTTTTTTTTTTTTTTTTTGCGGTATGCGGGCCTCTCACTGTTGTGGCCTCTCCCGTTGCGGAGCACAGTCTCCAGACGCGCAGGCTCAGCGGCCATGGCTCACGGGTGCAGCCGCTTCGTGGCATGTGGGATCTTCCCGGACCGGGGCACGAACCCGTGTCCCCTGCATCGGCAGGCGGACTCTCAACCACTGCGCCACCAGGGAAGCCCTGTCCTTTCTTCTTTAATTGAGTCCATTCAGATTGTTAAGTATGATATCTGTTTGTCTTGATTTAAAAAGTGAACTTCAGGTCAATATGAAAGACTTAATTGATGTGGAACATCCCGCACACACATACACACTCCAAGCAAAAAGAGTTGCTGAATAAAATGTAACAAAATAAATTTAAATGCAAGCTTAAGGCCTAGAAAGGGAAATCTCCAGATGTCAGAACAAAGGGAGCACCAAAATCAGAAAAGCAGACAACAGGGTACAGGCATTATGTCATTCAGGAAGCAGAGAAGCTCTGTTTCATGAGGCAAACAGATAACTCCATGAGTTATCTGTTTAATAATCCAGCTTTACAAACATAATTATTATTAGAAAATCACTCTATTTTCTGGTTATATGTTGGGTCAACTTAAGTTTTCAGCTACGATTTTGTATATTTTTCTCTTTGTTCATAGGTAGGAGGAAATCCAGAGATGCTGTTCAATGGGTGGTAGTCAGAGTTCTGCTAATTAGGAGTTCCGAATTAACTTTAAAATTTTTCCTAAATATTTTTTGTTTTCTTCTATCAAGCACATCTCTGGGTATAAAACAAAATACGTAGCTCTCTCTGCTCTTACTAAGGTTAACAGTAGCCTCCATGTTCCTAAATCCATTTGGTCTCCTCTCAGTTCTCACCTTACTGACCTCTCAGCAGTATTTAACACAGTTCATATCTCCAGCCTCCTTCCTTCATTTGGCTTTTTCTTCATTAGGCTTTTTCTCTTTTCTGTTGACACTTACTTGGCAGTCTCATGGCTTGACACTCTCATGATAGATTGATGACTTCAAGACGTATGTCTTTATATCTTGAATATAAACCTGCAGCCCAGACCTCTCCCATGAACTCCAGGCTCTTGTCTACTTGATATTTTTCCCTTGTGGTCTAATAGGTGTTTCGGCCTCACGTGTCCAAAAGCCATGCTCCTACTCTTCCTCCCACCAGATCTTCCCCTGCAGTCTTAACTCATCCCATTTAAGGGCAACTTGACTGTCCCAACTGCTCAGCCAAGTAACTTAGAGTCATCTTTGATTATTCCTTTTATCATATGCTACATCTAATTTATTTGCAAATGCTCTTAACTCCACTATTAAAAGTGACCCAAAATCAGATTGCCTCTCACCATTTTCACCCTCATTCAACCTACTGATATCTCTTACTTGGACCATAATAGTAACTTCCTAATCAGTAGCCCTGCTTCTACCTTTCAGTCTATTTTCCAACTTAGCTGTTGGAATGTTATTCATTCCATGATGGTCCTGTTAAAAAAAGAAACCCTGTGTAAAACTAAATCAAATCATGTCACTCTCCTGACCAATACTCTCCAAAGTCTTCCATCTCAAACAGACTGGAAGCCAACATCTTGTAAATGGCCTACAAAGACCTGCATGATTTGGCTTCTGTGCAGTGAAGTATTAACCTTGACCAAAGAAAGGTTTGACCCTTTGCCCCCAGCTCCTGAGAGATGACCTCTAAGCCCTTGGAATGCTCTACCCACCAGGAGTGTGTTTATCTACCTGGAGGCCTTGGGCCATGCCTGATGGTCTATGCTATACAGTAGGGTCCTTGGGCCACAAAAAATCAGCTTGACCTCCATACAGGCAAGAGACCAAGGTCAACCACGCAGGTGGTCAATGTGTCTATGTGGCCGATCTGCAATGAGAACTCTGGGCACCAAGGCTCTGCTAAGTTTCCCTAGTTGGCAACGTTCTATGCACACTGTCACACACTGTTGCTGGGAGAAAAGTGCTCTCCACATGGCTCCAATGGAAAGGGCAGCTAGAAACTCTGTGCCTGGTTCTCCTGGACCCCACTCTGGCCACTTCATCCCTATGCTGATTGTAATCTGTATCTTTCTCCTATAAAAACTATACGTGTGAACATAAAAGCTTTGCTGAATTCTGTGAGTCCTTATAATGAATCACTGAACCTTAGGGAGGTCTTGGGAACCTCCTGAACTTGCAGCACTTCCTTTACTTTCTCAACATGTTTTCTTGCTACTCTACGGATCATTCACTCTGCTCATGCCTCACTGGTTTCTGTGATGTTTCTCCCTTATACACTTTTACTCTAGGCTTGTGCTGTACACTCTGTCTGGAGTATTCTTCCCCCAGAAGCCCATATGATTGTCCTTTTCACCTCCTTCAGACATTTATTCAACTGCTGTCTTCTCAGTTGGCCTTCCTTAGCTACACTATTTAAAATTGTAACTCTCCCCTGACACATATACTCATCTTCCTTCCATGTATTGTGTTTCTATAGAGAACTTATCCTTTCTGAAATGTTACACACTTTATTTTGTTAGTTTATTGTCTACCTCACCCCAGCTAGGATGAAATCTTAAAGAAAGCAGGGAACTTAGTCTGTTTTGTCACTGCTGTGTCCCCCATGTCTGGAATAGTGTATAATACAGGTGAGCACTCGGCAATAGCTCTTGAATGATAGAATAAAATCTGTGTCTGTCTGGGAGGATATAAGCTAAAGAGTTCAACAGAACAACAGATACTGCACCCGAAACAATAAGGACTGGTTAGCGGTCGTACAAAATAACTTCATAAAAGAGTGCCACCAATGAATACTAAAATATGGATTTGTAGATTTGGCTGTGTGAACCTGATTTTCCATCTTCTGAGAGAATATATTTTGGATCACCCAACAATTTAAAGGGGTCATGAGATATAGCAGGGAAAATATTTAACCTATACAGGACATGCAGAAACCAAGGACAGGTGAACATGGAGTCAGAAATGGAAGGTCCTTGGATAGGAAATGGTTGTGAGGAAGGAGCAGAAAGAAGATAGTTGGACTCTGTCCACTGTCATTGAGTCTCAACCAGGCTCCCTCAAGCAATTAAAGCCCCTGAGTGGATAAGTACGACCCTATTGTTGCCATTGCCCATCCCACTAACACTGAATTGAACAGGTCAGGGTCTTGCTCAGGAGGTGGAATGGGGCCAGGCTCCAAAGAGAAACCCCACAATGACCTATTGATACCCCAAGGTATCATCTTGCAATTGCTGATCACCACCCGAAGAGTGCCTTTGTTGCATGCCATGTTGTTCCTGGAAAAGTCTGATCTGTACCAAGAACAAGAAGATCCAATCAGAACTCACAATCATCCACAATTGCTGAGTAGAGAGAGAACCTTCTAGAATATTTAGGATGATGTAGAGTCATCCAGGAATCCCAACAGGAGGGCTGACCCTCCAGACTCATCTCTGTCTTTTGGGAAATGACACCTGGGTATTATAATGAGACGATACCCTTCTTGTAATGAGATGGAAATGGAAATTGATTAGGAAAAGAGTAAACTAAAGAGGGCTAGTCTATGGGATTGATGGACAGGGGTAAGAAGGGGAGAGCTTGTGGTGGGAAGGAGTGGAGGAGAGACCCATGACTCCGTAATGTGGGCATGTTAGCAACACATCTGAGGAGAAGCAAGGAATACGCAGAGTGAAGGCTGTGAGTATCTCATCTGGTCACAACCCAGGACTCCACTAGGACTGGACAGTGACATCACAGAGAACTTTCTGGAGGAAAGTACAGTGAAGACTCTGTGAATAGAGTGAAATAACTGAGTGAATGGAAAGTGAAACGAGATGGATGTCTGAGGAGAAGAAACAATAAAGTGGACTTATGACATTATAATGGGCAGCTTCAAAGGATTCTAACATCCAAGATTTAAGGACCTATTTCCTACGAGAACAATGCTGTCCCCCAAGTACCACTAAAACAAATGAGGGCACTTTGGATCTTTTCAGTAAAGAGAGATGGTTGGGAAGTAAGTGGGAAGGAGGCTGTGGATGGAGAGTCTGGTGGAGCAGCCCCCTGTGTCTGATAATCCAGCAGATTGTCTGCCAGTGAAAAATGAGGGCTTATTCCTCATACACTTGCTTAATCATTCATTTATTCAGCAAACATTTATTGAGTTTTACACTAGATACCAGATTCTGGGAATTCTGCAATTAACCATACAGATAACATCCCTGTCCTCCTGGAGTTCACACTCCAGTGAACGAGACAAACAATATGGAAACAAACAAATACAAGTGGTAAGAGGAAAAAAAACAGAAGAAAAAGAAAACTAAATACAATTTTCTTTCAGACAAACACAAACTGAGGTCATTCAATTTAAGCCCAAAATGACTAGAAGAACAGAAACTTCCACAAGAATATCTGGAGTGTAGAAGGAATTCTTTGTTTCCAGTTCAAGACCATTTCATCTGATGTGCAAAAGACAAGGTAAGTTTTTCTGATATTTGGGCTATATATGTTGTAATTTCAAATCAGTGGGGAAAATTTAGGCTATCAAAACTGACTTTGGGAATTTTAAAAGTATAAATTTAAGTTGCTATCTCATATAAGAACTTTGAGCTGGGATAGAGACTTACATATGAAGGATGAAACCATAAATGTGCTAGAATACATTGCAGAAAGACATATTATCCTTTATGGGGAAGACCTTTTGAAGTAAGACATTAGAGCCATAAAACATAAGGGGGGAAAAAAGAGTAGTAAGAGGAAAAATAGGGGTAAAGGAAGGAGGTGCTAATTTGATGAATTTTACAAAGATGTTACAGCAAGGATTAACCTTTTGGGAAATTATGCATAGAGATTCTGTTCTTACACAATGGTCATGTCAAGAAGCAATCACGGCTCCTTTTAAAACCCATAACCAGTTTCTAAATGCACATGTTGTCACTGTGTGTTGAGTTATCTAATGCTGCAAAATTTCAAAAGCAGGGTGAATCAGTGATCTGTTACAGACCCTCCAAATGCTAAAGCAAGAGCTTAGATACTTAATGAGCTGCACATTCTGCACCCACACTCTACAATTTTCAGAGCTTCTATCTCATTCTGCCTTAACAAATTAAAAGGAATATCATGGAGGGAAAAAGAGACAATTGGGTCAAAACTCCCTTATCTAAAAATATTCCACGTGACCCACTGAGAGCCTGTGTCTCCCTGGCTGCTGTGGCCTCTCAGCTACTCCCACCTCTCCCAGTGGGCTCACCAGGATGTGTGGCCAGAAGCCACACTCTTCTGCTCTGCAGCCAGTTTGGAAGAGGCCTCTCCCTTTGGCTGCTGCTTTAGTTTCTTGGGGTGGTTCCCTGGCCAAGCTTTATGGGTGCCTGATTTGGAGGCTAGAGGGTCCCAGGTAATCACATACTTGGCCCTGCCTGCCCTCCCTGCCTGTCAGTGCTCAGAGGACCTCACTCAGGTCCTGGTAATTCTCAAGCCCCCCACAGTGCACGCCCCTCAGCAGAAGTGCTAAGCAGATAAACATAGGGGACTGAATTTATGTAGGTCAGTTAGGTCAGTATGTCTTTGAGATCCACCTCAGCTTTGAACCTAAAGGTCAAGATGACGATGTGGTAGCCTTGTTGGGGAGCTGTGGAAGACACAGTCCTCCATGCGGAATTGGTAGCTGTAGCCAGGAGGCCTTCGGGCCGAGCTTAGAGACTGTGTTGGCGCCATAGCACCACCTCCCAACCCAAAGCAGACACTGCAATTAGTCACCACCCTCTTTCCCACTGACCTCCTCCCTGTGCTAAAACTAATTCCAGTCCGAACTATGCCAGATTGAAGGAAATGAAAAAGCCATGACAACAAAATACAATATTTGATCCTGAACTAGATGCAGTACTGGTGGAGTAAAAAAATTGCTATAAAGGGCACTATTGTGTCTGCTGGCAAAATGAGAATACAGACAGTAGATCAGATAAAAACTAGGTAAATCTGACTGAAGTTGGTAATTGTACTTGGGGGTGTATGAAAGAATATCCTTACTCTTAGGAGGTACTGAGGGGTAAAGGGCTATTATGGATGTAACTTACTCTCAAAAGGCTTGGAAAAATACATTGGAGGTAGGGGGAGGATGCAGAAAACAAGCAGGTAAGAACACGATCAAATGGAGCAAAATGTTAACAATATATTAAAGATTAAAGTGCTACAGATATTCTATATATTATTCTTGCAATTTTTCTGTATATTTGAAATTATTTTCCAATAAAAAAGGTTTTTTTTATAATCTGATTTTAAGACTAGATAGGTTGTCTAAAAATAGCTGCTCTACTACCTGAACTTCCACCATTAGAGGTTTCTTTGGATATGACATATTTTACAGATACCCCAGGACCCCACCTTCAACTGGGACCGCTTTGCCTTCATGTGTTTTTCTGCATCATGATTGTTTGAAACACACTGTCCTGGAATGTATCTTCATCTGAACATTGGCGCACATCACAAAATGTATAATTGAAATCTTAGGGAGCATCAGTTGATAACTAGCTAAGGGCAAGGCAGAGGAATCACTGATGAGAGGCTAAAGTGTTAGGCGTGGAGAGGTGTCCCATGATAAGCAAAAACCTGGTTACAGAGGAGGAAGGGCACCATCATTTGACCACCTTCTAATTTGGTGCTGAGCCAGACCTGCAGGGTCATGGTTCTAA
This sequence comes from Neophocaena asiaeorientalis asiaeorientalis, assembly GCF_003031525.2. NCBI lineage: Eukaryota > Metazoa > Chordata > Mammalia > Artiodactyla > Phocoenidae > Neophocaena > Neophocaena asiaeorientalis. The sequence goes on from NW_020171832.1 coordinate 865,178, forward strand.
GAACATTCGTGGGTTCTGAGCCAGACTTCTCCCAGGCAATCCTGACAACACAATCCTTCCAGATTCACTACATCTGCTCCATCTTAACTGTGCGACAAGATGCCTTCACCTGAGATGGGGCAGAAAACATTAACAGAACATTCTCTGAAGGAAGGCCAAGGGGATGACATGTCTGCCTTTCTTTTCTCCACCAGTCACCCACAGAGGTCTGTAGTGTAGTTCAGAATCCCATTCTTGGAAACTCCCAGATGTAGAAAATTTGTTCTATCAAATATCTAACTGGGTTAGGTTATGATAACATATCCCTGCTACAAGATTCTCAGAATCCTAAGTGTTACTGGTCATAACTTCTTACTTTTTCTCACTATAGAAGATTTCCCATTGTGGTATAAAAAGAGATGCTTCTTAATTTTCACAATCAAGGGAAATATACAGATTCAAATTTAAGTTCTGGTCTAGGATTGCCTGGAAAAAGTTTAAAGATTTCTGCTTTCTGTGGTTCAGGGAACTGAACGAAGCGCTTCATTTTTTTTAATGAAATAGTGCATTCTAGTGGCAGTTACGGGCACTGCAGAGAAATTTAGGAAGAGGTTTTGTATTTTTTCCCTTGGGTAAAAATATATTTGACTCACAGTTGCTCCTTGTGCAGGGAAACCAGGTCTCAAAATGCTTTGTTTTTAATATGAAACTGCTGCAACTTTTTCCTATATGAGAAAGGGAGTGTTCATATAACACAGTGTTGTTCTTGAGCCCTGAATTTCCAGTGTTTTCATTATGCATAAAACAACTTTCCCTCTGGAAAACCACATGTGGAAATTTCAAAACAGAATGAAATTAATATTTCAAATCCAAGGGGCACTCATCTCTCACTTTTGCTTAAATTTTAAAGCATTTTCTATCTAAACTGACACTTCTAAAACATACTCATTTCAGAACTGCTGTTCCATTCAATAGTAAATAAATATTCGGCCCCATTCTGAACAGGCCCCTTTCACTAAGCCTTCTAGGTCCTTTACCAGCAGGCTCTTAGGGTTTCAAGTAGTCACATAGGCTCTGAGACTGGACCATCTCAGTGTCTGCAACGTTCCTCCAGCCCAGCTGATGCCAGGAGAGCCACAGCCAGAGGACTCAGAGAAAATTAGCACAGGCCCCGAGACTGACCAAAATGAGGCCAGTCTAAAATAACTCATGTAGGCTTTTTTTTTTAATGTGGAAAATACAACCCCCTGCTCAGCTAGCATTTTTTCTAGGCTTTTGATTTTCATGGCCATGGCCATAGCTACTTTTCAAGCATGTCTGAGTGTGCCAAGCATTCCATGAAAAAAGTAGGTCAGCGGAGTATGCAGTGAAGGAGGGTTTGGAGGGTTGGGGGTGGGGGGCTGGGAGGAAGACAGTGAGCTCAATTTAGGAACAAAAATAATTTTCAACTTCCACACTGTCATGGAAATCATGAAAAGCGGAGAAGTCAAGAGGGATAGTCTTTCCTAAGCTTCCGCTACGTGACTCTGCGTGAATAGCTCTATCCTGGGAGGAGGGCTTTCTGTCCATTTTCATTTCATAGATAAGGAATCAGAGGATCAGAGAAAGGGGTTGGGGGCAAGGTGGTCTGCAAATCCTCCAGCCAGGACACCACAGTCTCACCTTGACGGAACCCAGGGAAAGAGTGTTCAGAGCGAAAACTAGTTCTTACTTATCATTAGAATCTTCATTTAGAGATCAATGAAAATTCTATCAGTTAATGAATGTTTTCAAACGCTTTGCCAGGACACCTTTGTTACAAGCTGGTAGGTGAGTGAGGTTTCTCTCTAGCTTTCCCGCCCTCTTCTTCAGGCCTGCCCGCCGGTGTCCCCACACAGCCCCTGTACCACTGTGCCACGCCCCGACACCCAAGCTTGCCCCTTGATCCAGTCTAGAGCCTTCTTTCCTATCTTCTCTGTTTTCAGGTCGGCCTGGCCGTTGTCCTGTTTCCTTCTTGCTCTACTGTCTATTAGCTTAGATTACACACCTCCATTTTAACAGAACTGGAGCTTCTAGTTGAAGAAATTCTCAGGCAGTGTGGCAAGTGAATGGGAGAAGTACCAGAAGGTACCAGTGGGCATTTTAGCCCTTTTAATTTCATTCTGTCTCAAATATTTCTGTTCTAGACACAATGCTAGGCACTGGAAATACACAGACTGATAAAAGATGATTTTTATCATTCTATTACACCATTTGGAGAGTAATTTATTCCAATGTTTCCTGAGGCTGTTTTCATTAAATAAGAGGCCATGTGTGAAGTAAAAAGAAAAAAAACACCTTCTCAATAGATCCTGAGGATATATTCCAATAGTAGAAGCAAAAAAAGAATGTATGTAAGCAAGTGAGGAAAGGAGAGTGATATGCTCAGAACTGTGCAAGATTTAATTACACGTGTTTATTTTCTGCCCCTCTCTCTTTTTTAGATAAAACACCACACCCTTTTTCTTTCAATCTCTGGAAGATGACTAAACGATGGATTCCTAGGATTGGTTAAGAAGGAGGTGAAGCGAGGAAACCCTGTTTGTTAGGCTCCCACCATGGCAGGCAGTGAGCTAAGCACTTTCATAAATGTGACTTCATTTAATTCTTACAACATTGTCATGAGGTAAGTTGAATTAGGCCCACTTTACAGAAGAGGAAACTGAGACTCAGCAAGGCTAAGTAACATATTATATCTAAGATACAGGAGGAAATATGGGGCTAGAGCACTATAAATGGGGGAAAGGGACATTCCTACTTGTCTTTCGAGTCTTTCTTTCTGTTCCCCAACTTCTGAATGCATATACCTCAAAGAAGCAATACATGCTATCTAAGTGCAAAGCACAGGAGGATTGCAAAATAGTATAAGCTCTAGTTGTTATCCTCAAGATGACAACAGCATACTTTTGAGACACACACACACACACACACACACACACACAATCCAAACTATATGGAACAAAGACAAGTCATTCTGTGAGAGAGAAGGGAGAGCCTGTGGTTTGGATTTGTCTCAGCAAGGGGGACGTGTGCGAATATTCTAGATGGGGAAAGCAATGATGAGTGAGACTCGATGTTTCAGGACAGGGATGGAGGGCCAGTGTGCCAAGAAGTAGGACTGACGCAGATTGCAGAGCAGAGCAATGAGAGCAGTGCCTGGAAGACTGGACTAGAGGGGGACTGCAGCATCCCCGGGAGGCAGGGCATAGGGTGTGTGGTGTGGGGGGGGATATGGAATGTGTA
>NW_020171832.1:868482-993352 GCF_003031525.2 Neophocaena asiaeorientalis asiaeorientalis
TGTGTATATGTGGTATGTGGGTGTGGGTGTGTGGGTGTGGTATGTGGGAGGGTGTGTACATGTGTGTGGTGTGTGTATGGGTGTGTGTGTGGGTGTGGTGTGTGGGTGTGTATGTTTGTATATGTGATGTGTGTGGTGTGTGGCGATATGGAGTGTGTGTGGGGTGTGTATATGTGGTATGTGGGTATGGGGGGTGTGTGTGGTGTGTGGACTAAGGGGGTATGTGGGTGTGTGTGTGATGTGTGTGAGGTTATGTGTGGTAGGGGTGTGTCTGTGTGTGTGGTGTGTGTGTATGGCATGTGTATGGTGTGGGGTGTGTGTGTGAGGGTGTGTGTTGGCATAGGGTGGGATGGGGGTTGGAGGGCTGGGAATAAATATGGATTATGGAGCGAGCACTGGACTGGGACCCAAAGGACAAGGGCTTTGTTGTTGGCTGGAAACACATCTCTGAGCTTCAGTTTTCTCCAGCTGTAAGACCAGAAATTGGAGCAGATTATCTCCGAGGTCTGTCCCACATCAATAATTCCAAAACTTCGCACCCCACCTCTCCTTTTCTTCTTTTGTCCCCTCCCACCTTCTGCTCAAGGCTATAGAAAATTTTGTCTTTGGTTGGCAAATAGCATTTGTTTTAAATGTGAGAAACAATTGTTTCATTCCATGAACCTGGACAAGCCCTGTCATTATAAAATAGCAAAATCTGTGTCATTATTATTGGGGAATTTTTTAAGTATAAATAATTTCAAACTAATTGATGCAGTTTCTATTAAACCAATGTCATTTCTTCTACCACACCCACTTGCTTTTACTGAATTGTTATTTTATATAATGCCCCTTTTTAATATTAGGGGCCCCACGAGAAAGAGCCCGAGGACACTGCTGTGTTTACTACAAGGACATTTTTTGAAGATATTAATTTACACAACGAAGAACCACGAGAGAACTTTCTCTCTGATCTCCACATCAGAGAGAAGTGTTCCATCCCTGAGCAGCTGGCTCGTGTTCACCTAAAGGACCCTGAGACTGCTGTAAAGAGCTCCATGGCCCTCTTCCCAGCTTGGTGCTACTGGAAAGCGCAGGGCCAAATCCAGGTGCAAGGGCATGGCTTGCCCATGTCACCCTCACTCACCCCAGGCTGCCTTCCTTTCCTGTTCTTAATCTTTCTAGGTCTCATACTTTTTTTTTTTTTTTTTTTTTTGCCCCACCCCACAGCTTGAAGGATCTTCGTTTCCTGACCAAGGATCGAACCTGGGTCCCAAGCAGTGGGAACACAAAGTCATTTTCGTTTTTTAAATTTTCCTGGTTCTATTCTTTTTTTTTTTTTTTTTTTTGGCCACACCACGCGGCTTGTGAGATCTTAGTTCCCTAACCAGGGGATTGAACTCGGCAGTGAAAGCACAGAGTCCTAACCACTGGACCACCAGTGAATTACCTCTTTTTTAATTTATTTTTATCTTTCTGAATTATATGCAGTTGGGCACCTTAAATACCTCTGGAAACAAGGAGGTTTAAAAATAAATAAATAAACACAACAAATAAATAGTCTGTACAACTGAAAGCTTTGTTTTCTAGACCAGGGGTCAGCAAATTATGGCCTACTGGCCAAATCTGGCCTGCCACTTGTTTTCATATGGTCTGTAAGATAAGATTGGCTTTTTTTTTTTAATGGTTTGGGAGGAAAAAAAGGAAGAAGATTTGTGGTATGAGAAAATTATATGAAACTCAAATTTCAGCATCCATAAGTAAAGTGTAATTGGAACATAGCCACGCCCACTCCTTTGCTTATTGTCAATGGCTGCTTCCACCTACAAGGGCAGAGTTCAGTAGGTAGGACAAAGGCAGATGTAGCCCATGATCTTAAAATATCTACTATGTGGCCTTTTACAGAAAAAGTTTGGGGTCCCTCGGATTAGACCTTCATTTTACATCCATTTGAGTTCCTCCCGGCTTATGTGAGTATTATAAAATTGCTTCAAAGCTGGGTGTCTACTGCATCCTTACTCCATCTAGATTGTTTTTGTGCTTTGTCCATAAAACTAATTCTCAGTGTACTTCTACTTTGACACAAGCTCAGGTTCACTGTCTGGCTCAGAGTCCAATGCTTTGTAATAGAGATAGCCTCCTAGAAATAACTGAAGGACCCTCTTGGGTGACTATTTCATAGATATTTTAAAAATGAATTCACAAAAAACTTCTATTTTTGCTGAAAATTCTAAGCCAACAGAAGGATCGACACAGCAACTTGGCACTTTTTACACCACATTCAAACAATTTCCTCCCATTTCTTTTCAGTTGATACATGTGTTTGCATATTTACTGATTTTTTTCCCTCCCCTGGTCACCCTTAGTTAGAAATATAACCAAATCTCCATGGAAACACAACATAATGCTCTCTCACAGATGATCGAGGGACCCGAGCAGCTGGTATTGGGCTGAAGGCTGCAATGGCATCTGACCAAATTAGGAAGAGAAAACAGCTTACCCAGCTCTTCCAGACCTCTCAGAATTCTAAGCTCAGCATGGAAACCTACACAGATTGTGAATTACTGCAGATTTTTTAAAAACTTCTCTTATTATTTTTAACCACTTTATTGAGATATAATTTACATACATACAATTCACCCGTTTAAAGTACAACATAATGATTTTTAGCATATACACAGGGTTATTATTGCAAAGTTTTTAATTCTTTCTTTTCTTTCTGAGAATACTCTATCTTCTCCATTTGTATGTTTCAGCTATAGGGGACTTTCATCCCCTGCCCCCAGAATGATTGACAGGAGACACAGAATAAGCAGGAACGGAACCTACATTTAGTGAACATCTACTGTGTGTTAGGAACTTATATGTCACACCAACTTATATGACTCCCAGTGTCACACAGTTTGTAAAGCAGAAGAGCTGGGATTTGAACTCTGGCCTGATTAACTCCAAAGCCCATTCTCTTTCCACTACACATGAAATAATACCCTTCAGAAAGAAGAAAATAGAAAAGGCAGGTTGAATGAGGTCTTTTAACATAGCCATGGTCTTGGGGGGAGGTGGAAATCAAGGTAAAGAAGAATAAAAAAGTCTCCTCACCTAACCCCAATTACAGCTATAAGAAGTCAAGGTCAAAAGCCAGGTTGGGCAGGAACCAAGAGAACCTGGATACTCTTCCTTAAAAATCCATCCCTAATGCTTAAAGGAGAATGTTTTAAATAAGGATACTTAATAAGTGCCTTGAAAAAAGAATAGACAAAGTACTATGGACATTTGGAGAAAGGAGTGGGGAGGGGTAAAGGTGACATGTGTCAGGAAGAGGTGGCAGAGAATAGCAAGTTCATCATAATTCAAAGCCTTGGCTATTTTCTGGGGCCAAGTATCTATTTAACTGTACTTTCTCTCCTCATATTCTGATCTAGGAACAATGATCTTCTAAGTCCCATTTCCTACAAGAATGTGGTCTAGTGGCACATACGCTTGCCTAAAAGCCTGCCTCTGTGAGATGGACCTGCCAGCCTTGCTCTCCAAGGCATCTTGAAGAGTCACCTCAGAACTGTACTCTCAAGCCATGCAGAGGATGGGATCTGCAGGCGTGCCTGGGAAACCAAGCTGGGATGACTGCTCCCCTCAAGCAGGTGGGCTCCAAGCCCCCACCCTCAACTAGGAGACCTTTGTTCTTACCTATTTGAAGGGAGCGTTCCTGTGCTCCATAAGTGCTTAGAAAACACTGTCCTAGAACATATCTTTGTCTAACACTGGCACACATCACAAAATATGTAGTAGATATTCAAACCAGGACTTTGAGAGAAAGAGGCCTGCCCTCTGAAGATTTATAAAAGTGTTCATGGTGATACCACCCATCCTGGGACAAAGATGCAAAGACACATTGTTTTTGAAACAGCGAAACAGTCCATCTTCACCAGATCTATATTCCACCATTATTACCACTGAGGGTCAAGGAAAGCATGGAGAATAGAGTGAGAGAATACGGAGAGTCAGAGAGAAGGTAGCTCCTTCTAGTAAAGACAGATTCAGGAAAGGTGGGTGAGGAATGACATCATCTCCTCCATCCTAGGGTGTAGAGCCATAGGTTCTCTTGGAAAGGTTGTTAGATTCTTCTTAGGCTCCACTTCTAAAGCATGATGGGGTGAGCTGTCTTATGTTTATATGCCCTATAAACCTAGAAGACTTCATTCGTCTTCTGCAGGAGCCCTTTTCTGCAAAAAGAGTCTGTGTGAAATACTTTGCTCTCCAGAGATGAGCCATCTCATTGCAAATTGCTTTATTAATCAAATTAGCTGATAACTAGAGCAGTAGGTACTGCATTAAAATAAACTTTTTGATTATAGAAAAATAAAATCATTTAGGGACATCTTGTCTATGCAAAAACAATCTTATTCTGTGAACTGGAAGTTTTGACTTGAGCTAAAACAACTGTTCTTTATAAACGCTAAGGGCTCCGGGTTTTGTTTTTTGTTTTTGTTTTCAGTTTCCAGCACCTTTGTCCCTCTGAACAGCTTTTGCTCAGCTTCCTGGATATTTAAAACTCTAGGCATTTGTCAAGGAAGTACTTGTGTGGGTACAGCTGGGTGATTTAGCTAAGCACAGACATATCTTATAGAGGTTTGAACAATAATTGCTCAGAAAAAAGAATGATCTTCCCATTCCAGAGCAATTTTAAAAGATTATACATCCAACCCCATACTAGGAAAAAATTTCTCCTTTTTGTTAATCTTTCACAGAATAAATGATGGTATTGGAAGGTTAGAGAACAACCAGTAATTTATCTTGGGCTACACTGATAAAAAGTGCTGTTATTTCAAGAACCTGCTCAGTCTCATGAACTACTTTATTAGCTATTAGCACAACCACATGATTCAGGCTTAAAAGAAAATAACAGCCTTGAAGGCCAGGCAGCATTAAAAAAATTCTAGTCTTAATTTATAAATTCCCTTAAGAAGAATAGAGCACCCATTCTTCATTACGTCTGCTAAATCACATACTTTTGCTTAAGTATCAAGCCAAAGACATTTCTAATGGCACAAGGTTGGGAACTTCCACAGGTGAATTGGACTATCTTTATGTAATCTTTGAAGCGAAGAGAAAGTGGACAAATTAAAGCTTGAAAAACTAAGGCAGCCCAAGAAGAGGGCTCACTGCGTTCATTTTTCTTTTCCTTCTGCTATATAGTATTTTTTTTTGCTATTTCAATCCTTCTTTCTTTAATAACAACAACCTTTGACTTCAGTGCAGTGCCCTGGTTGGATAACATTGCAACCAGCAAGTACCTGTAAGCCATGCCCGTCTCTGCCCTGGTGGTTTCCTGCAACGAAATTCCATGGACACGTAAAAACTTCTCCAGATATTTCCGTTCCGCTGCTCCACTGGACCTAACAGGCCAACAGGCTGCCTGAGGCGGAGGCTTTGTTACTGCTAGGTGCCGTCTACATTTCAGAGCCGATTCACTGGATTTGGGCAGACCCAGCTTGGGGCTGGGGATGTCTGCACAAGCAGGTTTATACAGATGCATACTTCAAAAACTCAAGGAAGCAAAGTTAACTTCACAGTACTTAGCTCTAAGACTGGCTGTATCTTGCTATGATTATCTTGGGTTATCTAGCTTTGGTGTGTCCCTAAAAGGGAGCAGCTTGTTTTCCTTAGATGTCCCTTATCGTTTTTGTATGTGAGCAGGCTCCTGAGCTCCTGGCAGAACTGCCGGTTATAAGTTCCTGCCAAAGCCTGTGCAAAACGAAGCCTGACCAAGGCCAATCGCATTTCTCGTCCCTGTAAAGTTTGAAAAGTCGAACTTAAGCAACCCCTTATTGGCCCTGGGGAAAAAAAAGTATGGGCACCATTCCCCATGTCTTTCTATTTAGGTAAAAGGAAATATTTTGGTGGGAGATAGGCCAAATATTCTCTTCTCATAAGGCCTTGGGGATGATTCATGAGTGTGTAATGAGATCTCTCTAAATCATCAAATATTCCATAATCAAATAATTTATTATACTAGTGACATGATTCATTTGGGTGAAAGGCCCACACCATTTTTCTTTTTCAGATGTTACAGTCAAATGATAGGAAATATTAATAAGGTGACTTTAAAAAGCAAAGGACCCACACAAATATGCCCAATTGATTTTTGACAAAGATGCAAGAGCAATTCAATAGAAGGACAGGCATTTTGACAAACGGTGCTGGAGCAACTGGACATTCATAAGCAAAAACAAACAAACAAAATTAACGAACCCTTGACTAAAACCTCACACTTTTACAAAAATTAACTCAAAATGGATCACAGACATAAATGTAAAATGTAAAACTAGAAAACTTCTAGGTAAAAACTTAGGAGAAAACCTCCAGGAACCGGGGCTAAGAGAAGAATCTTAGACTTGATGCCAAAAGCACAATCCATAAAAGGAAAAAATTATAGATTGGATCACATCAACATTCAAAACTTTTGATCTGTGAATGACCCTGTAAAGTGAATGAAAAAAGCAAATTACAGACTGAGAGAAAGTATTTGCAAATCACATATCTGACAAAGAACTTATATCTAGAACATATAAAGAAACAAAAACTCAAACTCAAGAATAAAAGCATAAACTATCCAATGAGCAAATGGACAAAAGGTATGAACAGACATTTCACTGAGGAGGAATGGCAAATAAGCACATGAAAAGATGTTTAATTATTAACCATTAGGGAAAATGCAAACTAAATTCACAATGAGATATCACTACACACCTATCAAAATAGCTAAAATAAAATGATAACACTAAATGCTGACAAGGATTCAGAGAACCTGGATCACTCATAAACTGCTGGTAGGAATATAAAATTGTACCACGACTTCCATAAAGAGTATGGCAGTTTCTTATAAAGCTAAACACACCAAACTTACCATATGAAACAGAAATTTACTCTTGAGAAATGAAATCTATGTTCACACAAAAACCTGTACACAGATGTTCATAGAAGGTTTATTCATAACAGCCCCAAACTGGAAACAACCCAAATTTTCTACAAAGGATGAATGGTAAACCATGGTATATCCGTGTTATGAATACTACTCAGCAATAAAAAGGAATGAACTACTGATACAAACAACATTGTGGGTAAATCTTATGCTGAATGACAAAAAGCCAATGCCAAAGGTTACATACTGTATGATTCCAATTATATCACATTTTTGAACTGACAGAATTATAGAGATGGAGAACCAGTTAGTGGTTGCCAGGTGAGAGGGAAGAAGAAAGTGGGGGACGGTGCCTCTGGCTATAAAAGGGTAGAAGACTGTTATGTCTTGACTATGGTGGTGGACACACCAATTTACACACGTGCTAAAATTGCATAGAACTAAATACACACACAAACACACACACACACGAGTGCATGTAAAATGAGTGAAGTCTGAATAATGTCAGTGGCTTGTATCATTGTCAATTTCCTAATTGAGATTTTGAACTGTAGTTATGTAAGATGTCATCATTGGGGGAAACTGGGTAAAGGGGATATGGGATCTCTCTGTATTGTTTCTTACAACAGCATGTGAATCCATAATTATCTGAAAATACAAAGTTTAAAAAAAAGCAAAGAGTCTCCTCATATAAGGTCCTTCCACCTTGTGATTCCAGCTGTGACTCTCCTCCAACCATGACTCCTGGACATGAATGGTTCATCCAGTTCAACAGGCTTCCTGCTCCCAGCCCACCAATCACCATATCTTTGCTCACTTGGCTTCTAGCCAGTCCCTTCAAATGTTCCCTTAAAGCTCACCTCCTCTAGGAATTCTTCCCTGAGATCCCAGCCCCTGGTATACAATCATTCCTTGAAATTCATCTTGCAATTCACTTCTAAGGCATTCACTTAACAATTCTAAACTGTTCCCAAACATTTGCACATCCCCAATGGTTTTTGCCATATTTTTGTAACACCTATACCATTATTTGTTTACCGTTTGGAGTTAGCTTGCGTTTTTTAACCTAAATGTTATGAACTGAATGTTTGTGTCCCTCCAAATTTTCATGTGTTGAAATTAATCTCCATTGTGATGGTATTTGAAAATGAGGTCTTTGAGAGTTGATTAAGTCATGAGAGTGGAGCCCTCATGAATGGGATTAGTGCCCTTACAAGAAGAGGCCAGAGAGCTAACTCACTCTCCTTCTGCCATATAAGGACACAGCCAAATATGGTTGTCTGTAAAACAGGAAGAGGGCTCTCAGCAGAACCTGACCATGCTGACACCCTGATCTTGGACTTCCTAACCTCCAGAACTATGAAAAGCAAGTGTTTGTTGCTTAAACCACATACTCTATAGTAATTTGTTACAGCAACCCTAACTAAGACATTCAGTAAGGAAACATTACAAGCATCATAAAAAGAAAAACTTTATCACTTGTAATAAAATAGAATGCAAACTGTAAAAAATAAATAAAATTTAAAATGAAGAATAGTATTAAACTGTAGGTGGAAATTATTGGTGTCCAAATGTCCTATCTTTTCAGTTTTTATTGAGAAGATTAAAAGGAGTTAGAGAGGTATTTAAGGTATTTTAGCACAGATCTGAGACTTTCTTTTCTTTCCTCTCTCTTTTTTCTTTTTAGGTTATCAGAAGAATTGAGAGGAAATTGAAATTGGAATATACCACCTTTACAATTGGAATCAAATTTATTTAATGCTCTATCTGTGTACACACTAATATCATCTCCTTGTCCACCAGTGGTACTTGTACCTAACTTGGGAAACACAGAATGATAATATATTGCCCCAGAGTATTAGATACCTCCTCCTGCAAGTGCACATCTAACTCCCCCTCTAGACTTACTCCTCTTTGAGGGGAGGGACGACTGTATCTGGCAAAAGCTTGTGACCTCCATAATAATCAGCATGGTGTTCTGTGCATGACTGACACTTCAAGGATATTAATGGTTTACTTGCTTGAATTTTAAATTCCCCAAAGCTACCTTTCCCCTTGTCAATCTGTTTCCATTTTCACCCCAGCAGCCAAAGCTCTGAGCCTCAAGAGAGAAATAAAAGCTTACAAGGAGAAGGCCAGAAAAGTTAGAAGAGAAATCAGGCAGCAGGACAGAGTTAAAGAGAAACTCGAATTCCCAAGTAAAGTTCTATCTATTGCTCAATCACTTACGCTAGCCACTGGTTAAATCAGCCACAGAAGTGGTTCCTCCAGTGGAGTTCCAGCCAAGGAAGAAACAGAGGTGATCTACAAGAGCAGTCGTGAATAATGAGACATGAGCCCCCTTCAATGTTTTTTTCTGCCCTCTGAATACAGAACCAGGCCCAAGAGAGGAGAGAGGGATAAGAAAGCCAGTATTTGTCTGAAACTGAAGTTTCTTTTCACTAAGTTCTAAAAGTTGAAAACTGTCATAAAAAGTCCCAGTTTGAAGATGGGGAGTAGAAACTATATTTATAAGGGAACTGTGTGTCTCTTTGGCTGTCAATGCAAATGAAAATCAACTTTAAATGACAAGTATAAGACTATAAGAAATGGCTCTGAGCAGCTAGGGGGACAGTTAATGTCTTGCTGTCTTTCTGTGTCTCGGGATGATAATTACTACATACTGTTCAGAATCTTGAACTATTATGCAAACCCAGGGTCAGCAGAGTGTGGGGAAAATGACATGGCCAACTGATGAGAGTGATGCTTCCAACCATGTTCTGCTGATGGGGTGCAAGAGGCCCTGGGACTTAGAAGTCACAAATAGAAGCTCACATAGCCCTGGATGGTGAACAGGCTTTATCCACACCTGCTCAGCATTCATAAATAACTGTGTGACCTTGAGCAGGTCTTGACCTCTCTGTCCCCTTAGTTTTTGTATGAGCTCAGGCTTAAGTAATCTCTAAGATTCTTCCAGATCTGATGTCCTGTGAGTCTTAAAAATTACTTGGGCTAAAATTCTGCAGAGATGAAAACCCTTCCTGTGTTGACTCAATGAATTATTAGCTAGTTCTCTAACATACCAGGCCCATGAGATTGATGCTATTATTCTTGGAATATACCAATTGTATTTATAGCCTAATTTTAAACTTTTGTTGGCTAAAGAGGTGACTTATTAAACACCGTATCCTAGATTTATGGACAGGGTACTGTCATCTAAAAGTTGTCTTGGACTACAGTTGAAAACCGAAGCAGGAGCTAGTGAGGCCAGGGGAATGGGACTGTGTTTCCATGGCTGGGGTGAAGGAGTGCTGGTTCTGTCCAAATGAATTTAGACAAGAGACACCAGACCACAGATCCGAGCCTGCCTTCCCATTCCGATTACTTATGGGAACTACGTCCTTTTGCTCTGCAGGTGATGCTGTGACAGAAAGCAGTCACCTGACTGAAACGTCTGCCTCCAATCCCACTGGGAACCATCAGAGGAGTTTCTCTTCTTGTCATTACCATCTTCTCTTCACCTTTGCCAGAGCTCCCTGCAGGTCTAGTTGTATGCGGTGAGAGCACAGTTAAAGATGTGTGGGTCGTATGAACGCCACACAATGAAGAAAACATTATCTTTGCTCTTTACTGCGAGAAGCTCACAGTAGAGGGGAGGAGGGAGACCAGTAAAGGTTACAGAGCAGAGCACTATGAGCTACAATACCGGCAAGCAGTGAGGAGACATGGAAACCCAGCGTCAGTGACAGCAGCAGGAAAGGGAAGGGGTTGGAAGGGTGGAGGGAGTTCTTTCAGAGGTTTGCAATCAAGCAAGAAGGCTAATCTTGAAAGTTTGTTTATCATTGATTGGACCTTTTCTAGACAATCCCTCTCACCTCCTTTTAGGCCAAAATGTGTTTAGGAATAGAATAAAACCGTCCCAGCAGGACTGGGGAAGGGACACACATTCAGTGCATGGGGTTACAGCATGGGAGTAATGGAGAGCCCCTGTTAAGGCAGCCTCAGCTCCCAAAAACAGCGCCTCCACCTCAGTCTCAGCCTGCTTTATCTCTTCTCCTTATCCTTGCAGCTGGTATATTATACACTATTGCACTACAACATAAAAACAACCCCTCCCCGAGGTGTAATTGTCATATTGCTAACATATGCACAGAGATACACATTGTAGCCTTGTCTTAAGAAAAACAGAAGCATACTTAAGGGCCACCAGGTCTTCGGGTCTCTTCCTTGACTAAAGGGCTTGTGCGCAGGACTGACCCTTGGTATCTCACTGCACCTGCATTTATCCCACACTGACCCACATCCACAACCAGAAAGCATCTTTGAATTTTGGTATTTGCAGCAAGTCTCCTTTCACTACTTTGGGTGTGACTCTCTTGCTCTTTCTGCAAGTGTCCCAAAAGATGACAAAACGTGGCCTTTGTTCTAAGGCTAATGCAAAGGAAGTGGCCAATGGGGCTGCAATGTGCAAAAGTACACTCTGTGGCCAGAAATGCCTTGAAATATGGCCACTGGGGACACAGAGTGCCTCGGAGAAGAGGTAGGTGAGGAGGAAGCAAGGTGGGACGTGAGGCCTTAGTCCTATTATATGGGCTTCACACTCTCTTTTTTTTTTTTTTTTTTTTTTAATTAACCCACACTCTCTTTTTAAGTAATGTTGAGCCACAGAAGGCTTGAGGTCAGGATAGTATTGTGGTCACATGCTGTCGAATCATCACTGAAGCAATGCTTCCAAAATGCTAAGAGCACGTTCCCCCCTTATCCCAGTCTGCTTTGGCCTGACTTGGAGAATTTCCACGGATTGGGGGTGGAGTATGGTAGAAAGAGCATGGACTGTGAAAGCAGGAAGACTTGGGTTCGATTCCTACCCCTACAGCAAAGTAGTGGATTGACCACGGGCACTTTCTGAGTGCCATTTCTTCCTCTGGAAAATACACCTCACCATATTACAACACAGCCTTGCAAAGATTAAAGGGAATATGGTATCTGAATAGCTGGCACAGAATGAACGGTGGTTGTTGTTATAGCACCTGCTGCATTGCACAACTCAAGGGACTGCCCATCGACACTGAAGCCTGTGTGGATGATGCCCTTGTGTTGCAGTGAACAGCAGGCCTGGCTATATGCATCCGATGTGGACAGACTGAGCAAGCAACAATTTTCAGGAGATTTCAATGCTATGGGCTACATGACTGCAAAATGGACGGGATGGCTTTAAATACGGGTCTATGGGTCTCTACCCTCTTCACTTTCTCCTTCCTAAAGAGAAGTGAAAGATTATCTGGATAAAGTTGATTTGTTCCTCATCTGGCGAGAAATCCCTCCATCCCTCCTTAAGCATCTACTCAGAAAGCAGATTTGAAAGCAGCAGAGACTCCCTCACCTCTGCGGTTACTGCTCCTGCTCTGCCAACGGGCTCATCCATTGTCTTCTGCACATTATTCTTTCAGGGTCTAGAACTTGTCCGAGACAAGGCTGGGAGGCCTATAGGTAAACCTCAGCTACAAACCAAGGCCTAAAAATGTATAGTTTCAGTGCTGTGATATGACACATTGTTGAGAGGTCTTATTGGGATCATTCCGTCTGAACCAATCTACCTCTTCATCATCTTCTTCTGGGCACTTAAGGTTAATCTAAAAAATCTATGATTCTACTGAAACTGTAAGAAATCTTAGAAATCAGCTGGTTCAATTCTCTTGTTTTACCAATGAGGAAAGAAACATCCAGGTAAATTGGCAACATTAAAAGTCAGTTATTGTAAGGACTGGAATAAAGTACAAGTTTCCAGGAGCTTTAGAAACCAGACAGACAGGAGTTTAAAGCCTTGCCCAACAATGTACTACTGTGTGATGTGAGTGCTCAGTTTTGTTTCTTCCTCAGAAAAATAGGGAAAACAATATTACCTCCTCAGAGTTAACTACGCTATACTGGTTTATGTATTTTGAAGCCCCACGTGTACTACCTTGCCTCTTGAAATGTCATTGCACTGTATCATAATTATAAATGTTTCATCACTGACTAAAGTGCCAAGGCAATCCTGCTGAAAATCAATCTGCTGAAAAACCTGCCCTGTGCTTCTGCCGTGGAAGACAAATGAATAGCTTCACTTTGCTTACTTTATTTATGATAGAACGTTCTTTTCACCTGGGGAAATTTATACAATTAAGAGCACAAGTGTCCCATCAACATTTTGAAAAATTGCATCTACATGGTTTGCTTTTCTAAAGTCTCTAAGGGTTATTCCAAGATAAACTTCAACTGGAGGCATGTACAGCTTTTGGCATTTTCCCAAAGATTCCAATGTTAGTTCAAATAAAATCACAACTGAGGAGACCTTCAAGATGGAAGAGGAGTAAGACGTGGAAATCACCTTCCTCCCCACAAATACATCAGAAATACATCTACACGTGGAACAACTTCTACAGAACACCTACTGAACGCTGGCAGAAGACCTAAGACCTCCCAAAAGGCAAGAAACTCCCCATGTACCTGGGTAGGGCAAAAGAAAAAACAGAGACAAAAGAATAGGGACGGGACCTGCACCAGTGGGAGGGAGCTGTAAAGGAGGAAAAGTTTCCACATGCTGGGAAGCCCCTTTGCAGGCGGAGACGGGGGTGGGCGGGGGGGAAGCTTCAGAGCCACGGAGGAGAGCACAGCAACAGGGGTCCAGAGGGCAAAGCAGAGAGACTCCCTCACAGAGGATCGGTGCCGAACGGCACTCACCAGCCCGAGAGGCTTACTACCTTGGAGGGAGTCCGGGAAAAACTCTGGAGCTGCCCAAGAGGCAAGAGACTTTTTCTTGCCTCTGTTTCCTGGTGCGCGAGGAGAAGGGATTAAGAGCGCTGCTTAAAGGAGCTCCAGAGACGGGCGCAAGCCGCAGCTATCAACGCAGACCCCAGAGGCGGGCATAAAACGCTAAGGCTGCTGCTGCCGCCACCAAGAAGCCTGTGTGCAAGCACAGCTCACTACCCACACCTCCCCTCCCGGGAGCCTGTGCAGCCCGCCACTGCCAGGGTCCCGTGATCTAGGGACAACTTCCCCGGGAGGACACACGGCACCCCTCAGGTGCAACGTCATGCCGGTCTCTGCCGCCGCAGGCTCGCCCTGCACTCAGTACCCCTCCCTCCCCTCACCTGAGTGAGCCGGAGACCCTGAATCAGCTGCTCCTTTAACCCTGTCCTGTCTCGGCGAAGAACAGACGCCCTCCAGTGACCTACACACAGACATGGGGCCAAATCCAAAGCTGAACCCCGGGAGCTGTGCAAACAAAGAAGAGAAAGGGAAATCTCTCCCAGCAGACTTCTTTGGTTTGGTTGCTCTCTTCTTTCTTGCTTGCGTTTTTTAAAATTTTAATAATTTAAAAAATTTTTTATTTTAATAACTTTATTTTATTTTATTTTTCTTGCTTTCTTTCTTTTATTCTCACTTTTCTTCTGAGCCGTGTGGCTAACACGGAGTCAATCACTACTTTAAACGTAAATGGATTAAATGCTCCAACCAAAAGACACAGACTAGCTGAATGGATAAAAAAACAAGACCCATATATATGCTATCTCCAAGAGACCCACTTCAGACCTAGGGACACAAACACACTGAAAGTGAGGGTATGGAAAAAGATATGCATGCAAATGGAAATCAAAAGAAAGCTGGAGTAGCAATTCTCATATCAGACAAAATAGACTTTAAAATAAAGACTATTACAAGAGACAAAGAAGGACACTACATAATGATCAAGGGATCAATCCAAGAGGTAGATATAACAATTGTTAATATTTATGCACCCAACATAGGAGCACTTCATTACATAAGGCAAATGCCAACAGCCATAAAAGGGGAAATTGACAGTAACACAATCACAGTAGGGGATTTTAACATCCCACTTTCACCAATGGACAGGTATACAGAAGATATACAGATTGCCAACAAACACATGAAAGGATGCTTAACATCACTAATCATTAGAGAAATGCAAATCAAAACTACAATGAGGTATCACCTCACTCCAGTCAGAAGGGACATCATCAAAAAATCTACAAACAATAAATGCTGGTGAGGGTGTGGAGAAAAGTGAACCCTCTTGCACTGTCGGTGGGAATGTAAATTGATACAGCCACTATGGGAACAGTATGTATGGAGGTTCCTTAAAAAACCAAAAATAGAACTACCATATGACCCAGCAATCCCACTACTGGGCATATACCCTGAGAAAACCATAATTTAAAAAGAGTCATGTACCAAAATGTTCATTGCAGCTCTATTTACAATAGCCAGGACATGGAAGCAACCTAAGTGTCCATCGACAGATGAATGGATAAAGAAGATGTGGCACATATATACAATGGAATATTACTCAGCCATAAAAAGAAACGAAATTGAGTTATTTGTAGTGAGGTGGATGGACCTAGAGTCTGTCATACAGAGTGAAGTAAGGCAGAAGGAGAAAAACAAATACCATATCCTCACACATATATATGGAATCTAAAAAAAAACCAAAAACGTTCTGAAGAACCTAGGAGCAGGACAGGAATAAAGACGCAGACATAGAGAATGGACTTGAGGATGCAGGAGGGGGAAAGGTAAGTTGGGATGAAGTGAGAGAGTGGCATGGACATATATACACTACCAAATGTAAAATAGATAGCTAGTGGGAACCAGCCGCATAGCACAAGGAGATCAGCTTGGTGCTTTGTAACCACCTAGCGAAGTGGGATAGGGAGGGTGGGAGGGAGATGCAGAGGGAGGGGACATGGGGATATATGTATATGTATAGCTGATTCACTCTGTTTTAAAGCAGAAACTAACACACCATTGTAAAGCAATTATACTCCAATAAAGATGTTAAAAACACAACTGAATTTTTTTAAAGGTCACCTTTTTAGCAACCTGGTTAGATATAACATCGCCAGGAATCTACAAATGAACAAATAAGATATCACAAAGCCCACATTTCAAACCTCCTGGGAGAGTACCTCAATTCATAAACCCAATCCTTCTTGATCATAATTCAAGACAGATTTTCTTATTTCCCATTCCTCAGCAAAGATAGCAAATTTGATGAAAAGGGCTATTAGAGGCAGACATCCTGACAGGCACAAGGAAAATTTACAGCAAGGTAAGGATACAGAAAAAGTCATGGAGGGGGAAAAATATAGAAGCCAACATTTAAAAATCAAATAGCAAAACAAGGCCTCTAATTTTCAAGGCACATAGTTCTATAGACCTTAATAGTCCCTGAAGACATTTTAACATAGCACAATAGTTGACATTTATTGAGATAAACTAGAGGTGTCAAGTTGCTTATTCAGGTTTAAAAAGTTAAAATAAATTCTTGACAGTTAAATTAGAAAGCTTCAGGTACTGGAGAAAATCTCTTGACTGAAGATTTTCACTCTCTGACAATGTCAGATGAACGAGGCCTAACAGTGAATTATTTCCTGCATTTAGGAATATTATCTTGACAATTCTCACCAACTTTTTCCCTGTTACTAGTAACTTAGTGGCTTAGCTGATTTCTAGCCCAGGAAAGAGTCAACTTTCTTTTTGAGCTACAGACTACACACTTCTTTCTGCTGCCCCTTTCCTACCTGCCTCTTTGCTGGTTCACATACACACAAATTCCTGCATATTCTTATAAAAGTTGAGTTGAAATGGTGCATTTTGAGTGTATTTTTCCCTGACATTTCTATTCCGTCTCCCCGCCTCCTGGTAGAACTAATTATTTCCTTATCTTTATTTCCATAGCGCTTCATTCACACTTCAAACATCACACCGATACAAATGTTATTGTAGACTTGTCTTCCCTGAGAAGACTCTGAGATTATTCAGGGCAAGAAGCCTGCCTCATGTATCACCATATTGCCAGAAATGAACATAACAGATGATCAAACCTCTTGAATGCATTTCTGCTTAATTTTCTAGTTTGATTGTTAGAAATTCTTTCAATATTGTATATAGGGAAAGAGTGCCCTTGAATTCTGAATATTGACTTCATTGGAAATTCATTCAACTGAAAATACTTCTAAAACACATTTACACTTAATATTTTTTTGCCATTTCTTTTATATAAATGACCATCTGGAACCTAAAATATTGCAAACAGACTTAAGCATTTAATAGTTTGTTCAACAAGCAATTGCTGTTTGGATAGTCACATAATGCAATTTACTAAGCTTGGAGACAGAAAGAGCTGATCTTTCTAATGCACCCCACTTGTGGAATTGTTTATGCTGACTATCACCTCCTCAGTCCCATAGGTAATTGAATAATTCAACAGTCCTTTTGGGCAGCTTGTTTCATGCCTAATGTTCACTGCTATAATCAAATTAAATATGAAGATTAAGCTACAAAATGCACTTTGGGCTTTGATTTTTTTTAAGTGAACTATTTCAAACTTGATTTAAAAACGGCTCTTGAATTGTTCCTCAAATTCCTCACCCTTCCACACAAAAATGTGCATGTATCTTGTGTGAGAATAGCGAAATGGAGAAGGAATGCCAGAACATCATAAATGATATGCAGTTTTACTAATATTATATTCAAAACCATGGTGCACCCTGCTGCTGGGAACAGAGCAACTGGCTTATCTGTCTTCAAGAATCCTGCAAGTGCATTATAGAAAAACATATGTAATGATTACATTGTTTGAATGAACATACTATCGTAGATACTCCTCTTAAAGACACATACCTGCCCAGTTCTGAAACAACAGACTGAATCAGTGAGCTCTCTTGGCTCTCAACAAGGCTCTCTGGTCTTTGTTTCCATGTGCCTTATCCTGCCTCATGAGCTGTCAGCCAGAGCCTGTGGCTGTTACCATGGGAAGGGGTGACATGCTGCACTGTGGCAACTCCACCTCACAACCGTCTGCAGTAGGAATAAAACAGAAACTGCAGGAAGGCTCCTGGCTCATTCAGCCATATGTGACTCTTAGGGTAATTTAAAAAAAACTCTGAGAGGTTCAAAATGGGAGCTGAGCACCCATGGATTGACATTAGCAAGGCTGTGTTCCAAATGCCTGCCAAGCTGATATCAAATCACCATCTGCAGGTTTCTGAAAGGCCATCAATCTTTTCAATCTTCTCAGTGAAACGGGAAATTGAGTTCCAAGTAGAGAAGCCAAAAGAGATTTACCCACCATGTGGCAAAGGCCAGGTCAGGCGGGTCAGTCCTGAGGAATAACGTTGAAGGGAAAGTAGTGCCTTGGCCCCTCCCTGTTACAGGAAGCAGCCAGACTCTACCTCAGCACCTCCTTCACTCTGCTCTGACCATGGTTCTGTGGCAGAGACCAGCCAGCTGCTCACCTTGCCTGTTTTCCTCTCTTCCTAGGAACACATTTGCACTACAATTCCCAGCCTCCCTTGCAGTTCAGTGTGGTCATGTGACTAGATTCCAGCCAATGTGACTTCTATCCACAGCTGCCACTTACAGTGATCTTCCGTATGATCCCCTATATTCTTCTCCTGTCTGCTGGATCAATGTCAATACTCAGCCACCAGCCAGCTTAGAAAACAAAAGCTGAAGATGACAGAATTTGCATCAGCCTGGATCCCACCTAACTGGAACTTCCTACCCTTGACTGGACTTACATGAGTAGGAAATAAACTTTCTTATATCAGGTCAATGAGGTTTCAGGATTTAGCAGCTAGGGTTACCTTTAATTAAAAAATCAATGGACTTTTATTTTGTAAAGGGCATTTACCCACAGCCTAACCTTAATAAGCTCTTTCTGGATTGGAAACCAGAACCAAATATCTGGTCTGGAGCCCAGTTTAATTTCCTGATGACTGAAGAAATATTTGGCAAGTCTTTGTTTGTGATTAGGTTGCAATGTGTGTGCCAATGCACAAAAAACTCCCAATTTGTCTTGCCTTGGAATGGAGATTTTCCTCCAAAACTGTAAGACTGACACCTGATGGTATCTCTGGTCGCTAGAAAGGCTGTTGGGGAAAGGAAACATTGTTTCAACTGTCCTTTCCAGAGAAGTGGGAGCAAGTGCTCCTCAGAACTATGAGGCTTCCTCCTCCCGCAAAGCAAAAGCACAAAATACAACAGTGAAAATCTCTGGCAGAACGTTAGCACATGCCATTTAGCGACAACCATAATCTAATATTGGAAAGGCTGGGGCAGCTGCTGCTGTGTAACCTTTGCATCCTCTTAGAGCTTGTGTGAGGGGAGATGGCCAAAGTCTGACTCAAACCTAAGATCTGAAATTGAGTTAAATTCATCTAATAAAATTCATCTAATAGAGGATGCCGCTTGGGGGGCTCCTGGGCCTCTGTTCTTACATAGCTCTTTTGATGGAGAGAAGCCTGAAGAAATATTGAAATCCATAATCCACTCTATTGCACAGAGCTTTGCTCTCCACCTGAGTGACTTCCTCCCCATCTGAGCTGCTGCCTGACATCTCCCAGCCCTTCAGGGCAAAGGCAAGGACCTTAAGCAGGAAGAGGGAAGCTGTGATTCCTTACTGTGTTCCAGTAAAGAACCTTGTACTGTGATGGAAAGTGGAAGGAAAAATTACTAAAGTAACATCTCAGTAGCCATCCACAATTAACCCAAACTTGGGGAGGAAATATTCTGTGGGGTTAAGAGGTAACATCTGCAGCCCACTATCCAGGTTCAAGTGCTATTTCTATTGCTTACTCGAATCTGACCATGGGGAGGATCTTTTCTAAGTTTCAGTTTCCTCCCATGAAGTGGAGATGATAAAAAATAGCCACACCACGGATTATTAGAAAGGATTAAATTGAATAATATAAGGAAAGGGCTGGGTCTATAATAGGTATTCAGTAAGCAGTTGCTGATATTAGGAAAGGAAGGCAGGTGTTATGGTCTTTGCAGTGTACCCAAGAAACCCTGCCCACGGTCTGGGAGAGAAGTGTGGCTGTATCTACCCTTGTGTTTACTAGAGAAGCAGATTAGGGGTAACCATGCTCTCAAGCCATGTTCTAGACTGAATCAGAGCCAACGTCTCAGGGCAGAAGAAAATAAAAATAATAAAGTAGCAAACATATAGTGGTTATGGTTTATATAGATATAGATATATAGATTATTTATATATAGATAGTGGTTTATAGCATACCAAGGATTTTCACACATACTATTGGATCTAACCTTTAAAATCCTAGAAGATAGAGAATGCAGATGTTTCTATTTCCACCATAGAGATGAACAAACTGAGGCTCAGTGATGCTACACGATTTGCTGAAATCCACACAGCTAACCAGCAACAGAGCCATACTTTAAACCCAGGCCTCTCTATTCCAAAGACAATGGACTGATCCTCTCCACATGGAGAGAGGACATGTCAGACAGACATTTGGTCCTTGCTAATCAAAAAGGATTTTAAATGAGGGCATAAATGTAAAACTTAGAAGAACAGGGTTCTAAGTGAAGCAAGGAGGGAAGCAGCATGTCAAGACCTTTCTCTTAGAGTCCAGGAATCTTCCCAGGCTTAGGAAGCACACGGAAGGAATCCAGAGAAAGAAAGACCGTGGAAGTAAAGTAACAGATGAAGGCTGATGGCACTCCAAAGGGGAACAGTGATAATAGCATTTGCTGAAGGGTCCTTTCTATGCACTCAGCACTGTGCTAAACCTTTGATAGATATCTCATTTAATATTCCCAACTCTATGAATGTCTAATATTGTTATTCCCATTTTACAAGTAAGGAGACTGAGGTCCAAAGTCACATAGATAGTGGTGGGTAGTGCACAGTGGAGTCAGAGTTCAGAACTGGGCTGGCCTGACATCAGAGCTCGTGCTGATCTGCCCCCAGGTTATATAGCCCCGGAGGCTTATACAGAAAGCAAGATGTACAATGTCTCTCGTTGACTAACACCAGAAGTACACAACAAGCTGAAGGGTGAATGTAAAAAATTAATAAACCAAGCTATATAAAATATACCTAAGCTGTATAAAATAAAGCTAAATAACTAAAGCTAAATTTTAAAATCACAGCATGATGTCACCCCACCCCAGGAGAAGAATATTCAATATACAGAGACAGAACTAGAAAGGCTGACCTTGGACATGGAGTAAAATAGCAATGGCTCAAAGAGGTAACCTGGAATATACTTGAGCCTATTCTCAGAGAGGCAGCCCAGGGAATCTTTTAGTCTCTTGATGGGAAGAGAAGAAAAAATTAAGCAGCAATAGACAGAAAGTGAATAAGCAGAGCCATGTTCTTCATCAGAGAGGATGTGGGTTGTAACAAGTCCATGGGGCTGTTGTATGGATTAAATAGAATGAATATAAGAAGCCCTGGGCAGATGGCATGATGCTCTATAGGTGCTTGATAAATATGAAGGAGATGAACTAAATAGTCTTCTGTGAACCATCTTCAGGATTTTGTCAGATCTGAGTTCCACCTCTACTCATATTTACTGAATATTTTCCTTTAAACTGACTCACTTTAAATCTTAGCTTTGTCCCCTGACACGATAACCATGAATTCATAAGTTTAAGGTGTAAGTTATACATTTTTTCCTAATGCTCATGAAAACAAATATAAAACCACTGAGAGATTTAATGTCCACATGTCCCCCAACATCATCTCAGGTACAACTAGTGTGCCATAGTTTTGGAAACACTGAAAGCAAGTAAAGAGCCCTGGCTGAGGTACCAGGAGACCCAAGGTCTAGGCCTGGACGATCAGACAGGCCACCTTCATGAGGCACGTTCTCCCATCAGAAAGTAGGAAATAAGAACATGTGATTTATGTTGCGAGAAGGCACACGAGATAATGAAGGTGAAAACATTTCATAAGCAGGGACATTACAAATTGAAGGTGTTTGTGTGACTCTCCTTCTATTAAAGAATTTATTAAATAATTTATTTTC
Organism: Neophocaena asiaeorientalis asiaeorientalis; assembly: GCF_003031525.2. Taxonomy (NCBI): domain Eukaryota; kingdom Metazoa; phylum Chordata; class Mammalia; order Artiodactyla; family Phocoenidae; genus Neophocaena; species Neophocaena asiaeorientalis. The sequence goes on from NW_020171832.1 coordinate 890,200, forward strand.
TAAAAAATCAAACATATCTGGCAGTGGTCAATCAATTACTAAAATGATATACTCTAAATATCAAAGAGAATTTTCTACTGCTCTTAGAACTTCAGAACGAAGCATCAACTCATTTCCTTTTTCTTTCAGAGTTAACACAACTGCACAGTCCCTATAAAGGTCAGTGAGCAGAAAATCAAACTCTGCTCCTTCACTCTGGATTATGATATCATTATACCATGTATTCTCAGAGCTGGAAAGAGCCCAAAGAGATCATCTTGCCTAGTCTTCTATTTTACAGAGGGGGCAGTGGTTCTGGAGAACTTTTAAAACCTAACTATGGTCACGGAGCAAAATGGGATTCAAATCATGTCTCCAAACCCCTCAACCAATGCTACTGCCATTGCACGAGCCTGTCCTCTGGAAAGGCAGAGGATACCAGGGGAAGAGGAACTGCAGCTGCTGTGCTCTATATAATCCACTAACATCCAGTTAGGAGAGAACCCTGACAGCAAGTCAGAGGACCAAGACATAGACAGTGCCTTCAACGTGTCTGCAATTCTTCTGAAGGAAATGGACACGCAGCAACATGGCCCAACATAGGAATGTAACAGTGAGAAACTGGGTCAATTTTCTCCAGACAACCCAAATAGCAATCACAGAGATGCAGACTGAAGCAAGTCCCTACGGTGAGGGTGGGTGTGCCTGCCCAGGTATGTCTGCTTCTGACTCACCACCCTGGAGGTACAGCTGCACACGGCAAGTACAGCCTTATGGCCCTTAAGTCACAGGACATCATCATCACCATTAAGGACCCACGTCTCCCTAGAGGCTGCTGCTGGGATGCTAGGAACTTGCTCTGGCTACCTAATCCCTGTCCTATTCAGGTTCACCCTCTCATTCCTCATCCAATCGTTCAGCAGACTGATTTACGCTAATATTCAAAACAACAGGACAACGAGCTAGGAAGCATTCTTTCTAGCATATGTCTAAAATCACAGTAAACTACCCAACAATGTCCTCATATTCTAATATCTCTGGAAAGATACTTCTATGTAATTTCTCATATAGATATTCCAAGAGTTATAGACTTAAAGAAAGTGTGCCTGCTCTAAGAAATATATATCATCTTTTTAAAAAAAGAAGAGCTTTCTCTTTAATAAGAAAAAAATCTAATCAAGAGTGTTTTCTAAGAAAAAAATATTGGTTTAAAAATTTAGAGTTATTCCATTGTAGCCTATTTCCATCACTCTGTCATCCCTGATATCATTTTTTAACATCTTTATTAGAGTATAATTGCTTTATAATGGTGTATCAGTTTCTGCTTTATAACAAAGTGAATCAATTATACATATACATATGTCCCCATATCTCTTCCCTCTTGCATCTCCCTCTCTCCCACACTCCCTATCCCACCCTTCTAGGTGGTCACAAAGCACCGAGCTGATCTCCCTGTGCTATGCGGCTGCTTCCCACTAGCTATCGATTTTATGTTTGGTAGTGTATATATGTCCATGCCACTTTCTCACTTTGTCCCAGCTTACCTTTCCCCCCCCATCCCGTATCTTCATTCTCTAGTAGGTCTGCATCTTTATTCTCGTCTTGCCCCTAGGTTCTTCTGACCATTTTCTTTTTTTTTGTAGATTCCATATATATGTGTTAGCATATGGTATTTGTTTATCCTTTTCTGACTTACTTCACTCTGACAGTCTCTAGGTCCATCCACCTCACAACAAATAACTCAGTTTTGTACCTTTTTATGGCTAAGTAATATTCCATTGTATATATGTGCCACATCTTCTTTATCCATACTGACATCATTTTACTGGTGCTGTTCACCATGTTGTAGGTCGATAGAGGAGGGGGAAGAGGAAGTGACAAGGGGACCAAAATTGATCACGTGTCCAATCTACAGCATATGTTTTACATCATTTAAAACATGTCTAGTTTTAAACATCATTTAAAACTAGTCTTCTGAGCTTGATATTCTTATACCCATTTACAGAACCAGAGTAGAGTCAGTAGACTGCAGAAAGTGGAGGCATCCCTAATTTTGATAGATCCAATAATAGTTTTATGATAATAACAAGGGCAGGGATTATGCTTAGAACTTTTGTATAATAATACACTTACTATGTGCCAGAGGCAGGGCTTGAACCCAACAACCTGGCTCCAGGATCTATGACCTTAATCCCCAAGTCAGCTGCCTCTGTCAGGCCCAGAGTCTCCATCTGGCAGGTGGTGCCACTGGGGTGCAGCCTGCAGACTACAGGACTACAGAAGTGTGTTCTTCATCACCGGATTCCACCAACACTTCCCTTTGCCAAAGCCAGCACCTGCATTTGGTGCCCTTAAATCCATTTTCTTCCTCTTTAGGGACTTTGCTTCACTACTTGCATTACATACTTTCTCTATCCCCTGGATTCCTCCAATCTGCTCACAAACTTCTACACATCTGCTTTCTCCTGCATACTTCTCCCCGACCCTGCTTCAGACTTCAACTATCATCCTCCCTCCCCACCTCCACTGTATCTTCTTGAGAGTAGCCTCCATGCTCCACCTCTCCTTTACACTTGGTCTCTGCCCAACTCCCAAGTCTCTGAAATGGTCTCCTCTCTTCTCATTCTCCTGGCCATGCTCCCAGCTCCAGCCTCTGAGAACACTTCCAGGATGCTTGCAGGAGCCTTGTGAATAGAAGCAGCTCTCCATTCCCATTCCATACTTTCAAACGTCTGTGCCTTTGCTCACACTCTTCCCCACATGGGTTGCCTTCCCCAGCCCCCATCTCCTCTTGCTCAAGTCCTGTGCATCTTGCGGTTCCAGATCTAATCATTGCAGCTGGGAGCACTCACTCCTTCCTCCGAGCTCTGTTATGATTCTTTTATGTAGCACTTCTTATTTACATACATGTCTCATCTCCCCTAAGCTGCACCTAACTTGAGGGCAGAATTCTTAATTAATTCACCTTTGTGTCACTTATAGGTCTTTGTACAGAAAGGATGTTCAATCAACAGCTCTTCAGTGTTCATTCCCTGACCACAGGCTTGATTCTCAACAGCCAGATCTTCCTGCATAAACCCAAGCCAGAGGTTGCTATGCTCATGGATCACCTGCTGCCCTGCTGGCAGGAACTGAGTCCACCAAAACTCACCTGGGAGAACTGCCTGTCTTTCCGTAGGACCATGTCTGATCCTCTGGAAGCGCACAAAAGTTAATAACTTCTAAGAAGTCAGGGAGCTTTGACAGCAGAGAGGAAATATTAGAAATATAACTACTCACTGTAACTACTCTCCAACTAATAAACATTTATTAAGATGGTAGAAATCACTATTGAAATGCTATAGCTCAACATTCATTCATATGTTGCCTTGTCCGACTAAATGTCCAGTCAGTTCAAATAAATAAGTTCAGTCAGTTCTGGTTTGGAATGTTAATTCTGATAGTATTTAAAAGCTCTTTCTATTCGATCTGTAAGTCACTTTTCTCCAGGAGGGTGGTGATCGTATGAATTCCTAAAAAGCCTCTGTAAGAACACACAGTGGTCGCTCATAAATTTTAATTGAGCACAATAGGATCCTCGGCAGTCAGGTTCTAGGTGAAGTGCACATTTTTGCTAGATATGTTGAGTCACCCTTAATTATCTTCGAAAGCCTTAAATACACCATACACAACATGGGGACTCATCTTGACCCTTACTTCAAAGAGTTTGAAAGCAAAATACATTACTTTTCAAATCATTTCTACATTATCTCATTTAATTTTTACAACAGTCCTTTATAATGCTATTAGTCCTCTTTTGCAGTCGAAGAAACTGAAACTCAGGAAAGTTAATTAACCTACCTAACAATTTGTTAAACTATAAAACTCAACCTATAGGTTCCAAATAAACACTATCTAGTATAGAAAAAACAATGAGATAAGCACTCTAGAATATTACCAGAGGGAATGTACACTGCAAAAATATTTTCAGAAAGCAATTGCATTAAGAATAAATATATACAAGTTTATATATGTATAGGTAATATTATATATGTAATATTTCCCATTAATTCCAATTCTAGAAATAGAGCCTAAGAAAATAATCAGAGATATGATTTTTTAAAGTCTGATATAAAGATGTTTATTATAATATTATTTATGATAATGATAAATAGTAAAATAAGAATGGCTAAGCAATAATACAGCCATAATATATAGTCCTTAGAAAATTTTAAATGGTTTTTAAGATAACAAAATAGGCTGTCATACTATTAAGTGAAAAAATATAGTATGATTCCAATTCAAAAGGCTAGGTGAAAGCACACCAAAATGTTACCAGTGGTTACCCTTTCTTTTTATGTTTCTGTTTTTAAAACTTCCTACCAAGTTCAGATGTTACTTTTGTAAAATAAAAAAAAATGTTATTTAAGAACAACAGGGCTTCCCTGTAGTGCAGTGGTTAAGAATCCACCTGCCAATGCAGGGGACACGGGTTCGAGCCCTGGTCTGGGAAGATCCCACATGCTGCAGAGCAACTAAGCCCGTGCGCCACAACTACTGAGCCTGTGCTCTAGAGCCCACGCGCCACAACTACTGAGCCCACGCGCCTAGAGCCCGGGCTCAGCAACAAGAGAAGCCACTGCAATAAGAAGACCGCGCACCGCAACGAAGAGTAGACCCCGCTCGCTGCAACTAGAGAAAGCCCGTGTGCAGCAGTGAAGACCCAATGCAGCCAAAAATAATAAATAAATAAATTTATAAATAAAAAATAAAAACAACAAATAAATTTTTTTAAAAATCACATCCACAGTTACACAGGAAGTAAATGCTAGCCCTTTGCCTCCAACTCCAGGACTCTGGCCCCTGCACTACCCTCCCTCGCTATGCAGAGGAATGAGCCATCATATAAATACATCAGCATCACTGGGTCATCAGACAACTATGCAAAATGGCCAGTCAGTATGAAGCAAATTATATTAGATTGTTTCATACATAGTCCTATATGCAAACACAGTCCCAGAAAGGGAGTCAGAACTACTTACCACCAGACTAATGTGCATTGTCTGCCCTGATTCCTGTAATTTTATTTCTTAAATATACCAAAACTACTGGACCCTTCTCTAACAATTTCTTCCAATCAATTAATAATACCTTTTGTTTCAAATATAAGTTACCATTGAATCTGGGCATAAGATAGTCCTCAAATCCCTCATGAACTAGAATTAACCTGCTGTAAAATATTTTCATTCCATCTTCTCAGAAAAGAAATTGGAGTGACAGCTCTCTAGCAATTCCCTACTGATGGCCATTAACCAAAGACCCAAAGAATTATTGCCCATAGCAAATGTGCAATGTCTTCAAGGACTCTTCAAAGCATTTCATATTCTGTCCTGTTAAGTAAAATTTCACAGATGGATATGTTTGTTTATATTTTATATTAATCATATTTATCTTCTACCTACAGGTCTCTAATGGAGATATCACTCTTGGGCTGTGCTGTTGGAAGAAAGGACAATTGGCAGTCCAGAAAAACTTTCTGTAACTTCTTCACAGGCAACCTCTATAAATGAAAGAAAAACAGGTGGCCTGGGGAACTGCACGTTCTAATGCTTACATTACAATTTGAAGGGACTACACCACGGCTCATTGTCATTGCCCCACTAACCTCAAGAACTCAGCTGAGGCAGTAGTTCTAACATTGGGGTGTAAAATGGAAAGGAGCTGGCGGTAAGTAAAACTGCCTTTTTCTGAATTATACACACATTGAGCTCTGCAATAAATCTAATTTATAAATGGGATTAGTGCCATCTGCACACACTAGTTTCCTCCTGGAAACGTCATGCTATAAAAATAAAGGGGGAGGAGACATTTTTCATGTTTGATGATGTAAGATAGACATGAGTTTCACTGTTCTTTAACACAGTCACTAGACAAGGGACTCACAAGGCTATTGTGAATCAATAATTAATAATATGTCCATTGTTACCATGGAAACAATCACTTCCGGATCATCTCTCCTGAATAATGACAAATTGTTATTGTCTGAGTAAAGCAGAAAAGAAGGGAGTTTGTTTTTCTTTTCCCAAAAGTTGCTGGCTCAAACCGATTACCTTAATTTATATTCACCTCTGACCTGATAAATGTTATTCCAATGTAATAGTGTAGGAATTTTATAGTTCTGTGTTAGACTCCTTTACGGAAAGTTTCTGGTCTGGAGTAAGTAAAAGACTATGTTAAGGAAGGAAAACATTATCGAGACTTTCCTTTGCCATCTAACTCTTTTTCCAGAAGTTCTTTAATAATGGCTTTAAGGTTTAAGATTTATAGATATGAGGTACATTCCCAACACGGACAAACTCATTCATGCTTTCTTTGACTGAGAATGTTCTTGCTCCTTCCTCTATTATATCCCAAATGTAGGCACAGCAGCTTACAGGAGCTTCAGACAAATCACTTCAGCCATAAATACTAAATGTGTTTCACCAAACACTTCCAGACACTTTATCCTCTTCTACTTTTTAAATGCTGATTTTTAAATAGTGGCTTAGATTTGGAAATATCTATTTTATTCCTGCCTTGGAAAGGTTTGAAAAATGAAAGTTCAGGTGTTTTGAAGTTTGTGGTCCAACAAATTTTTAATTTATATGCATCAGTTAATTCAATTGCTAAATGTTTTCCTATAATATCTTTTTAGAATTAGAAATATAAAAATGGGGCAGCTCAGAGCAAACTGGGATGCTTTGATAAACAGAATACATTCCAGAATTTCTGTGCTACCAGTCTCTACAAAAGAAGTTTTCCACTCTTTGACCATTTCATTGAAAGTAACAGTTACAGCGAATAAGTATTCTTAAATTTCAGGACTCCAGACACTTTTACTCCATACATTTTGCCTTATAAGATTGGGATTTGTGAAATTATTCCTCCTCTGCATTATTTGAAGCTGAGGCTGAGAAAAGGACAGAGAGAAAATCTACAGGGATTTGTCTTACGTTGACCTCTTTTTTAAAAAAAGTACCTTTTTCTCCTGATGCTCTCTGTCTTAGACAGGGGGCCCAGATCCCCAGGTTGGTGTTCAATGTGTTCTCCTCCGTACCCCCATTGCACGCTGAGCTCTCATTCAACAAGTTCACACTATTCAACTGTACACTTTTCAAAGAGGCAAAACACATTTCCCTTGCTCATCGCCAAGGTCTTAAGGTAAAGGAAGTAGAGAAAGATTGCAAAGAATTTGTTGTTGCTTTGGAAGGGGGCATTTTCACACAATCTTTGAACTCCTCTGATTGTTACTTAAGACAAATCTTAATGCCATACTCCTTCTTCCTCTCAGCTCTTGAGTGTCTACTGCCTCCTTACAAGGGTGTTTTCTGAATAACAATACAGGGAGTATTATTTGCCATTTTCACCAAGTTCCTGCTCTTTGTAGTTACACATTCTGAAATGTCAATCATCTGTAAGGCAGTTAGAGTTGTTAAATCTCCAGCAGCACGGGAAAAGAAATCTAAGCATCCACTCTGGAGAGCACTTCCAAACAGGGTCTCATAAAGCCAGTACGGGGAGGGGCAAGGCTTACCTGTGAGGCATGCCGGTGGTGTAGGCAGTGGTGTGCTCACTGGACAGCTCCCAGAGTTTTAGGTACCAGTTCACCTCCACTTCCCGCACCAGAGCCAGTTGCCGAGCCCTGAGTTGGGTTTGCCCCGAGGGGCTGAGGCTGCTGTCTTTCCCACTTTCTGAAGCTTTCTTGGGAGATTTGTCTTTGCTCTCTATGGGAAGCCCAGATAGTTTCCTTAACTTGGGGTCCTCTTCCGAGATCTGACTCCCTACCGTCCGGGTCCGGGCTGCCAGCATCCTGGAGGTTCGTGTCTGTCTTTCAGAGAAGACTCGAAGTCACTGTCATCAAAGTAATCTGAATTGATTTTTCTGTTTCCGCCTCCCTCCTCTTTCCTGTCCTCCCCCATCCCCTTAACCTTATCCTGCCGCAAAGCTGTAATTGAGCCGGCTGGGGATGAAAGGGTATCTCTAAGTTTCCTAAGGAAGAGCTAAGGCGTCCACTATTTGTGATATCCTGGAACATGGAAATTTTAAAAACAACCCCCAACGACTCGGTAACACTGAAGTTTTATGGTGCTATTCCTTCTGCAAAGTTTGGACTTCTGCTTCATTTAACAATGATAACTCTGAACCGCAGAGTTTGGTAAATTATATTTGATCATCATTTCAGAGTTATAAAAAAACAACTGGAGGCTCATTAGGCATTCTTAATTAGAGTCCCTTTAGAGTTTTTAAAGGTTTTTTTTTGAGTTTTTAAAGTTTTAATGTGAATTTCCTCAAGTAAGTTTAACAATACCAAAGCACGGGCAGGATTATTCCTTTTGTGTAAACCTTAAAATAATATTTTCAATCTATTTTATAATCCTTTGGGAGAAGGAGGTTTTTCGAATGTCAGTGAACCACATATGTTAAACATGCTTTCATTTCTGCAGCCTACCATAACTGATTCAGTAACTGACCCTCTCAATACTTATGATGGGTGGAAGCATAAGAATCACCTTACAATCGAGGAGACTGAGGCTTAAGTTGGAATGAAAAAAAACAGTAGATAGGAAGTGGTGAGAGCCTATGTGTGCATGGGTCCAGATGTGTGTGTGGGCGGGGGGTATGTGCCCACTGCACGTGAAAACTAGCTCTGGAAGATGGAAAGACAATTCAGTTAATGACCCTTGTGGTTAAGATGCATGGGACTGACCCACATGCCTACCAACCAGTCTGACCTCTGTCCTAGCTCAGAGGACAGTGATATCAGTGCCCACTTAGATGTCTACCACAAAGTTATTTGGTGATGCCCTAAGCCCCAGGCATCTCCCTAACCAACCTCAGTACCTCCTGTATGAACTGCCTCAGTGTCAGCTACATGTAAAGAACTCAGGAAAGTTAGTGAATTTCTCTGTCCATGCAAGACCATAAATTATAAATCATAGAGGTATAGTGAGGTCTTATAGCCTCTGAGAATGGCAGGAGAGAAAGAAGGAAAGAGGCCCTTCTTAAAGAGTTAGCTCTGAGCATCTTGGCTGTTAGCCAATCCAAGCCAGGGATGAGGGAACAACAAATCATACCACGTGGACTCTCCCACATTTAGGTAAAAGCTGTTTAATATTAGTATCCAGGGTAGTCTTAGAACCGTGACCACCAAGCTGTGAGCCACCTGAAACAACTATCAAAGGGCCACAGGACAGCTGCTACCAAGCACCAGATCTGTCCCACCTGAGTCTGGGGGATCGGGAACCTGTAACACCAGTGTCTGCAGCCTCTCCAGCTGCTCTCCCTGCCCTCCATCCCTTGAGTCATTGAAGAGCTCTGGCAACATGGTATCCATAGCAACAGACTCCTGAAAGTGTAGACTCTGGGGACAGTCTCCCCAGATTGATATTGTTGGGGATGTGTCAACAGGGGGCTCTGCGGTGGAACTGGGGAGGGGAGTCTATGCTCATTCAGCCGAGCGGGCTTCACACTCCCCTTGGCTTGCCTTTCTCAGGAGGCAGGGTTGTTTTGTTTAAGAGCTCTGCTCTGGAGTCAGACTGCCTGGATTTGAATCCTAACTCCATCACCCACCTGCTCTGTGATCTTAGGCAAATCACTTAACCCCACCGTGCTTTAGTTTCCTCATCTAATAAAAACAACAACAAAAACCAGAGGTAATTTTAAATGTGTGGCATTTTTAAAATACAGCCCTCAAAATTCTTTGACATTCCTTTCATTGAGAGGTGGGGTCTGTTTCCCTTCCCCTGAGTCTGAGTGGGCTTCTGACTGCTTTTGTTACCAAACACAAGTCCCTGTGCCCGAGGCACAGTGAGGCCAAGCAATACCAAAAGGTCGAGTTTGGAGCAGAGAAAGGTTTATTGCAGGGCCCTGCAAGGAAATGCGTGGCTCATGCCTTAAAAACCCCAAATCCCAAAAGCTTTCAGCAAAGCCCTTTCATAGGAAAGGCAAGGGAGGGGTGCAATTAGTTGTTGCAAAATTCTTGCTGTCAGACACTTTGTTCTTGAGGTCAGGTCACGACGTTCCCAGAAACCTCCACCAAAATGTTACTCTCTGTTCTGACAAGAAAGGGCAAGGCTCAACTTTCGCCCTCTGAGGTCCAGGCCCTGGTTATGAGGAGGGGGTCCCTGGGGGGGCCGGTTACCCTGCCCCGGAGCCCAGCACCCAGTCTGGGTCCTCCCACCAGTGCCCAGGTCCAGCTGAGGAGGCAGACCTCAGCTGGCAACGCCCTCAGGACCAGGTCCCCAGACCCTGCCCAGCTGTCATCACTGAGGGAGCCAGGTGCCCAGGGCCCAGCCGGTCCTAAGGCTCCTCAGGCCGCCCAAATGGGGGACGGGGTACCAGGTCCCGTGGACTGCAACCCAGGGTGACAGCCACTGCCATTAGGTCGCGGAGACGGGGATCGGGGAGAGGTTAGCGGCTGCCTCCAGGCCTGGGCCCGGCCAGTGGGCAGCATTGGCGAGGCCTCTGGAGCTCTGCAGGACACAGCCCTCAGCCTGTCCCTGGCTGCCCCCACCCCCCACCCCGCTCACCGGCCAGCCCGAGGCCAGATAACCCGGGGGAGAAGTTCCACCCACCTCTTACCTCACTGTCCGCCGCGAGGACTACTGTCCCGCCGCCAGCCATTAGCAGAGCGCAACCTCTAACCACCGAACTAAGGGTCTCGCGAGATGATGGTCGTGCGCTAACGGCCACACGTCTGCCTCGCCCCTTACGCTTTCATCAGTAAAATACGGTAAAAGAGATGCTATATGACTTCCACGGCTACCTCGGAAAGGCCATATGGCTTTCATCCATCACTCTTGGAACGTTCATTCTGGAGGAAGCGAGCTACCATTTAAGGAACCTGACTACCTTGAGAGCATCATGGTGGAGAGTCTCATGTAGGTGCTCTCATGAGTAGCCCCAGACAAGTTGTCAGACAATGTCCAACGTCAACCACCAACTCTGGGAACAAGCCAGCTTGGGTATTCGGGCTCAGTCAATCCTTCAGATGACTACTCCCAGCCAACATCTGATTGAACTGTATGAGATATCCCGAGTGAGAACGGCACAAGCCCCGCCCAAGTTCCTAACCCACAGCACTGTGAGCTAAATAAAAGTTGCTTTCTTACTGCTAATAAAGTCTGGATCATCATTATTATATACACCCTTATTATAAATCTTTAACAAAATGTTATAAAATACTTAGAACAATGTCTGGCATATATTAACATTTAATAAGTATTAATATTTATTCTCCAGGTTAGATTCTACTGCAGCACTAGAATTCAAACTTTCTGCTTATGTTTCCCTTTTAAATTTTTGAAAAACTAAGCATCAACTTAAAACATTTTTAAATATGCAACATTTGTCATCATAAACTTAAATAGTCACAAAGGATGCCACATCCAGCATATTATAAGTATTGCTATTTTTAAAATGATATTGTTACATCACTATCTTAAATGTATCCAGTGGAATTTAAATCCTAGAACTATTTGATATCTATCGTCATCCATATTAAAAATTCATGAACATGCTCTTCTTTAGCAGTTGGAAATTTTACATTCCTCCTTTTTCTTTCTGAACTTGTTTTTCCAGTATCTTCCCCACCCAGAATTTTTTTTTCTGCCTCAGTCTCTTTTTTTTTAATTTTTTATACAGCAGGTTCTTATTATCTATTTTATACACATTAGTGTATATATGTCAATCCCAATCTCCCAATTCATCCCACCACCACCACCACCACCCCCAGATTTCCCCCGTTGGTGTCCATACGTTTGTTCTCTACATCTATGTCTCAATTTCTGCCCTGCAAACCGGTTCTTCTGTACCATTTTTCTATATTCCACATATATGTGTTAATATACGATATTTGTTTTTCTCTTTCTGACTTACTTCACTCTGTATGACAGTCTCTAGGTCCATCCATGCCTCTACAAATGACTCAATTTTGTTCCTTTTTATGCTTGAGTAATATTCCATTGTATATATGTACCACATCTTCTTTATCCATTCGTCTGTCAATGGGCATTAACTTCCTTCAAGATTGCTTTGACTATTTGGGATCTTTTGTGTCTTCATACAAATTTTAAGATTTTTTGTTCTAGTTCTATAAAAAATGCCACTGGTAATTTAATAGGGATTGCATTGAAAATGGATAATGGGATTGTTTCCTTAATTTCTCTTTCTGATCTTTCATTGTTAGTGTATAGGAATGTAAGAGATTTCTGTGCATTAATTTTGTATCCTGCAACTTTACCAGATTCATTGATTACCTCTAGTAGTTTTCTGGTGGCATCTTTAGGATTTTTAAAATCCTAAAGATTTAGGATTTAGAAAATCCTAAATATCATGTCATCTGCAAACAGTGACAGTTTTACTTCTTCTTTTCCAATTTGTATTCCTTTTATTTCTTTTTCTTCTCTGATTGCCATGACTAGGACTTCAAAACTATGTTGAATAATAGTGGCGAGAGTGGACATCCTTGTCTTGTTCCTGATCTTAGAGGAAATGCTTTCATTTTTTCACCATTGAGAATGATGTTTGCTGTGAGTTTGTTGTATATAGCCTTTATTATGTTCAGGTAAGTTCCCTCTATGCCTACTTTCTGGAGAGCTTTTATTATAAATGGGTGTTGAATTTTGTCAAAAGCTTTTTCTGCATCTATTGAGATGATCATATGGTTTTTCTTCTTCAATTTGTTAATACGGTGTATCACATTGATTGATTTGTATATACTGAAGAATCCTTGCATCCCTGGGATAAATCCCACTTGATCATGGTGTATGATCCTTTTAATGTGTTGTTGGATTCTGTTTGCTAGTATTTTGTTGAGGGTTTCTGCATTTATATTCATCAGTGATATTGGTCTGTAATTTTCTTTTTTGTAGTATCTTTGTCTGGTTTTGGCATCAGGGTGTTGGTGGCCTCATAGAATGAGTTTGGGAGTGTTCCTTCCTCTGCAATTTTTTGGAAGAGTTTGAGAAGGATGGATGTTACCTCTTCTCTAAATGTTTGATAGAATTCACCTGTGAAGCCATCTGGATATGGACTTTTGTTTGTTGGAAGATTTTTAATCACAGTTTCAATTTTGTTACTTGTCATTGGTCTGTTCATATTTTCTGTTTCTGCCTGTTTCAGTCTTGGAAGTTTATACCTTTCTAAGAAGTTGTCCATTTCTTCCTGGTTGTCCATTTTGTTGGCATAAAGTTGCTTGTAGTAGTCTCTTATGATGCTTTGTATTTCTGTGGTGTCCACTGTAACTTCTCCTTTTTCATTTCTAATTTTATTGATTTGAGTCCTCTCCCTCTTTTTCTTGATGAGTCTGGCTAAAAGTTTATCAATTTTGTTTACTTCTCAAAGAACAAGTTTTTAGTTTTATTGATCTTTGCTATTGTTTTCTTTGTGTCTATTTCATTTATTTCTGCTCTGATCTTTATTATTTCTTTCCTTCTACTAAACTTGGGTTTTCTTTGTTCTTCTTTCTCTAATTCCTTTAGGTGTAAGGTTAGATTGTCTATTTGAGATTTTTCTTATTTCTTGAGGTAGGATTGTATTGCTATAAACTTCCCTCTTAGAACTGCTTTTGCTGCATCCTATAGGTTTTGGATCATCCTGTTTTCATTGTCATTTGTCTCTAGGTATTTTCTGATTTCCTCTTTGATTTCTTCAGTGATCTCTTGGTTATTTAGCAGCATATTGTTTAGCCTCCATGTGTTTGTGTTTTTTACATTTTTTTCCCTGTAATTTATTTCTAATCTCATAGCATTGCAGTCAGAAAAGATGCTTGATATGAGTTCTATTTTCTTAAATTTACTGAGACTTGATTTGTGACCCGAGATGTAATCTATCCTGGGGAATGTTCCATGTGCACTTGAGAAGAAAGTGTAATCTGCTGTTTTTGGATGGAATGTCCTATAAATATCAATTAAATCTATCTGGCCTATTGTGTCATTTAAAGCTTCTGTTTCCTTATTAATTTTCTGTCTGGATTATCTGTCCATTAGTGTAAGTGAGGTGTTAAAGTCCCCCACTATTACTGTGTTACTGTCGATTTCCTCTTTTATAGCTGTTAGCAGTTCCCTTATGTATTGAGGTGCTCCTATGTTGGGTGCATATATAATTGTTATATCTTCTTCTTGGATTGATCCCTTGATCATTATGTAGTGACCTTCCTTGTCTCTTGTAACATTCTTTATTTTAAAGTCTATTTTATCTGATACTAGTATTGCTACTCCAGCTTTCTTTTGATTTCCATTTCCATGGAATATCTTTTTCCATCCCCTCACTTTCAGTCTGTATGTGTCCGTAGGTCTGAAGTGGGTCTCTGGTAGACAGCATAAATATGTTTTTGTATCCATTCAGCAAGCCTGTGTCTTTTGGTTGGAGCATTTAATCCATTCAAATTAAGGTAATTATCAATATGTATGTTCCCATTACCATTTTCTTAATTGTTTTGGGTTTGTTTTTGTAGGTCCTTTTCTTCTCTTATGTTTCCCACTTAGAGAAGTTCCTTTAGCATTTGTTGTAGAGCTGGTTTGGTAGTGCTGAATTCTCTTAGCTTTTGCATGTCTGTAAAGCTTTTGATTTCTCTGTCAAATCTGAATGAGATCCTTGCCAGGTAGAGTAATCTTGGTTGTAGGTTCTTCCCTTTCATCACTTTAAATATATCGTTCCACTCCCTTCTGGCTTGTAGAGTTTCTGCTAAGAAATCAGCTGTTAACCTTATGGGAATTCCCTTGTATGTTATTTGTCATTTTTCCCTTGTTGCTTTTAATAATTTTCCTTTGTCTTTTGTCAATTTGATTACTATGTTTCTCCTTAGGTTTGTTTATCCCTCACCTAGAATTTTATTCTGATATAAAATACTTGTATGTGGGAAAATATTTTACAGATGTCCCTATCAAATAATTCCCTGCAACAAATATATGGACATAAATTAAAATGTTAAATTTTTATATTCTGTGTCCATAAGACTAAGTATTATAAAATATCTTAGGGGTTGAATTATTGTGACAATTATTATTGGACATAATTGGTCAAAACTAGATTTTCTAAATTTTGATAAGTTACTGCTTTACATAAAAAATAAAATTTTGTTGAAAATGTATATTTTAATGACATGGATAGGGTTGGGATTTTTTTTTTTCTGAATTAGGTCATGTAACCATAGAGTAATAGTATTTATTGGTAGAATGAGACAAGATTCAGTATCAAGTCTATTCCCTTTTTTTTTTTCTACTTTTAAAGATATATGTTCTGGGAGACCTTGTTCATATAGATAAATAAATGGAAATTGAAGACTTTTTACTATAGTAAAATTATTCATTCTTTAATTGTCTTCTCAGATAAATATATAAAAATCACAATGTTGTATCATTTTTAAATTATGTATTAATATCTATCCCCTGAAAACCCTGAAATGGGGAGTTTTAGATGGCAGTGGGAAAGGAGTGATATGATCAGGTTTATGTATTAAAAGCACCTTTCTGGCTACTCTGCTAGAACAGACTGTAGCGGGTCAAGGGAAGCAGAAGAGAGGGCAGTTTGGAGACTGCTGCAATAATCTAGGAGAGACGACCAGGGGGTAAACAATGGAGGTTAAAAAAAAACTGTTCAGACTGCATGCATATTTTGGAGGTGAAAAGGACAGAATTTCCTGGTGGACTGCTACCAGGAAAGCAAAATAAAAGAATGAGAGGAGTTAAGAATGGCCCAAAGGATTTTGACCTGAGCCATTTGCTGAGACTGGGAAGATGCAGGAGCCTCAAGTTTGCTGGGTGGGAGTGTGTGTAATTAGAGGGTTGCTTTGTGTTTACTCACATATTCCTTTTTTGATGCTCTGAGGATCCATGTTTCCATCCATTATCATTTCCTACAGTCTGAAGAACTTCATTCAATATTTCTTATAGATCTATTAGCAACAAATTCTCTTTTATCTAAAACTAACTCTATTTTACCTTCATTCTTTATGGGTATTTTCTCTGGGTTCTTCTTCGTCCATAACTTTCAAGATGTTTTTTCATCTTGTCTTCTGACCTCCACATTTTCTGATGAGAAATCAGTGATGTCAAGTTATTTTTCCTTGTTTGCAGTGGGTTGAGTTCTTGCTGGATGTTTTCAATATTTTCTATTTATCTTTGGTTCTGAACAGTTTGGCCCTGATGTGCTCAGGTTTTCTTTGTATTTATACTGCTTGGGATTTGCTGAGCTTCTTGAATCTGTAAATTTTTGTCTTTCACCAAATATGGAGAAACTTTGGCCATTATTTTTATAGTCTCTTCTCCTCTGGGACTCCAATAACACTTATATTAGCTCTTTTCATACAGTTCCTCATGTTTGTGAGGCTCTGTTCATTGTTTTTCATTCTTATTTTTCTCTTCTTTAGATTGGATAATTTTATTGATCTCTCTTCAAGCTCATTTTGTCTATATTCTGATGTTAAGTGTATCCAGTAGCTTTTTAATTTCAGATTGTGTATTATTCAGTTCTAGAGTTTTCATTTGGTTGTTTTCTATAGTTTTATTACTCTGATGAGATTTCTTATCTTTTCATTCACTGCAAGCATATTTTCCTTTACCTCACTGAGCAGAGTTATAATAGCTGATTTTAAATCGTTATCTGGTCTTTCTCTCACTAATCATTTCAAAGTTTTATCCAGTCTACATAACTGACAGATAAATTTCTCTTAAAAACAAACAAACAAATGGAAGTGGGGGAAGAGAAACATGTTTAAATTATATCTCTATCTTGCCCCAAATCGTTCAACGTTTCCATTATACCAGAGGATAATGTTGAAATTCATCAAACTGATTTTATTTACTTATTTATTTTTTGGCCATGGCTTGAAGCTTGTGGGTGTGGGATCTTAGTTCCCCAACCAGGGATTGAACCCAGGCCCTCAGCAGTGACAGCCCAGAGTCCTAACTACTGGACCATCAGGGAACTCCCTATCAAACTGATTTTAAAGGCAAATCATTATCTGTCTCCAGTCTAGATTTTCAGTTTCATATCCAGCTGCCTCTCTCCACAAAGAATGTGTTCTAATTCGACTGCTTTACTCCTGGCTTGCTCACTGGTCCCCTGAAGTACCTACTGTTTCCTGCTACCTCATTTTAATCACCCCTTCCCCTTTCTTCCCATTAGTAATGCTTTCTACCTACCCACTTTCTTATTTCCTCATTGAAATCCCAGGCTGTCATAGGCCTCCTCTGACTCCTATAGCCTGAAAGGAGCATTTCCTTCACTGCTCATTTCATCCCTATTGTCTGAACTAATTAGGGTACCTTGTTCACACATGCCTTTGTGACAACTTCTTTACTGCTGTCTTGGACTATTTTGCTCTCTCTGATGTATGTCCTGCCCCCTTTCACCTACTCTTAGTCTCTCTCCTCTGTACCTCCTTTCACACACACCTTCAGCGTCCTATCCACTGTATCTTTCTCTTTCATCACCAACATAGTTCTTGAAGGCCAATGACAAGGCCAGGAACCTAAAAAAGAAAGGTTTTGTTTTGCTTTATTTCTAGAAACTTGTATTTGAATAGTAAGAGTGAAAGCATAGAGCATAAGTTCATGATGTGGGGAAGGATATTTGACTACATAAGAATTATTTTCCTTCTCTGCTTTCTCTCAGAACAAAAAGAAACTTGAGGCAGGATGAGAGAATAGGAGTGGAGTTATTAGAACTGAGATGCCACTGGGAGCTGTCTACTACTCTGTATCAAAGAAGGCATCTGAGTGGGAGGAAAGCAATGGCTGAGGGAGGCATTTAGCCATGTGGGCCTGAGGGGGCAGGGCTCCCTGGGTCCCACATACCAAGGTGACTGTAGAATGTACTGTGAAACTAGGACAGGTTTGAGAGTGAAGAGAGTGCTATTAATAACAATTACATAGAAACAACAGGCGAAACCTGGCAGTGTCCACCCTAACCCTCAGCATCATATGGAACAGCATCCACTGTTTCTGTAGCAGTGGTCCTTCCCATCAAAAGGCATCCAGAAATGCTGAGGGAAGCCAGCAGTGATGAAAGCTGGGTCAAGATAAAGGAATTTCCAAAGTGGCCTGATGTGAGGGAAGGAAGTCTTACCCCAGGGTGCCGAGCAGCCCTGAAGTACAGGCCTGTCAGGGTCGAGGATTGCACTGAGACCAGACAGTCTTCCTATGGTCAAGACAATATATAAGTCCCCCTAGAAACTTAGATCACCCAAAAAAGAAAGGAGGCAAGGAGACAATCTGAAACTGACTGAATTTAACATTCAGAAGTGACTGTTGATCTTGAATTGGCAGAATTTTTGTTCAGTTCTCAACGGAAATGAAGGTTTTATAAGCTAGACACTGAGGAATATTGATGTTTTTGTATTCCTGACTGCAATGTCTGTGTAAAATTTAAAACTCTTTCAACTCTCGTCCTAAGACTGTTGATATTTTTATAGTTTCAGTGTCCCCCTGCATCATCTGAACTTGGTGGAACTTAGTGGAACCCATCAGGCCATTCCCAGGTAAGTGAATCACACGTATATCTGCCACAGGCAAGATTGCATATATAGGCTATGATGGGTAGAGTTTAGAGGGAAGAGCATGAGGATACTAACATTCAAGTTTCAGCAGGAAGAAGTTTGAACCAGAGCCTTTTCCAAATGAGGGTCACTACTTTCAGTCAGAATAACAACAATATTTATCACAATGGCTAATACCCATGCGGCTAGAGATTCGAAGTACTTTCACATGTATTCACATTTCATTCTCCATTTTTAGATGAGGAAATGCAGGTCCAGAGAGGTTGTGTGACTTGCTTGACTTTAACCAGCTTTCAGGGACTCAAATCCAGATACTGTGTTCCATAAATTTCCTTAAATTGCCAGTTTAAGGACTAGCACCCAGAGACATGGAGAAGAGTCCTTTACACCACCAATAATCTGGATTCTATCCAGGAGCAAACTCTCTATGCACTGAATATTTCTTAAGAGGTCACTGCCTGTCACTCTCAGTTTATGATATTAATAAACAGCATATGGGTTCTTTGCTCCACTAAAGCCTTGGATTTTTTTCTTTACCTGCCTGTTATAAGGTTGGTTTCTTCTTTCCTGTTAATTTGCTAACCATGGATTGCTATTGGTCATCTTTATTATCTTTTAAATGCTTAACACTTTGTAGTGGGTCACTTTGTATTCCTACAGCATTTTTGCTGCTTTAATAGGCTACACATTTCTTTTAGAATACCATTGTTGAAAGAAAATGCAGTTCCTCTTGATAGATTTTAGAATATTGCTATTTAAAAAGCATGGAGCAACCCTCTCTGAAAATATTTAAGTGTTTGGTAAACAAAGAAAACACCCTGAAGCCATCAGTGCTATGTGTGCTGAAAGTTATGCTATCTCTGCAATCACTGCTTTAGGGAAACATCAGAAAAAACCACTCTTGGTATGAAGAGAAGGGAACCCTCCTACACTGTTGGTAGGAATGTAAATTGGTACAACCACTTTGGAAAACAGTATGGAGGTTCCTAAAAAACTAAAAATAGATCCTGCAGTATTACAGTATGATCCTGCAATCCCACTCCTGGGCATATATCTGAAGAAAACTCTAATTCGAAAAGATACATGCTCCCCAGCGTTCACAGCAGCACGATTTACAATAGCCAAGACATGGAAGCAACCTAAATGTCCATCAACGGATAAATGGATGAAGAAGATGTGGTACATATATATAATGGAATATTACTCAACCATAAAAAAGAATGAAATAATGCCATCTGCAGCAACATGGATGGACCTAGAGATGATCATACTAAGTGAAGTAAGTCAGAAGGAGAAAGACAAATACCATATGATATCACTTGTATGTGGAATCTAAAGTATGACACAAATGAACTAATTTACAAAACAGAAACAGACTCACAGACATAGAAAAAAACTTATGGTTACCAAAGGGGAAAGAGATGGGGAGGGATAAATTAGGAGTTTGGGATTAGCAGATACACACTGCTGTACGTAAAACAGACAAACAGTAAGGTCCTACTGTATAGCACAGGGAACTACATTCAATATCTTGTAATAAACCATAATGGAATAAAATATGAAAAAGAATATATGTGTTTACACACACACACAAAACAGAATCACATTGAGATACACCAGAAACTAACACAACATTATAAATCAACTATACTTAAATTAAAAAATGCTTAACAGGAAAAAACAACTCTCCTCTATGAGGCTTTATAGCCTCTTACAGAATCTAGAGACTTAGAAATCATCTACATTTTCTCCATCTTCTCCCCTTTGAAGGAGAAGAGGGGTCCCAAAAAGGAAAAGTAGAGAGTGTACAAAATGGGAGGTAATTATTTTCTTATTTTTTAAGGTAGACAAGTTCTGATGATAAGTGCCACTTAAATTCATGGCCTCGAACCTGAGGCAGACCCTATTCCTAGGCAACAACCAGGATCAATGACATTTTGTGAGATTACAGGAAACGTCTGGGATGTCAGACCAACAACAATCCTGTCCCGAACTTTGCCATTTATTGCTATAATTCACTCAAACTTCTTCCTTTAAAACTTGAAAGACCACTTGTTAATAGACTTAGAAAGTACTTCCAGTTCATAAAAACTATTTTGGGGTCCAATATCTAAATCCACTCCTCCCTTGTTGGAGTATTGATGCGGTGATGATTTTGACCAAGTTCCTATTTAGGTCCCAGTCCTACAGGCTGACCCCAATTCAATCACTTACAATAAAAATAACAAACCTGGGCTCTTAGCATGCAGTTCAGTATGAAGTCAAATATTTCTTCAGCCCCACGTTGGAAAAGCAAGTAATGGCCCACATTTCTGATGTATTGTTCCCACCTTTTTGTACGCTGATACTGCCTCACTACCTGGTAGAAAAAGTGACTCCATTTCCCACCCATTCTTCATCCTCAGGAATACCATTTTGTGTAAGATTAAACTCACTAAAATATTCTGAAGAAGGCTCTCACTGATATCTTCCATGTGATGATCACGTTTCCTCAAGTTAAGAGGAGCCTCATTAATAAAATCCACAAACATTATGAATGAGAACGTGACTGGCAACAGTAAAACAAGACATGTATTTAAGGAAGTGTTTGTCTAATGAAAAGAGAGTCTGAGAGATCACTTAAATCTGGAGAAGCAGAAGTAGTTTAATGAGATTTCACATCAGACAGAGGTTGGCAACCCAGGCTCTGCTGTGAATGAGCTGTGTGACCTGGGAAATTTGATTAACTTCTCTGAGTCCCAGTGTCCCCATTGGCACAAGAAGGAAGTACAGATTACAATTTCTATGAGAATTATAGATAATGAGTAGAAAGTATAGTGCTCAATAAAACTGTAGACATTATTATGATAACACCTTATCATTTATTATTACTTTATTTACATTTTAACACTTAGAGTGTTTTATAAATGTGTCAGTAAAGGATGGTGTGATCCTCTAAACAGATATGCTGCCCATCTGGGGCTAGAGAGGCCATGTGTCATCCCAGAAAACAGGAGATGAGGATATGGAGATTGCAGACAATCTTTTTCAGAAGATTGCAGTGACGTGGGGGAGAGAATATGATGGTAGCTAAAGAGAAGTAGGTGTTGAGGGGGAGTTTTAAAGATGGGACAGGCTCGAGCAAATTTGATTGCTGTAAGGAAGGGAGAATCCAGTATGAGGGACAGGCTGAAGATCCTAGAAAGAAAAGATGACAGACAGAACAAGGTCCCCAGTAGATGGGGTCAGGGAGTCCAGAGCACAAGTAGATATATTGGTTTCAGGCAGGGGCTGGACAATCTGTTAGTACCACAGGAGAAATGGTGGGAAGAGGGTGGATACAGATGCAGGAGGGTTTAGAGTTAATGGAAAGAAATTGAGGAGGCTGCCTTCTGGTGGTCTCTGTCCTCTCTGTGATGTAATAATGAAGGGGTCACTTCCCTTATGGGGATTAAGGAGTCATTGGCGAGGCCATGTGTTTGAGGAGAGGATGTGCTCAGGTGCTTTGCAGGAGGAAACAGATGGCACACTCCAAAGAGTTTAACTAAAGATAATTAACAAGGGGATGAGTCAAATAGATGTGGACTGGGTTAAGGGAACAAATAAGGGAGGATGAGGTACCCAGGAACTAGCAACAGTGGGCAGGAAGAGGGAAGGGAGCCCTTGAGTGCTGGAGCCACGAAAGGGGAATTGCTCAACACAGACATTAGTCAGAGGGACTTGGCCCTTGCCAGGCCCGTGGGGAGATAGGGAGGAAGCACAGAAACAGAAAACCCAACCTCTCTGTCCTCTTGGCCTCTGATTCGTCTGTGGGCGCCTCCCTTGACCAAACCCAACAGGAAGCTAGAGGGCAAGAAACCAGATGATGTCATCTGTAGAGTTCAGACAGTCAGGGCACAGAAAAGACATGGGGGAGAGTTGATCCACAGGAGAAACAGCAAATAACCAGCAAGTGGAGAATGTTTGAAATGGCCACTGTGGAAGATGGATGAGGAGTTGCCTAGGGATGGGGCCTGCCTGAGGTGGGAGGCCATGAATTTCAGTGGCACTTGTGAGTGCTGGCCTGTGGTTGTCCCTGGAGTGCTCAGCAGTCGAGGTGTAAGCATGGAGAAATGGGATGGTTTGGTTGACCCAAAGCTGGGTTTTTTCAGGCAGGTGGGATGGAAGCCCAATGGGGGGTTGAGGAGATTGGCACCGGAAAGACATGTGATGGATAATGATATGTAAGATCTGTGAACAAGACACTGAAAAGAAGAAGCTGCTGATAGAAAAAAAAAAAAAGGTCAAGTTCTTGCAGGCCAGGCCCATTGGTTCACTGCTGTTTCTCTGTGGTCTCTGAAGGGTCAGGGCTGAGTGGACAGGAGGCTGAGATCAATACAAGGATTTAGTTCTGCTTGCTGGGCCTCCTGCCATGGGTATCTCTTGGGTTGTGATTGTTAGTTTTTGCCTGGCATGTCTTTTTTTGTTGGTAAATGGCAACTCCTCTATTCCATGTAGATATCATTGGACTATAAATCACAAGGCCTACATCATATTGGTGGCCACATCATCCAGGCCTTTGTATTTTGAGCACTGTGGTATGTCATTTACAAGCTATAATGAACAAAATCCAATCAGAGCCCTTCCACAGGATTTGGTATGTGGACAGAGGGGAGAGAGGATCTCTTCCTGTTGAATTGTAAACCTAAGTCTTCCAGGGGCCACCTTGGCCACACAGGCCATCCAGCCCCCTGTGGTCATTCCACCTTTCACCTTGGAGCTGATTCAATTCAGTGTTGGAGCAGCTTGTGAGTGAATGATAACATCATCAAGAATCACAGAATCATAGATTCTTCTGGTCCCTGGCCAAGCCCCTTAGTTTTACAGATGAGTAAACTGATACCAGGGGGGCCTAAGAGACTTGCCTATGATTACCTAATTATAAAGCAGTGGAGGAGGTAAGTGAAAAGATCCAGTATTTATTGAAATGTACTGAGTGAGTGCTAACCACATGCCACACTGTGGGCTTTATATACGTTCCTTCGTCCTTCAAACCATCCTGCAACATTGGTTTATCACCAGCATTTTCCAGATGAGGACACTGAGGGTTACAGATTTTCAATAACTTGCCAGGGACAAGTTAATGGCTGGGCTGGAATCTATGCTTTGGTCTCACTGCCCCAAAGCTTCCCAGTCTTTAAACTCCACAGTGCCAGCCCCCTATTGCAAAGATAGAATGAAATTTTGAGGAGTTATAATATAGCTTTAAGTTGAAAACTTCTCAAATTGATACTACTGGCTGGGATACACACGAAGTTGGCCTTTTCCATGATCTCTCCACCATAAAATATTTCTAGTTGTGACCTTTGGGGAAAATCTTAGCACACATGATGTCCTTAAACAGTGAAATGTGTTACAAAAACACCAGGCTTCCAAATAGCTTCTTCCATTATTATGATGGGATAGAAAGAAGGGAGAAAATAGAAGACGCTTTCACTGTCAAAAAACGTAGCTGACTTCTGCCAAAGCAGTTATTCCTGGAATGTCTAATTATTAAACCAGAGGCTGTTATTGAAAAGTCAAGCATTTCATTCTCTTCATTCCAGCGAGAAGCCCTTAGGAAGCTTAGTTTAGCAACAGAGGGGGAAAAAAATCCTTCTTCTTAGAACTGTGCAAAATTCAGTTTTATTTGAAAGAAAATCCTGCCATCTCCTTGGCAAGAGCTGCATAGCATGCACAGTAAATAAAATAGGATGACTCAGAAGAGTCCCGAATTCCTCCTGGGGCCTCTAGGCCTTCTCCTGGGCCTAGGCCTGCCCTAACTCGGCATTGAAGGGCATGCCAGGCACAGCATACAAATCTACAGGTATAGGGCTTACTGTTCCTCTGGCTCTGACGACCCTAGGTTCTTAAATCTTCACTTTTTTTTTATTATTATGTACAGTTAACATTTACTGAGTCCTAATCACATGCTGTGCATTACGCTAAGACCTTGACAAGCATTTTCCCATTTAAATGCCCCAACAACTCTATAAAGTAGGAAGCACTATTATCTCCATTTTATAAATGAGGAAATTGAGGCCTGAAAAGGTTAAGTAACTTGCTTGAGAGAAAACCTGTGTTTTGTGTCTCTTGGTGAATCAGAGTGAATCCCTGTCCTTAGGCTCCTTGGCAGAGAAGAGAAGGGAAGGAAAGGAAGCCAAGCTTTCTAGCATCTACTTTGTGTCCAACACCAGGCTAGGTAGGCACTTTATATCTCTTGTCTCTCTCTTCCTCTTGATAAGCCTGGTTTATGTAAACAACCCTATTTCTATAAGAGCTAACTAGCCAGCAGATGGTTGAGTGATGATTTGACACAGATCACCTATTCTAGAGATCCGTTTCTACATACACCATGTATGTGTAGGTGATTGAAATCCTGGCTGCGATACTTTAGCTGTAGGATCTCGAGCAAACCCCTGAGTCCTAGAAAAGAGGAATAATAATCCCTCCTTAAGTAAATAGAATGACAACTAAGATAACGTATGGGAATCCTTACTGCATTCCGCTTTCCCACACACACACCTCCCTCCCCTGGTTTCCGCATCACCGCCTGGTTGACACCTCTCAGTTCCCTCCCTGATCAGCAATGCTCCTTAGTGCCTTATATGTGCGGCAACTGTACTTGAGCCCAAGGAGGCCTCCACATTATCTGAACCCACATCTTGGGGTGGACCTGGTCCTCACCTGTTATTTAGTAAATGTTGACTGTTGAAGATCCCTTGCTGTTTTCAGTCACAGGGACTAGAGATGTCTTTGCAAAGTCCCAAAACCCTTCAGGGATCATTTGGCCTGCTGGTCCCCCTTGGGTGACTTTAGTCTCTTTTACTTCAGAAACCCTGGCCACAAACTCAGCCCCTTCTTTAAAATCCAAACTCCCAAAGCAATGCTGCCTTTCAAATATCCATTATCATTTTCCTTTGAAGAGCTACTTCCTCCAGCAAACATTGATTCGATTTTTTAAAACCCTATTTTCACCAAAAATTTGAGAAAATATGTAAAAGAAGGCACACTCATACCCATCCCCATGGCATTTAACCACAGTAAGAGTCAGATAGTCCTAGAGCTGCAGAGTCACACTTCTGGTCCTCAAGCCAAGTACTTGGCCTATCACGTATCATGTTTGTGTGAGCCACACAGATGAGAAACCCATTGCTCTGACTGAGCATTGACCAATAGTGCAGGTCAGCCGGGAAAGGCATTTACAGAGGTCGTTTCACAGGGCGATGCCTGAGTCAGTTTCATTGTGTGTATCTAGTAATGGAATGAGGACATTTAGACCTGTATTGCTCTTGAGCTAGGCATTTTACCAATACCACAGGATGTAAGAACAAAAGTTCTCAAAGGACTAAAAAGAATAGAACACAGTTCACTCATAAGGCACAGTTTCTTGCTAGTGCAGTGGTTTATGACCAGAAGCATCAACAACATCATCTGGAAACTTGTTAGAAATTCACATTCTCAGGCCTCAGAATCAGCATGTCAGCACATTCTGATAAGTCACCTACAAGAGAAATGTTCTGCTAGCCAACAGAAGCTATCTGCTTGCCAGGATGCTTTTCTAGAACCTGGACCCCGCCACAGAATCCTGGAACAACCCTATAGTCGTGAGACCTGAAGCTCCTGGACATCTGGTCAACCCTACACACAGAGGTGTAGAGTCAGAGAGCACCCTGAAGGAGAGAAAGGGAGACCAGGGCCTATGCTGGACCTGGTACAGAGTCAGAGCACCTTTGCTCAGATGGCACTAAGGGCCCTAGCTGGAACTAACACTGGAGAGGCACTTAAAAAAATTTGAGGAAGGTATTTCAAAGCATAGGAGCCCTGCAGTCTATGGGGGCCAGGGGAGAGGAGCAGTGGAGGGCACAGGGAGCTTCACTTGCCCCAGGTCTAAGTACAATAATGCTGTTGGTTTCTGTCTGCACAGCCTGCTCCCACTTGTTGATTAGAACCAGACTCCACTGCTCCTGGGCCAGTCTTTGGTGCTTCCACAGAGCCCAGCAAACATTTCTCATGTAAGAAGAGCTCAGGAAAACTTGCTAATTGCTCCATACATAAATCCTATGGTTGTTTCTAACTAAAGGAAAAAGCATATCAACTGTGGTCTGACCAAACCCCCCACCCAACCCCCGTGAGAAGCTTGTCTGAGTCACAGGGCAATCATAGCAAGTCAGTAGCACACCTGAGACCAGGAGAGTACTAATCAGGCCTTTCTGACTCTGAATACCTGCTCTTTCCACTATACCATGTTGTTTTGGGGCCATCAGAAGTTATGGAAGCCTGAAGTTGGGAAGGTTATGTCAGGTGGAACCCAAGCAGGGTTTGGGAGGAATCAAAAATGTCTCTGGGGGCTTCCCTGGTGGCACAGTGGTTAAGAATCTGCCTGTTAATGCAGGGGACACGGGTTCGAGCCCTGGTCTGGGAAGATCCCACATGCCACAGAGAAACTAGGCCCGTGAGCCACAACTACTGAGCCTGCGTATCTGGAGCCTGTGCTCTGCAACAAGAGAGGCCGCGATAGTGAGAGGCCCGCACACCGCGATGAACAGTGGCCCCCGCTTGCCACAACTAGAGAAAGCCCTCGCACAGAAACGAAGACCCAACACAGCAAAAATAAATTAATTAATAAACTTCTACCCCCAACAACAACAACAACAAAAATCTTCCAGGCATTAAAAAAAAAAAAGTCTCTGCTAAGGGTCTCTAAAATAAAGGGTCTACAACCAAACTATGGCTACAATGGTAGGTGTGCTCTCCTTTCCTGCAAACTATCCCTCATTTAGACTGCTTTGGTTTAAAACAAATTATTTGTCACTCCTACCGAAAGTGGAATCTAATTCCCTTCCCCTGTATGTGGGCTGGCATTAGTGACTCATTTCTAATAACTTTAATATAGCAAAAGAGATACTTGCTGTCTTCTAAGGTAGGTTAGAAAAGGCATTATGGCTCCCTCCTGGCTCTTGCTCTCACACTCTCTCTCTCTCTTCCTCTCTCCATGCCCTGGGAGCCCTCTACCAACATACAAAGAATGTCTGGCTACCTTGAAGCCACCGTACTAGAGAGATTACATAGAAACAGTGAGAGATGGCCACGGAGCTCCAGTTGTTCCATACCCCATCCGTTTGAGTCTTCCACTAGATATGCCAGTGGGGAGATTTCCATGCCTCTGCCAAAGCTTACATCAAATGGATCAGAGTCAAGCTGCCCCAGCCAAGACCTTGCTAAGTTACAGGTTCACAAGCAAAATATTGTTGTTTTAAGCCACTAACTTTTGAACTGGTTTGTTTACACAGTGTTACATAACTAGAACACAGTGCAAACCAAAGGAAGTGAATGATACCCATGGAAAAGTAGAGGGTAACTGGCAAATGTTAGCACATAGAGGGATGGTTTTCAGCATCTATAAATGACATATTTTTGCCTCTTTATCCAGTAAAGGTTATAAGCAAGTGTACAAAATTTCTCCCTACCAGAGATATAAAGAAGCCAGTAAAATAGGGGAAGTGTTCAGTACCTATTAGAGTTGCCCAGGGAATTTTATTCTAAATGAGATTTCCACATCCAGATCAAGATTACCATGGAATCAATTCAACATTTTTCTCCAAGGACTTCTCTTTTGCTGGTATTTTACAGATTTCCAGGTTGGAGGAAAATTTTACTTTGTAGTCTATTTATGGATATCCCTGTTGATGCTTTTTTGTTTGTCCTACTTAGAAAATTCATGGATTTTATACTCTGGGTATTCCCTGGCATTCCCAGAGCCCAGTCTGTTGTATCTCACGTGGCTTCTCTCTACTCCACCTTGTCCTCTCTCTTTTAGAATCACTGGCTCTTAATTTTGTCCCCCTGGATGCTCGTAAATCATTCAACTGCCCTGCCCTGTTTCTTTTTTTTTTTTCAAGTCCTGTCTCAGTGTTGTGCCCATTCAAGCCCTCTAGGTCCCTGCCCTGGTCCAGTACCCTGGGCATCTGTACTTTTCTACCATCATCACTCTCCTGTCCCCAACTCCGTTCATTTCTTTCGTGGGTAATTATTATTATCTCCTAACTAGTCTTCTTGTTTTCCAGTACCTCTCATCTGAAATCCAGGCACTGTGTTGCTATCTGATACATCTTTCTAAAACAACAATCTCATCAAGTCACCAATGCCTCCAGAGTCAAGTCCAAGCTCACGATAGCACAAAGCCATTCACGACCTGGCCACTGGCCTCCTCTAAACCTTGTCACACACTCTTTCCTCTCTCCACAGCATTTTTCCCGATAATACAGAATGCATATTGTTTCCTAAGTACACCATATTGTTTTAGTCTTCTTTGTGTTTAAAAATACTGCTCTCCCTCTTCCCTCTCTTCGCTACCCATCTCACTACACAACCAAAAAACAAACTCCTGTTTATCCTCAAAAAGGCATCTCAGCTGTCCCCTGTTCTAGGCTGCCTTCCCTGACCCCTCCCTAAAGAGTTACTATCTCTGTTACCTTGCACGTGCTTCTATTGCTGCACGTGACAGAGAAAGAATCTAGGTATTTGCATGTCAGCCTCCCTACTAGACCTTAAGCATCTTGGGAGAGCCTGTCCTATTTGTCACTGTGCCCCAGAGCCTAGCAGAGTCATATTCACAATAGGGCTCAATAAATGCTTTTTTCAATTAAGAGAATAAAACGAACATCCATTCAGTGGTGGATTGGCTGAATAACAGACCAACTGCCCTTAAGAAAAAAAACAGTCTCTGGCAGCTAGCCAGGCAAACCTAAACTTACAAAGTTTATATCACAGTAACAAAGCTTAAACTGGATCAACAGCACTGTGGGAAGTGACTGAGCTGATTCACTCAGAGATGAGAGGATGGGGGCCAACCAAACATAAACCATGTTGCGAGCAAGTTTTATATTAACAGCACATGTAATTCTGGTTGGAGTTAATAAGCGTTATGAACTGTAAGAGCTAAAATGTCATCTCTACCTTATCCTTAGCTCTGATCTGACCTGATCTTTTCTTTTTCTTTTTCTTTTTTGGTCGAAATTAGGTATGTTCCAATTAGGTATATTAGGCATATTCTTAAATTTCAAATATTAATTTGTACTGTACTGTAGCAGAGATCAAATTCTTTAAGCTTCTCTCATTAAAAAAAACAAAAACAAAAGACAATGCTCTATTCTCTAAAATCTAAAACAAAGCAGTTTAAAGTAGGTTTCTTGGGAGACAGATGGCAGATAGTAGCAAATCTTCCTAGCACCACAAAAGCTGGTAAAAGGGATACCAGCGTGAGCATGTACAGAGAAGAGGGAAGAAGCAGGAAGCAGGAAGGTGGGTCGTAAACCCTCAGGTGTTGGAATGAATCCTGGACTGTCAGGACACCTGGGTTCCAGGAGGACCGCTCCACTCCCTGGCTTTGGGGTCTGGGACAAAGCACATTCCCTTGGAGCCTCGGGTTCCCTTTGGTTGATGAAGGCGCTGATCTAGACGATCTCGAGAGGTCCTCCCCAGCTCTGATTTTCTGTAATCACTGGTATTAAGAAGTTGAATTC
Source organism: Neophocaena asiaeorientalis asiaeorientalis (assembly GCF_003031525.2). Classification (NCBI taxonomy): domain Eukaryota; kingdom Metazoa; phylum Chordata; class Mammalia; order Artiodactyla; family Phocoenidae; genus Neophocaena; species Neophocaena asiaeorientalis. The sequence continues at coordinate 920,218 of NW_020171832.1, forward strand.
GATCCAAAAAAGAAATATCAAAATTATTACAAGTTAGAAAGTGAGTGATAAGAAAACATTAAAGGGTTTCCCTGGTGGCACAGTGGGTGAGAGTCCGCCTGCCGATGCACGGGAAACGGGTTCGTGCCCCGGTCTGGTAAGATCCCACATGCCGCGGAGTGGCTAGGCCCGTGAGCCATGGCTGCTGAGCCTGCACGTCTGGAGCCTGTGCTCTGCAATGGGAGAGGCCACAACAGTGAGAGGCCCGCGTACAGCAAAAAAAAAAAAAGAAAAGAAAACATTAAAGATGTTCAAGAACCAATTTCATTGTAGGAATTAACCCCAAGAAATTAACTAAGAATTTGTACAAAATGTTTGCTACAATAAAGTTTGTAGGAAAAGAAATTTTAATTGTGAAAAAAATTGAAAACAACCTACGTGATCAAAATAAGAGATTAGATAAATAATTAAACATCCATACATTTGATAGCCAAGATATGGAAATGTAAACATGTAATTATGTTCAGAAATATAATTATTGAAACAGTTAGATTACAGTATATGTATAGTAAAATTCAGTTTTATAAATTTACATATGTATAAAATATGTATGGAAAAAAGTCTGAAAGAAAATGCAGCAAAATGTTGGCAGTAATCATCTCTGAGTTTGAGTTATAGATTTTTTAAAATTTTGCTCATTTGTATTTTCTATGGTTTCTAAAATCACCATATGTTACTATATAACTTTTTAAATTAATGTAAAATAAGGTAGAAATGTGTATGATTTAGAACCAGATATAATCAGGAAACCTTTATAAACTTGGTTTCCCAGAAGCATAAAATAAACACATGGGTAAAATTAGACATAAGGCCAAAGGTAGGCTGGGATGAAGACATGGAGATTCTACAGTGCCAGGTTGAGGAATTTGATCTTTATTCTATAAACAATATGGAGCACTAAATCTTTCTGGTTCAGAAGAGTGACTTGAACACAATTGTTTAGAAAAATATTTCATCGGCAGAATTGGGCTTGGTGGCTAACTGGATTAGATGGAAAGAGGGGAAAGCAGGATCCAATGTTTCCAACTATCAGGTTTGAAGTCTAAGACATGGGGCAGACAGTGATGGCTTGGACAGGTCTAGAAAAAGAGGAGGAACTTGGAAACGCACAAGGGAGGTCATGAGTGAACTGGACGTGAGTTGTGCTCTATCAGTGGGGCAACAGCTACTGTCCACTCTTGGAAACTTGATGCAGATTCTTTTCAGAGGAAAGACTTTAAAAAAAAAAAGAAAGAAAGAAAAAATAAGAGTGTATGTGTATGTGAAGTTGACACAATTCCTATAAGCTTCCAATTTCCTAGACCAGTATTAGATTTCAGAGGCCACGCTTAACAGAAAGCTAAGTTTGGAGAATGACTAAACTGAGTCTCTGAAGAAAGATCTACCAAGGAAACAGAAGAAACTATATAGAAAGTAATTATTTTAATCCTGAGTATCTAAAGCTGAAAAGACATGAAAGGATCACAAAACCTGAAAAAAAGAGCAAAGAAAATGTGAAGTATAATATTTTAAAAATCTCTTCGTTGATAGTTTAGTATAATTCTTGACTAATTTATCCTTTGCTCTTTTCCAAAGAGCTGTCTTGTTTTATCCCTTTAATGTATTCATAGTCATTTATAATTTCAGATGAGCTCTTTTGGTTCATTCCAAACTGGATTTTAGTGAAAAAGAACTGAATTGAATGTTGATGTGACTTCTCATTGTCTCCATGATCTCCACTTCAGGCTGAAAACTTGGTACAATGAAACATCATTCTGTATAATCACAAACCTCAAAGGGTGCATTATTAATCAAAGGATGTAAGACTAGCCTGTATCCTGAGTATTTAGAAGAGAGATGGATGTTCGAACAGAAGAGCCTGTCCGTATGTAAGGACTGTGGGAAAGTTTACAGAGAAGTAATTGCTTGGTATTCCGTTGGAAAGCCATTTTACTTTGATACCCTCTGAGCAAATGACTTACCCAATACTATAATGAGGACAGACTAATTCAAAACTTAACATAAATCTGAATTCATTTTGTCTTTAACTTTTCCGGAAAGAGAGAAACATACAGACAGACCCATACAGATTTTTAAGCTCTGATTGTGAACACCATCCAGCTCCCTTTACATAAGCCAAGCAGATGTTTGGGGAAAAGGGATCTAGTCATCTGGATTCAAATAGAGGCAATTTTCTTAAATGAGAGCAGTGGGTTCATCCAACATATGTCATCAAAATGTCCGTCTCAAACTGAGATGTCAGAATGAAGATCTGAGAAGCATTACCCCCAAATGATTCAGAAAATTGTCTTGAGAGTCATTATGAAATACATCCTAGAAAGTCTGCAGTGCTGGGCAGATTGCATGTGATTCAGAAACTACCTTTTTTTTGGAAGCTACTTCTTAACTGACACAACCATAGGAGGACAAAGGGGTGGTACCTCACTGTGGGGTGAAGGGCACAATTACATAGACTCCAATGTTCTTCTGTGTTTCCTTTTTTAAATTTTATTTCCAGCTCTATTGAGGTATAATTGACAAAGAAAAATTGTATACATTTACGGTATACAATGTGATGTTTTGATATACATATACATTGTGAAATGATTGCCACAATCAAGTTAATTAACAAATCTATCACCTCACATAGTTACCATGTATGTGTGTATGTGATGACAATTTAAGATCTACTCTCATAGCACATTTCAAGTATACAGTAGGATACTGTTAACTATAGTCACCATGTTGTACATGAGATCCCCAGAATGTATTCACCCTGCATAACTGAACCTTTAAACCCTTTGACCAACATTGTCCCTATGCACCCCCATCCCCTGGCAACCACCATTCTAGTTTCTGCCTCTATCAGTTTGACTGTTTTAGATTCCACATGTAAGTGATATCATGCAGTACTTGTCTTTCTGTAGGCAAAAGCTTCTTCGCTAAATCAGATCTCTCTAGGTTTCTGAACAAAACATCTCCTCTCATCCCTTTAGTACATTTATTATTTTTCTATATTTATATAGATAAAGAAGACTTTCTATTGTGCCTGAGGGCAGTAATGATAATATCAAAATGATAATATCAGCACATGTAAATGTTTATCATTTCCAAAAACTTTCACAAAAACTCTGTGGTTAAGAAGAGAACAGATTATATTATCACTATTTTACAAATGGACAAACTAAGGCTCAGAGTCTATTAAGCCTAAGATCCCATTCAGCCAGGTTTGGAATCCAGATCCTTTGACCCAAATTCCCTGCTCTTTGCAATATACCAGACTGCCCACCTTGCTGGGCAAGATCCTATCATAATATTGGACCTCTCAGCTATGTCCAACACCAGTTTCTAGATAGAGGTTCAAGGCATAGGCTGATGGCAAAAGGGCCTTAGAGAGCTTATATGGCACCTGGGACAACACCATGCGTTTAAAACATCTCTCCCCAAACACAGTTGCTGCAGTGTGAGCATTTATACAATTCACATCTTTGTAGCTCACCTGTAGACTGACATTCAAAGACAGGTGTCCTCCTTTGCTATATCCTGGACATTGGGGAGGGCTTGACCCCCATTTTTATCTCCTGAGGGAATCTTAAGATAGCAGATTATGGTAGATCCATTCTAGAAGTCCCACTCTAGTCATGGGCTAATATGTATAACAAATCTCACAATATTAATTATTATTCTAAGTATTGTTATAAACAATACAAAAAGTATTGTTGGGCATGCAGTGAGCACTCAGTAAAACTTAACACTGTTTATTGCGTGCTTACTACATACCAAGCATAGAGAAAACCGTTTTATATTTATCATCTCAACAATCTTACGAGATATTACAATTATCCTCATTTTATAGAGGAGAGACTGAGTCTGTGGGAGACTAGATAACTTTGTTGAGGTCACAGAGCTGGTAAACAGCAGAGTCAAAATTCAAAATTCTCCCCTCCTGTTTCACTCCAGACCCTGAAATGCCATTATGAGGTTTGTAATAGACTCCTTATATCGTTGATTTCCTTTAAAACACCTAAGAAGGCACAGAGTGCTATAACTCTACCCAGTGCTGCTCTGCTTTCCACAAACTGTATCTCTTTTCCACAAGCTGCACCCCTCACTCCTGCTGGAAGCTTCCAATTTTAGTTTGCCTTCCATTCCACAGGCCCAGGGAAATCACTGAAGTTAACTCATTCCTCAGGCCCATCCCACTGAGCCTCTGTTAGCTAGAGCTTGTCAGAGTGCCTCTCTGTGATGCACATGCCAGCTCATGGGTTCTGTATGCAGAATGGAGATGCTGAGACTGGTCCTCTTTAGGACACATACTCAGACCAGACCACATACTTCTGTGCTCACCACCATGGCTGGGTCTAAGAGCCCAGAGATCCCCACAACTTCCTTTAGGCATTCAAGGTCCAGGGATGCTTAGAGTACAGAAGCTAGTCCTATAAGGTCTGGTAAGAGTCTATGCATAGACTAAAATAAACTATAGGATCCTAGAACCCTCCCTCTGTCCTGACATCTTCATCCGTGTGCTGATTAGCTCTCCATTTGCTTTTGCTTCCATTCCCCCCATACTTCCCCTGCTTTGCTCTGTGTTGCAGGAGGCTGACACCTGCAAACTACATTTCTTAGGCTCACTTCCTACTGACTTCCATCTGGGTTCAGCCTATTTGAGCCTGGGGCTGCAGGTGGGGTGAGGGGAAGATACTGGGACAGAAGGAAGGGGAAGCCAGAAAGCTCACCCCCCACTCTCTGCTTTGGGCAATGTCTCCAGCAGCATTTGTCTCATCTCCAGGATTCCAGCTCCAAGAAAACTCCACCCTCTGTCTTCCTCGGTGCTACCGAGCAAGCCCCAACCTCATTTCTAGCTCCCATCAGGTAGCTGTGCCTCCTGGGCTATATGACTTTCTCCATTCATCACCTGAGCTTCTTGCTATTGCTAATTTCTGGGCTGCCTCACTGTCTCCAGTTTGGCCATACAGCTCTTCCAAAAACCACTTCACCATACTAAATTCCCTCTGTACCAGATGAGGATTCTGTTTTCCTGGTTAGATGCTGACTGACACAACTTACTACTACCCTGCTGATCTGGAGATGAGGTGAGAGGAGGAAGGTATGGAAAAGAAGGGCAGAAATGCTGAGTAGCCCTGTGTGGGGAGAGTCTGGAGTGTCCACAGGAGGGGAGACTGGTGCCATAGGGAGCCAGCCTGGGGCTCCAAGCTCATTTCCTGACCACCCCCTGGCATTTGTACATCTTTTCTACATTAAGGATCTCAGCTAAGAGGCTGAGAGGTTCTAGATTCTCCACTGTGCCAGGTGAGCAGCCAACATTTGGCCTGCCTGCCTCTTTAGGGCTGTCAGTCTCATCCTGCATGATCTGAGCTCAAGTCTAGATGCATCCTGCGGTTTCCTCTTGTAGGGGAAGAAATTTTTTCCCTCTATGCTCCTAGGTTCAGTGGCCGGGGACCCTGATAATTAAACTGTCAAAAGACAGATTACCAAGATAAAAACAAGTTTATTAACACATGCAGTACACATACATGCAGGGATGTGAGTAACTCAAAGAGACAGTTAGAACTTAGACTTAAATAGCATCTCAACAGAAAACAACAAATCTGTAGAAGAAGCAACAAGACAAAGGAAAAGTGGTTTAGGCTTTTAGGGATGGAAAATTGTGGGAAAATAATACGTGGAGGAAAACTAATGAAAGATAAGGGTTAATTTAGTAAGACTTGTTAGGTAGATTCTTCTCAGTGGCTGTTAAGAGTCCAGAGTTGTCTCCAGTGATTAAGAGTCAATGTCTTAACAATAGAAATAAAACCAAAAATAAACAAATGGGACCTAATCACACTTAAAAGCTTTTGCACATCTAAGGAAACTATAAACAAAACGAAAAGACCACCTACAGAATGGCAGAAAATATTTGCAAATGATGCAACTGACAAGGGATTAATTTCCAAAATATACAAACAGCTCATACAACTCAACAATAAAAAAGCAAACAACCCAATCAAAAAACAGGCAGAAGACCTAAACAGACATTTCTCCAAAGAAGACATACAGATGGCCAAAAGGCACATGAAAAGATGCTCAACATCACTAATTATCAGAGAATTCCAAATCAAAACTGCAATGAGGGGACTTCCCTGGTGTAACAGTGGTTAAGAATTCGTCTGTCAATGCAGGGGGCACAGGTTCGATCCCTGGTTTGGGAAGATCCCACATGCCACAGAGCAACTAAGCCCGTGTGCCACAACTACTGAGCCCACGAGCCACAACTACTGAAGCCCATGCACCTAGAGCCCGTGCTCCGCAACAAGACAAGGCACCTCAATGAGAAGCCAGCGCACCACAACGAAGTAGCCCCTGCTCACCACAACTAGAGAAAGCCTGCATGCCAAGACACAATGCAGCCATAAATAAATAAATAAATAGATAGATTTATTAAAAAAAAAACAACAACTACAATGAGGCATCACCTCACACCGGTCAGAATGGCCATCATTAAAAAGTCCTAATTGTCCACTGACAGATGAATGAATAAAGATGTGGTATAGGGGCTTCCCTGGTGGCACAGTGGTTGAGAGTCCACCTGCCGATGCAGGGGACACGGGTTTGTGCCCTGGTCTGGGAAGATCCCACATGCCACGGAGCGGCTGGGCCCCTGAGCCATGGCCACTGAGCCTGCGCGTCTGGAGCCTGTGCTCCGCAATGGGAGAGGCCACAACAGTGAGAAAAAAAAAAAAAAAAAAAAGATGTGGTATATATATATATAGAAACAAACTTATGGTTACTAAGGGGGAAAGGAGGGGGAGGGATAAATTAGGAATTTGGGATTAACAGATACATACTACTGTGTATAAAATAGATAACCTTATTGTTACCTGTTTTGGAATATGTATAAATGGAATCAAACAGCTAACTTTCTCACATTTAAATAGAAATATATAATAGGCAATAGAAATGCAAAAACCCATAAAAAAATAAAATAGATAACCAACAAAGACCTACTGTAGAGCACAGGGAACTATATTCAATATCTTGTAATAAACTATAATGGAAATAATCTGTAAAGAATATATATATAGCTGAATCACTTTGCTGTACACCTGAAACTAACTATACTTCAATACAAAAAAAGAGTCTATGTCTGATTTTAGGCAAAAAGTTGGGGAGGGCAGAGAACTTCTTTTGGCATCTGCTGTTTCTCAGTTGTCTTCAGCTCAAAGTAATCCTTATGCCAAATGGAGATATTTTGGGGTGGCCTATTCGGATCGCCTACACTCTTCTTGTAATTCTTCATTGCCCTGGCTTCCCCTTACTCCCCGCCCACCACACACACACCATTAACTGTGACAAGAGGGAGGCTTGTCCGGATCCTCAGGCCAATCCTGCAGCTGGAAGGCAATCAAGAGAATCCCACCCCAGTGCCTGTCACCTGCACCGGCAGGTCCAGGCCATTATAACATGTCCCACTGTCCCTTCTCTACTGCCTAATGAAAAAATTCCCCGAATCTCACTACTAATCAGAAAACTTTTAGGCTGAAAAAGTTTTATTCTTCAAAGTGACATGAATATTGTTGCACTTCTGCCCAGTGATTTGCTCGAAACCAACCCAGTGGATTTGGGCCTTAAACATGCACACCTCCTGCAGGTGGAGTCTTAAAAGTTCTCCATAACCCATAACCCACCCATAGTCTGTCTCTGAGATATTTCATCCTCGTGATACTTCCTTAGTATGTTTTTTCATGAACACCTTCTCTGAGCAGCCCCACCCATACAAATCTATGGGTTTCATTACCTGGTAACAGCCAGCACAGGCCACATTACTCGTTGTGCTGTCAGTTCAAGGCTATCTGGCCAGGGTCCCAGTGGAGCCACCAGAGTCATTGCTGCTTAAGCCATTTGACCAACTTTGCCATATCCCTCAGGGGGCTGACAGACAACTGAGGGCACGGGCCTCCCTCCAAAGGCCAGTCTTCTGGCATCTCTCCCTGGAATTCTCCACAGAACCTGGTCTGGTATCTTATCCAGCAAAGCACAGTCCTGGCTTTCTGGCTGAAACACTGTTAAACTCTTGCTATACCTCGAGTCCCAAGACTACAGCTGTCTTCCCTTCATCCCTCTTCTTTTGAGGAGCATTCAGAAAATTCCCTGGTGGTCCAGTGGTTAGGACTCCACACTTTCACTGCCGAGGGCCCTGTTTTGATCCCTGGTAGGGGAACTAAAATCCCACAAGCCATGCAGCGTGGCAAAAAAAAAAAAAAAGAGCCCCTTTGTCACTCATGATGCATCCACTGGTGTGTTCAACACTCCCCTCCTAAGAGTTTGGATACCATGATGGACCATTCCTTTTGATTCAGGTGCAGCTGAACACCACAGCACAGTTCAGCATTTCTAACCCTGGCCCAACCCAAAGTAATCAGGCATTCTCTCCTTAATGTAGAAAGGGGGTAGGTTCCTTCCTAGTCCCCTGAAGAGGGCCAATGGAGAGAAACTCTACATGGCCCTGTAAGCAAAGCAACAGGGTAAACACGTACATGTTCATGGAGCTTCAATTTTATTTGAAGACTTGGAGAAACAAAATGAAGTATAATTTTTTAAAGTTATATAAAATTAATATAGACATTCAGAGTAGAAAAAATTCATATGCATTTTTAAGATGAAATGAGAGAATTCAAAGATATGTCAGTGGTCTGCTTCAGGCTAGGACCCTCATTCCCTTAGAGGTACACGTTCTTTCTTCTCCACTTGTAGGGGTTCAGGGATGCAGTAGTGAGAACTCTCAGGGGTGCTCAAGGCCCATGCCCTCTGGGGGATTCCAACCATGCATTTCCTGCTCTAAGAAATATTTCACACCACTGGCTGCACCAAAACTTATAGGAAAGAAAGGACATTGGGTAAATGGCTCAGAAGATTTCACCTCAGAAAGGACTTTGGTTTCTCTCTTTCTAAGAGGAAACAGAAAATTCCCAAGAGGGTGTGGATTTAGGAGATAGGAACCTTCTAGCTTTCTTCTATTCAAGCCCTGACTGAAAGAGCAAAGAAAATCCTTAAGATTCAAAAATGAACTAGCCCAAATCACCAAAAGGAAGTTGACATTTTCTTGACATTTTGAGCCAGTTCTTTGTTGTGAGGGGCCTGTCCCATGTTCTTTGAGATGCTTAGCAGTATCCCTGGACTCTCTACCCACCAGACACCAATAGCACTAGGTACCCAGTTGTCATAACCAAAATTATCTCCAGACATTGCCACTGTGCCCGGGGTTGAAGACCACTGAGTTAGGGTAAGAGAACTGTAGCTTAGTTAATAACAAAACATTTATATTCTTGGAGTATCCTCTGTGCTACATATATCACCTAGGACTGGGGCAAAATTTGGGATGCAAGGATTTAGACCCCTATGCTGGTCACCATCCTCAGGACTAACACTATCTGAACTGAGTACCACAGTGAAAGGCCAGATTCATGCCAGTGTCACCAAAGCCATGTACAGCTACACAGACTGGGCATTACACCATTCCAGAAGATTCCATTTGCATAGATTATGATGTGAATTGTGCTCCCTGGAGCTGTACAGTGCAACAGCTCTGGCTGTCACAAGGTTTCAGCCATCTGTCTCCTGTCTAGTACAGAGAACCTTAGGGAGAAGAGAAAAGAAAACTAGTAAACAATATATGTGGGTCAGAGAATCATGACTCACTGTCTCAGCTTCAAATGGGATAGCAATTCCAGATGGTATCATGGTCTCCAAAATTAAAATAGAGCTTCAAATCTAAAAACTCTTGTAACAAAAACGTATTTTACATTTCTGGGTTTTGTTGTCAGGACCCTATTGGATTACTTGAAAACTGTAGAAAAACTGTGGAGTACAGTACTGTGCTTGGGATTTCTCATGAGAAGATCTAGATTTGAACCATGAGCCCTGAGTTGGCTTTCTAGTGGTAAATTGGAGATGACAGTAAGTATTCCTGACCCTGAGTTTTGTGAAGATTAGCAAAGAAGTGAGACAATGAATGTACATACATTTTAAAGGGTAAAGCACAATACAAATGCTGCTCAATTTGGCAAATAGCTGATGTCACGTGATAGCTTACTATAGATTTGAGACTTTTTTCCAAAATGTCAAAGACATTTGACAAAAAGGTATCCATTTTTTTTAACATTTTTGGAAATCCTCTCTTCCATGTAATTTTAATTACTGTTGTCCATATTTTATATTATTTTATGCTTATAGGTTATAAATCTCTTAGTGACAGGACTAAACAAAAAGTCTAATGGCTGGGATGTTAAAGAAAATGGCACTTTATCAAAAGTCTTTTCAAAGTTTACCCAAAAGGCATTTGTAGAGATGTGGATGGACCTAGAGAGTATCATACAGAGTGAAGTAAGTCAGAAAGAGAAAAACAAATATTGTATATTAACACATATATGTGGAATCTAGAAAAATGGTATATAGATGATGTTATTTACAAAGCAGAAATAGAGACACAGACATCATAATGCCACCCTCCTATAATAACCACTGTTGGCACACTTCACCCATTCTTTTCTCTGTCATATACTATATTTCTTTTTCTTTATATATAGCAGGTTTGTATTAATTATCAATTTTATACATATTAGTGATATAGTATATTTCATATTGTTGAGATTATCCTATATACCCAACTCGAGGTTCTTTGCTCTATTACACAGCAAAGTCATTAAAAACCTAGAAATATTTTAATGGTTATATAATATTACTGCAAATGAATGTTTCATAACTTATGAACTATTATTCCACAAACTATTTTAATTTCTCCTTTGTATTCATCCTTTTTATTTTTAGCTTCTAAACTCTTAGAAGTGGAATTATGAAATCGAATGGTCTAAATTTCAATTTGCTACCAGAAAAAAAAATTATACCAGTTTTCACACCTTTTAGCAATACGAGAAAGCACTGCTTGGCACACCCCACCCAGATTTGGGTATGCTCATTTTTAACATGTTTAGTGTTTTAATTTGCATATACTTGCTATCTGGTTTTATTAGTCATTAGTACCTCCTCATCTATCCTCTGCTCATTTACTTTTATGGTGTCAGTGTTTTTAATTGATTTGTATGAATTTTTTACATATAAAGGTTATTAACCACTTCTCTCTCATATTTAGGTACAGAGCTTTTCCAGACAATTGGTTTTTCCATTAGTATTGTATGCTTTTTTTGACATTAAGAAGTTTTAAACTTTATGTAATTGAAACTATTGGCATTTTTCTTGTAATTTCTTCTCTTACTTTTTTCCCCCTTTTTAAAATCACTTTTAAGTTTAGGAAAAAGCTATTTTTTTTCATCCCAAGATCAGACATTTATATTCACTTATATGCTTCAATTTCATTTCTTAATAATCATCTAAAATTCACATTGGCTCACTGTACCTCTCAGAAGCTGCCCACTCCTTAAATCGTATCAGTCCTATAGATATCCTCCACGAATACACTGCATCATCTCTGCATCCCTTAGAATATCTCCTCATTGAGGATGTTCAGGGATGTGCTGACACTGGCTCTTACCAGGTCACCAGAGCCAATTTGTGCATCTCCCAACTCCAGATTCACTGGCATCACACTGATACCTTGAAACTGGCTACTGTGAGCATTCACACCACAGAAATCAGCAAAGGCTACAAATCTGGACCTTTGCTTTCAGAGAGCCAGTTTACCAGCACACCATGGACTAGATTGTCTCTAAAAAGTCCCCTCCAGTCCTGAGACTCTTCAACATGACTAACTATAATAAAACAACAAGATTGAAAGTCTAAATGAATGAGACCATTATCTGGACACTAGTTTTACTGCATCAACAGCCAACTAAACTGTAATTTGAAAATATTTAACCTAAGGAATTTTTTTCTTTGGTCCATTTTTCTTTCTCTCCTTGATAGATAGGATTCTTGGAGGTTACTAAAATAGAAATTATCTGCATTAAAATCAGGTGGAAATGAAAGACCAAAATTTGACCTAGAAGAATGTGACACTTTGGATGGTGAAGGGAGAATAAATAACATTTTTCTCTTATCAGTATCTGTCTCAGGAGGTCATGGGTTATTAAATATAACTGCTTGAACCAATAGTACTTTCTCTCCTGGGAGAACTGGTTCTTGTTCTGCTGCTCCCAGGACAAGCTGCACAACGCCAATTAGTCAAATAGCCTGCACAGATTAAACCCCTCTCCTGACTCCTCTGGAAAAGCCAGTTAGGTCTCTGTTAGCATCACCTCAGACAGCCTTACTTATCTGGAACAGGACTCCAACCAAAGGTAATCCTGGGCTGCGTGCTTGTCTGTGGGTAGGGATCCAAACGCAGCCACTGGGAAGATGCCATCGTGGTGGGCTCTCCGCCTTTTCAGTTCCACGTATTCCTTACTCAAAATCAGCCTCTGTTGAGGCAACTCCTTCAAACAGCTCCCCTTCACCCAGTCTCCTCTAGACTATGGATGTCCCCAAAATTCAGCTTTAAAATCATAGATTAGTAGAACCAGAAAGAGTCTCAAGATATTTTCCTGCACTCTTCCCTTTACAGGTGGGTCCCAGAGAGAGATGTGCACTTGCCCCAAATGAAAAGAAAGCCCTGGCCAGTGGATAACTGTAACTCAGGACTAGCAAGCCCCAGTCCAGGGTGATTTCTACCGAAATTCTGCCCTTCTCTCTTCCACTCTCTCCCTTGGAGGTGAGAAAGAGTGGCACCTTTGGAGGAAAGGAGGTGGCATCTTTATTACCTTAAGCTACAGTGGTCCCAAATTTTGGAGATCCATAAATCCGTGAGAATGTTGGGGGTTGCTCGTGTGCTCAACTAATAGACATTTCAGTGAATTTAACTGTGATGCAACTATTCTTTTTAACGGAGTCATTTAAAAAATTCTTTCTGATACATCCCCCCAAAATAACTGAATTTCAAAGCCACAAAGCAAAGAGAATTTAACCAAGATATTTTAGTGCCTCCTTTTAGAAATAATTCAAGAACAAGTAAGTAGGAAGCCTTATTTCATTCACCTAATGGGATAAGCCTCTCAATAGACCCTTCCATGATGCCAGTAAGAGAAAACCAAGTCCTCCATTTAATTTTTCAATGTGAAGAATAAAGTTTCTAAACAACACAGACCTTCAGAAATCATTTTAGCTTCAAGGTAGCTAACTCAAACTTTAAAAGGAAAAAATATGTTACATTACTTAATGTTTTTGCAAATTCTTCCTAGAGCACAAACCATAAATTATAAGAATAAATTTTCATGGGTGGTAATATAAACATTTCAGTGGAAGAATAGTGGGTCTATGCTTCTGTTTATTTATTACCTGACTTACATTTAGATGATTTCCACTGTCTGCATGGTGCAAGCTAGTTCACTTTTATATCACATATAGAATTGCCAAGTTAAGATGGTATGTGCATTAGAAGTCCCAGCAACTGCAGCCCTCACCTTGCAGATGAGAGAAGTGAAACACAAGGAGATCCTGGGGCCACCCAAGGTCATAAAGCTAATTAGCCTCAGAGCCAGAAATAGAACCCACAGTCTCCTGTCTCCCCAGAATGTATGCTGCTGGTCATTCTCAGAGTTTATAAAGCATTTTTATCACAAATTTCCATGAGTTTTCATTAGATTTATGAAAATTATAATGGTACTATTTCTAAAATCTTTGCTCCTCATAGATACACACCCTTAATGTATACATATGTAACATAGGAACATGTATACTTTGTCAGTGACTCTCCCCCCTGGTCCATAAAATGTTACAATTGTTGTAGGGCAGAGGGAAAAGAGCCCAGGTTTAAGGCTCAGATGGGACCAGAGTTTGAAGTCCAATTCTGTTGTTTATAAGATTAATAAAGTTGGGTATTTGATTTACTTAAGCCTTCGAGCCTCAATTTCCTCATCTAAAAATGGAACAATTAATGTCTACTTTAGTAACATTAATGCAAAGTCCCTAAGATAGTATCTTGATTTGGAGGGGTGGAAAAGACACTCTCTTTTGACATTTGAAATCTACCATATTTCCAGCCTAAGTTTTAAAATGTATTCATTTATAAAATATTTATTAGATTCCTTCTAAAAAACACTGTTTTAGAAGCTGGAGATACAACCATGAACCAGATGAACGATCCCCTGTGGGGCATCAGCCTGCTGGTGTCTCTGAGGGGACACACAATGAAACTGCTTTTACATGTGCTACAAAAGCTGCAAACTGGACTCAGCTGCTACTAAGGGGATGAACTGCTGCTGCCAGGTAAAGAAGCATTGCTGGAATGACACTCAGAATCAGAAGGCGAGCAGAAAGCAGCAAGTTCTTCTCCCTCTGCCAACCTCCAGGCTCCCTCTAGCGCCCCCTATTGACAGAGTCTAACAGAGCCAGCTAGCGAAGCAGAAAATGCAGTTTGCAGTCCCCACCAGGACATCACAAAGCAAAACGTCAAGGTTGGATTTGAACCTTAAAGACAATATTTTAATAACCGAGATGAACAGATCCTGAGGAAGCTGATTACTTGGCTTCCTTTAATCACACGGCAAGGTGAACGAGTCTCAGTCTTTTTATGCAAATTTGGGAAGAATGACACTTTCTAACTACTGCTTAGAATTCTAAACCTTTTAATGGGAAACACCAGCTGCTCAAAACAGTGCACACCTGTATGGTTTCTTTTATTTTTCCAAGGAAACATTTCTCTCTGAGTTTGTTTATTCTGAAGTGATTTAATATTGCAATAATCTCATGATATGTATGGAGAGGGGAGGAAAGTGAGGGATTCAGACAGCAAAAAGAGGCCTGTGGGAAATGAACTGGGAAAGAATTTTAGAAAATGACAGCTGAGAAGAACTTTGGGAGGAGAACTGAAGTCTCTATGGAGGATTTTTCTTAAGTTTTATCAGGAGATATGCAAAGACTAGCCCAAACCATCTCCCTGCAAAATCTACAATGAAATTTTCATCACTGTCAAATGTTTTGTGAACTTGGATTTTATTATTATTATTATTAGAATAGGTAACATATACATTGGTACAAAAGACAAAAAGGACAAAAGAGCATATTAAAAGAATTAAGTCTTCCTTATACCCCATCTCCCAACCAACAAAGAATAAATATGATGGCAGATGTATTGTGTCAGCACTCATCTTCAGAAAACAGAATTCATCTAATTAGCAACAAGGAGAATCATTCTAAATATTAATTACTGTACCAAATCAATTGGGAAGTTGAACAAAACAAACCTGGGCTGAGTGTCCAGGACCATCTCCCAAAGCCTCAATGCAGAATTAGGCCTCCAATAGAGCAGCTGCTTCTCAGAGTCAGGTAGTTACTGACTGCTTCATGCTCCATATTTGTCACAATTTGCACCAAAGCAGGGGCCAGACAATGGCATCTCTGCTACAACTGCTGTAGAAAAACCAAACGTATCCTCCTGTGTGCTCACCAGCAGAGTGGTGAAGAGCAGCCTCCAAAACACTGCAACCCACTTTGCCTTCTAAATATTAAAGTTCAAACAGAACTTCAACTACAAGAGAATCTATGCAACACAGCCTTTAGCCTTCCCACTTTTGAAGGGGTTGGAAAGGATGTTGATTAAGCCTCTCCACAGGTTGTCCCAAGTAGAATCCCTCTACAAGAGCAAAACATGAAAACCTCTAGAAGTTAAAATCGTATGGTTCATTTGCAAATATTTTCTCCCATTCTGAGGGTTGTCTTTTCATCTTGTTTAAAGGATTAATCTCCAAAATATACAAGCAGCTCATGCAGCTCAATATCAAAAAACAGACAACCCAATCCAAAAATGGGCAGAAGACCTAAATAGACATTTCTCCAAAGAAGATATACAGATGGCCAACACACACATGAAAGAATGCTCAACATCATTAATCATTAGACAAATGCAAATCAAAACTACAATGAGGTATCACCTCACACTGGTCAGAATGGCCATCATCAAAAAATCTACAAACAATAAATCCTGGGGAGGGTGTGGAGAAAAGAGAACACTCTTGCACTGTTGGTGGGAATGTAAATTGATACAACTACTATGGAGAACAGTATGGAGGTTCCTTAAAAAACTAAAAATAGAACTACCATATGACCCAGCAATCCCACTACTGGGCATATACCCTGAGAAAACCATAATTCAAAAAGAGTCATGTACCACCATGTTCACTGCAGCTCTATTTACAATAGCCAGGACATGGAAGCAACCTAAATGTCCATCGACAGATGAATGGATAAAGAAGATGTGGCACATATATACAATGGAATATTACTCAGCCGTAAAAAGAAACGAAACTGAGTTATTTGTAGTTAGGTGGATGGACCTAGAGTCTGTCATACAGAGTGAAGTAAGTCAGAGAAAAACAAATACTGTATGCTAACACATACATATGAAATCTAAAAAAAATGGTTCTGATGCAACTAGGGGCAGGATAGGAATAAAGATGCAGACGTAGACAATGGACTTGAGGACACGGGGAGGGGGAAGGGTAAGCTGGGACAAAGTGAGAGAGTGGCATGGACATATATACAGTACCAAATGTAAAATAGATAGCTAGTGGAAAGCAGCTGCATAGCACAGGGAGATCAGCTGCGTGTTTTGTGACCACCTAGAGGGGTGGGATAGGGAGGGTGGGAGGGAGGTGCAAGAAGGAGGGGATATGGGAATATATGTATATGTACAGCTGATTCACTTTGTTATACAGCAGAAACTAACACAACATTGTAAAGCAATTATACCCCAATTTAAAAAAATTGTATGGTACTAGCAAAACTTCAGAAAAATAAGGCAAAGGGAAAAAAATCAGAATACAGAAAGACACTCATTGACATATGAACATTTAGTAAAAGATAAATAAGGCTTTCAAAGCAGTGGAGGAAATATAAGACATTCGATTAAATGAGTGTTGGAATAACTGGTTAACCATTTATACAACTATAAAAGTACATCTTTCACACACTACACAGAAAGAGAAATTCCAGATGGATTAAAGAGCTAAATGTTCAAAAGTAAAACTATAAAAGTAGAAAAATAAACTATAAGACAATATCTGTATTATCTTGGAGTGGAACAGCCCTCTTATGCAAGCTACAAACTCAGAAATCATAAAAGAAAAAAAGCCTGATACATTTGACTCCATAACATTTAAAACTTCTATATTCCAAATCCCATTTTATTAAATTGAGATGAGCAACATCTTGGGAGAAAATCGTTGCAACACATACAAGATTAATAACCAGAATACTTCAAAAGTACATACAAATCAAGTAAGAGAAGCTAAACAACTGAAGGGAAAATTTACAAAGGATATATGGAGGCAATTATCACAAGAAACACATCTGATCAATAAATATATTAAAAGATATTCAACTCACTAGTAAGCAGGGAAATGCAAACTTTTTTAATGATATACCATTTCCACTCACTAAAGTGACAATAATTTAAAAGATTGAAAATATCCATACCGAGGATGTGTGCTCTTAAAACTCATTGAACATTGGGAAATTCCCTGGTGGTCCAGTGGTAGGATTCCATGCTTTCACTGCCAAGGGCCGGGGTTCAAGCCCTGGTAGGGGAACTAAGATCCCACAAGCCACGCAGCACAGCCAAAACAAAAAAACTTATTGAACATTGTACTGCAGGGCTTAACCAGTGTGAAACAGCAAATAATAATAATAATAATAGAAGATTGGAAATGAAGAAATAAAACTGACTGTTTACAAAGAAAGTCCCAAAGAACTTAGAAAAATCCTAATAGAATAATAAATGAGTCTAGCAAAGATGTAAAATACAAAATCAGTACACAAAAGTCAATTGTGTTTCTATAAATCAGCAATGAAAAACTGGAAACTGAAATTTAAATAAAGTTACCATTTATAATACCATCAGAAATCATAAATACTTAGGGATAAACCTAACAAAACGTGCACAATTTTTATGCTAAAAACCACAAAACAATGATGAAACAAATCACAAAAGACCTAAGTAAGTGAATAGATGTACTGTGTTCATAGATGGGAAGACTCAGTGTTGTTAAAATATCAGTTCTGCCCAATATGAGCTATCAATTCAACGGAATTCCAATAAAAATTCCAGCTTCTTTGTGGCAATTGAGTAGCTGACTATAAAATTTATATAGAAAAGCAAAGGACTTAGAATAGACAAACTAACTTTGGAGAAACAAAGTTGGAGGATTCACGCTACCTGTTTTCAAGACATCCTATAAAACTACAGTAATCAAGAGAGTGTGGTATTGGCATAAGGAAAGGCATATAGATTAACAGAACAGAATAAAAAGTCCAGAAATAAACACATATATGGTCAAGTGATTTTTGACAAAGGTACCAAAATAATACAATAGAGAAAGGATAATCTTTTTAATAAATGGTGCTGGAATAATTGGTTCTCCACGTGCAAAAATATGAATTGCAAAACTTACCATATACAAAAATTAACTCAAAATGGATCATACACCTAAATGTGAAACCTAAAACTATAAAAATTTTTAAATGGCTTGCAACCTTGGGTTAAGCAAAGATTTCTTAGATATTACACAAAAAGCACAAGCAATTTTAAAAATCCATAAACTGGACTTCATTTAAACTAAGAACTACCGCTCTTTGAAAGACACTACTAAGAAAATGAAAAGACAAACCACAGACTGGAAGAAAATATTCACAAAATACATATATGATAAAAGACTTGTTTCCAAAATATATTTTAAAATATTCCAGTTCAAAATAAGAAACTACTCAATTTTTTAAACAGACACGTCACCAAAGAAGAGATACCAATGGCAGATAAGTACACAAAAAGATGCTAAACATCATTTAAAATTAGAGAAATACCAATTTAAAACACAACAAAATCCCACTACACACCTACTAGAAAAGCTAAGATTAAACAAAAAAAAAAAAAGGAAAAGAAAGAAAAAAGGAAAACCCTGACAATAGCAAGTGTCATATCAGATGTGGAGTAATTGGAACTCTCATACATTGCTGGTGGTAAGGCTAAATGGTATAGCCACTTTGGAAAACATTTTAATATTTCTTTCAAAGTTAACCATACACTTATACTACCCAGCAATCTACTCCTAGATATTTACTTAAGAGAAACGAGAATGTATGTCCACAGAAAGAACTATACGTAAAAGCTTATAGTAGCTTTGTTCATCATTACCAAAAAACCAGAAGCAACCTAAATGTCTATTAGCTGGTAAGTAGATAAACAAATTATTGTATATTCATATGATGTAATACTACCTAGTAATAAAAGATTGAACTAGTACTAATACACAACATGGATGAATCTCAAAAGCATCATATTAAGTGAAAGAAGTCAGATTTTTAAATTACATCCTGCAATTTATATCACATTCTAGAAAAGGCAAAACTAGAGATCACATCAGTGGCTGCAAGAGGCTGAGGGTCGGGGGAAGAGACTGACTACAAAGGGGCAGGAAGGAACCATTTGGGGTGATGAAGATGTTCTACATCTTGATTGTGGTCTTGGTTATGTTGCTGCATGCCTTTAGCAAAGCTCATCCACTATAGACCTAAAAAGGACGAGTTTTACTATGTATAAGTTAGACCTCTATAAACTTGACCTTAAAAAATCTGTATGTGTCAAATGTAAAATAGATAGCTAGTGGGAAGCAGCCACATAGCACAGGGAGATCAGCTCGGTGCTTTGTGACCACCTAGAGGGGTGGGAGACGCAAGAGGGAGGAGATATGGGGATATGAGTATATGTATAGCTGATTCACTTGTTATACAGCAGAAACTAACACAACATTGTAAAGCAATTATACTCCAATTAAGATGTTAAAAATTGTATATGCAGTATAACATTTTTTAACTCTGTACCTTGATAAGAATTTTTTGAAAATATGTCATTGTGCTCTTTTTTTCCCCTTTTCCTTGTATTTGAACTTCTCGCAATTCAGCTAGAGGCTGAGGATTGTTTGAGCAGAAATAAAAATGAAAGGAGTCAGTGTTAGGTAGAGGACTTATAAATAAGATGTTTTAGTCTACAGCAGAAAGAGAGGAAGGAAGGAGGGAGGGAGGAGAGGAAGGGGGAAATGGAGAGGGAGAAATAGAGGAAGGGATGGATAAGAGGAGCAGGGAGAGGAGAAAGAAATTCTTGAATGCCAAGATTTATTGAGAATGAATCCCATTATTCTAAAGATTCCCTTATAAACCAAGCCTCAGCCAGCTGAGAAATTTTCAAAAACCAAAGGTACAGAAAATTCAGGAGTTAACACCCACCTAAGGAGAAGGTGGAAACATCTGACTGAGAGAAGAGGAGGAAGAGAGAAGAAAAGGGCACAATATTAGATGCTCTCAGGTCAGTAACGTGGAGGAGAGGGTCAGAGGGACTCCCAGGGAGACCCTGTTCCCTTGGCAGAGCCAGGGGTACTGAGAGCCCCTCAGAGGAGCCCCACATTCAGCAGAGCACAGCAGCCAGAAGAGCCCAGGAAAGATGGCTGAAAGCAGCCAGTCTATGGCCGGCAAACTAGAAAGATGCAGAGAAGGTAGTAGGGAGCTCCTGAACCCCCAGAAAGGGTTCTGGGAAGCCACCCCAAAATCATAACTAACAAGCATCAGCATTGGGCGCTTGGGGGAAATGCAATGGAAAGTGGACTTTCACCTTGTACTCTCCACTTCTGTATTGTTTGAGTATTTTATTACAGTGAATATGTGTGTGTTATTACTTGTATAATTAAAACTAAATTTTAAAAGAAAAATCAGAAAAGATAGGAAAACATAAATGGTAAAATTAAAATCATACATAATCCTAGCTTCCAGAAATAATCATTATTCTCATTTTGATGTATAAAGTTCCAATATCATCTAGAAATACACTTTTATATAAAATTACAATTATACTATAATATTGTTTTGTAATCTATTTTTTAACTACATGATACGAATATTTTCCCACATAATTGGAAAAATGGTAATTACAAATGTCATTTTTCAATACCAACATTTAATAAAATCTTGAATACTCTGTACTTTCTTCATATAAGGCTACATGAATAAAGCTATTCTCTGTCAAATAGCCCCTAAAATTAAATAGTTGTATAGTATTTCACTGTATTTCCATAATATAATTTATTTAGCTAACTTCCTATTGTAATTTAAGGATTTGAGAGGGAGTTTACATCAAATAAAAGCAATGCTGAAGATAAATCCTTTCATATATCCATGACTGTTTCCCAGGGATAAATTTCAATAAGTAGAATTATTAGGTTGAAACCAGGAAAATTCTTTTTAATATTGTCAAGTTTCTTTCAGAAAGTTTGAACCAATTTTCACCTATACAAATATGAGAAAGCCCATTTCTGCATTTTATACTAAGAATTAACATTTTAATCTTTACAGTGGGACCCACGAAAATAATGTCTCATTGACATTTTAGTTTTCATTTCTTTATTAATGATGTTGAGCATCTTTGTTTTCTGATATTCACTAGCTGACTGTATGTCTTCTTTTGTGAATTTCCCTTTCACATCCTCTTCTCATTTCACTTTTGGATTTGGAAGGATTTATCATTCAGGTGTATACAGAAGAGTTATATAATGGACAATGCAAAATTCTGGCTTTGAGGAAAGTAAATGTTTCTCACGTCAACCCTGTACAAAATGCTGTAACATTAAATGTTAATAAAACTTTTCCACAGAAATCAGAGAAAACATGATCCAGGCACTTTGCACTTTGCATTACAATGATTTAATGGCACAAGTCTAGCATTTAATGTTTTTTAAGGCCAAAATCATAAGCACCTTATAAGCATCATCTCATACAATTTTCTCTTAACACTACTAGGTAGATGCTATTAGGACAGCCTTATAACAGATGAGGAAATTTAGACAGAAAGGATAAAAGTCTCAGGGATGCTAAGTGATGGGACCAAGGTATTTTACATGTCCTTAAACTGTCTCTTTTACTGACCAAACTTTTGGCATTCTTCAAGTGATTGTGTGCATCTGTTTTGTTTCCCTGACTAGAATGTAGACCCCCAAGATAAGGGCTGTGTCATCATTCTCCCACAGCCTCTCCTCCTCTCCTCCATTTTCCTTCCCCTCACTGGCAAATAGACCTCACTGTTGGAGCCACAGCAAGAAATGAGCAAGTACTTGGTGATTTTTCAAACCGACCAGTGGAATCCTAACTCTTGCCAATAACTGCCCCAAAGTAGCTTATAAGTCACCTCGTCCAACCCCAGACTTTATATCCCAGTCTGCCAGGGAAATGCCATCGCCATGAATGGACAAATAGAGGCACAGTACTTCTTTTTTACTACCCTTGTACTTCCTTTGGGAGCCCCACTAAGCCTGCTTGTTGGGACATTTTTACATCATAAGGCTTTCTGAAGGGTCAGCTATGCTTACCACTTCCCTCCGTATCTTGGTTACACTGACCTAAAACATCAGCCTCCAGTTCAGCAGCTACCTGATATGGTATAATGATAGCAACAGTGACATTATTAAGTGATTAGGCTTCTAAAACTGCGAAACTTCCCATGGCCCCATATTACCCTGCTTTGAAAATGCAACATTAATGTGTTATGGTCAAAGCTATGTATCCATTACTGGCTTTTAAATTAGAAGTCTGAAAAGAGGTTACAGTTTGAAAATAAATTGAGTCAACTTGTTCTTAGGGATATTTCACTTCCTTTGAAGTAGAAAATAAAGAATGCCAAAAAATCATGGAAAAAAGTTCACTGTTATTTTTTCCATGCTTCAAGGCTTAGAAACTTTTCCAGTTTGTGTTGTGATGGGTAGCATCAAAATACAGGTAAGAAATAAGGCAGACATTTTATGTAACCACCATTAGTCATGGTAAGCCATCCGTAAATGATTCATCCCACCTCCTCTTGACCGCTGCAAAATTACTATATATTTACCCATAATTAGTCCAGCACAGCAGGCAACTACAGGAACTAAAAGGAACAAAATACTGATATGGAACAATAACACCTCCTATATATACATTTTTATTGATAAATCACAGAAGTTATTTGAGTCCCTATCATGAGCCAGTGCTGGGTAGGAATGCTTCTTCCCTACTCCTGACCCCTTCCATATTGAGGAAGCTCAACTAGTCTAACACCCTTGGCATCTCTCTGCTGCTTATTCACCCCTGAGGGGAAGTGGAATGACATGCCCAGCTCAGACACCCTGTCTGTCATTTTCTTTGGGAATGAGATGTTCCTAGGATGTGGCAATTTTCCCTTGCTTTCCCACAACTCAAGTCTTACCTGGCCAGTTCCTCACTGTGGGGAGGCCTGTTTCAATCCCAGATTGCTGTGACTGGAGAGGTAATTTGACTTAATTCTTGGGATCAGATTCAGGAAACCCCCTTGACTCTCACAATAAGTTACATCCTCAGCTAGGTGTTTATCCTATTAAAGATGGCATTTTGGTCTCAAATGTGCCAATGTTTGACATATCTTAATTTGTTATAAACCCAGAAAGGAGGGTTGAATTGGCTTGGTGCATTCTCAATGCAACATTTCATAATTAAGCAAAGGTATGGAGCTGGGGAGGGCAAAATACTCATGCAGATAGGCTTTTGGTAGGACCAGGAAATGTGGTTGTGAGCCTTGAACTTCAGTGAGTAGGCACGGCATTTTGATCTTAGTGGTTTGCAGAGGTTTATATTAAACCAGCTTTAGCTGGTGTGGCCTGGAAAACCCCAAGCCAGCAACATGTTATATTGGTCTTGATGGGTGACTATGGCTTATGGTGGTTTGTCCATAGGCTAAAGACTGTTTCTCCAGAGGCAAGTGATCTCAGATTCTGTTATGGTGTTTTATGTACCTGTTACTATGGCATTTATAACAGAGCAGGTCTATGTTTTTGGCTTTTTTTAAACATTTTTTGATGTGGACCATTTTTAAAGTCTCTATTGAATTTGTTACAATATTGCTTCTGTTTTAGGTTGTGGGTTTTTTGCCCTGAGGTATGTGGGATCTTAGCTCCCTGACCCGGGATCAAACCCACACCCCCTGCATTGGAAGGCAAAGTCTTAACCACTGGACTGCCAGGGAAGTCCCACAGCAGGGCTATGTTTGAGGAAGGTCCAATATAGCCACAATCATGGACTAAAATACGACCTGATGCCAGTGCTGCTTAGAAACTTTAAAAATGAACACAACTTACTATGTGTAGTTTCTTCTGTATCTTGATTACAGTGACCCAAAACACCAGCCTCCCAGTACAGCAGCCACCTGGTACTGGATGGTGATATGCAGAATGCATTTATTGAGCACCTATCATGTGTCAGGCCCTCTCCCAGGCACAAGAAATATGAAGATGAACATACAGAGCTCCCTGAGCCCACGGTGCTCCCTTCCAAAGGCCATCACAATACAGGATGGTAAATGCTACAATCAAAGTAGGCATGGAGTGCTACAAAGCACTGAGAAGGTGCCTAAAGTCAACTTAATGGAGAGAGGTTGCTCAGAAAACTTCCACGGAGAAGTGACATGTTACCTGAGTCTTCAAGGATTGGAGGAAGATAGCTGGCAACAGGAGGACAGAGAATGACATAATATTCAGGAAGAAGAAGTCACCTTTTCTCAGAGGAGATGAATTCAAGGAATTGTAAATAATTTAGCTACAGGGAAAGGAGGCCACAAAGGGTCAAGAAGAAGGAGTATCCAGAGAGAAAGATCAACAAAGAACAAGAACTGAATGGTAAATGATTTTAGCCAGGAGGTGACAAAATTAGATACACATCTTAGAAGGAGGACACTTGCTGCAGAGAGAAGCAGGATAAGAGGGACAAAAAGTATTGGGGCAAAGGGTGTCTGATGGATTAGGTGAATAAAGAGGAAAGAACTGATATGAGAGCCATATTGAGGATGGAGGTGACAGGAATTAGTGGATAATCGTGCTGTATGTGGGGCTTGGAAGGTGGATGGAGGCGACAGCTAAAGGAAAAGGAAATGTTTATAATGATTCCCAGATTTCTGATCTCAGGAACTATGAGACTCTGAAACACCACTGACTATCACAGGAACTAAAGGAGGGCTCACTGCCCCACTGGAATTTAAAATGCTCAGTCCATGGGGCTGGGACTAAATAGACATAGGAGATATCTAACTAATAATAACTATACTAATAGGTAACAGTTCACTTCTCTCTGTTAAAATTAGGGTTAAGGTCAGGTTAGGGTTAGGGTTAGTTACCAATGTAACTAGAGGGTATGGTCTGAAAGTTTATGTCCCCCCCCAAATTCATATGTTGAAGTCCTAACTCCTGAGGTGATGGTATTAGGTTGTGGGGTCTTTGGCAGGTGATGGGTCATTAGGGCAGAGCCCTCATAAATGGGATTAGTGCCCTTATAAACAAGTCCCAGAGAGATCCCTCCCACCATGTGGAAGCAGGCCCTCACCAGACACCAAATCTGTCACTGCCAAGATCTTGGGCTTCCCAGGCTCCAGAACTAGGAGAAAGAAGTGGTTCTTGTTTATAAGCCACCCAGTGTGTGGCATTTTGCTATAGTAGCCCAAGCAGACTAAGACACCAGCTAAAAGTTATTGAATGTTTACTATGTGCCAGGACTTATGCTTAGAGAAAAAAGGTAACTCACCTCGGTTTAAACAGCACGAAAGTATACTA
Source organism: Neophocaena asiaeorientalis asiaeorientalis (assembly GCF_003031525.2). Lineage (NCBI taxonomy): Eukaryota > Metazoa > Chordata > Mammalia > Artiodactyla > Phocoenidae > Neophocaena > Neophocaena asiaeorientalis. The sequence continues at coordinate 945,864 of NW_020171832.1, forward strand.
CTGATTGCAAGCCATGTTATTCTAAATTCTTTGCATTTACTCAGTTTGTTCTGCTGTTTCCAACCAGTTCTGAGAGACTAGGGTACCATGTAAGTCCTTGTGTCTTTGTCTTCCCCAATCAAAGGCCTTAGCTAAGCATGTTGGCTACTCTGTGAGTCTGCTTACCACTGTGGGGAGACTTACTTTTAAAGTGAAATTGATAAAGCAAGGCCAAAAACACTTCCACCAGTAAGCATGTAGTAAGTAATTTGTGCTTAGCCTTAGAAACCCTTATGCTTTACCTATAAATCAATGTACCGCAGTCCAAAAAAGCATGGCAACATGGAGAGAAGCTTCAAACAGAAGGGTAGAACTTAATTTTGATGTCTTTGGGAGTAGGAAAAAAGGCATTTGCTAGTTAGGCTATAACTCTAAATTCTTTGCATGTCATCAGATTTATAAGTGACTCAGAGAGACCGTGTCTTTCTGTTTGACACATCATTTCTACCAAGCCACGGTTTCTGTGTTAGCCTGCAATTTTTCAAAGAACGGAAACAGCACCTGCATCCGACATCCATTTTCATTCTCTGGACACCACCCAGAACATGCACTCTTCTCTTAGCAGCACTCCTAAAAGAATTACTGTACAGAATAAAGATAGAATGGAAAAAAGGTCTGTTTACCTGCAGATATTTAGACTTTAACATGGGAAGGAAGCAGGAAATCTTTCATTCAATTTTTTAATTACTAAAGAGCTCTGGCAACCACTCTGAGAAAATCATTTTCTATCCAGGTGGCTTTATCAGCTTAAATGATTCCCTTATTAAACAGAATTTCAAAAGGCAGTAAAAGCCAGTACAAAATAATGGGATTACTTTTGGAAGTAATACTAGGGGCGTAAATGGCAGCTTACCAATGTGTCCCCTCTTCTTTTGAACATGCACTTCAAATGCGCAACTGTCAGATGTCTAAATTATATCAGGAAATCTGATGTGACAGTGTCTGCTTAGCCACAAACTGCTGAGAGCTCTGCTCTTTGTCCAAGCCATCATGATCTGTCACCTAGATGACAGTAATCATTTCTAAATTGGTCTCCTAGCTCTCAAGCTTACCTGCCTGCAGTCTTTTCCCCACAAAACAGTCCTTTTATTCTCATTGCTGTACAGTATTTCATGTGTGAGTACATCTTAATTTATTTATCCGTTATACTTTTGATGGGCATTTGGGTAGTTTCTTGCTTAAGCAATCAAAATTACCCAATTCATCTTTTTGGTAAGCATGCAGACATAATTTGGTTATATTCCTGAGAGTAAATTTGCCGGGTCATAGCGTAGGTATACGCTCAGCTTCAGTAGATAGCGCAAATACTTTCCCAAAGTGGTAATTAACATTGTATTTTTGTTTGGCTTTACCCCATTTCTTATTCCATTCAGCTTTATACATACCTTTTGTTTTTCTCTTCTATTTTCCTTTCAATGTTTAACAATAAATAAATATGTAAAAGATCTAATCATTCTGAAAAAATAAATTCTTCACAATTGAGGATATTCAAAGCAATGTGTTCCACACTCCAAAGCATTTCCATGAGGCACTCCAAAGTGTTCTGAGTGATGTTGTATTGATGGGAAAATGGTCAGTAACATCCCATACCACTTTGCAACAAACACACTAAATAGTCCTGGAACGTTTATTGATAAAATTAGTCATATGACAGTAATAGCTAATGAATAATTTGAGATTACCTTTACTATTGCTTCATCCCATTAGCAAAAATAACTGACTATAATCATTATCCTAAAGCATCTAAAACCTTTAGACCTAAGTCCAACTCTATCATATATTTCAACATGACAGTTTTTTTTTAAGATTTATATATTATTTATTTATCTTTTACTGCATCAGGTCTTAGTGGCAGCACGCGGGATCTTTGTTGAGGCATGCAGGATCTTTCGTTGCGGTGCGCGGGCTTCTCTCTAGTTGTGGTGCACAGGCTCCAGGATGCATGGGCTCTGCAGTTGTGGTGCGCAGGCTTAGTTGCCACGCGGCATGTGGGATCTTAGTTCCCTGACCAGGGATTGAACCTACGTCCCCTGAATTGTAAGGCAGACGCTTTAGCAATGGACCACCAGGGAAGTCCCTTTGACAAAGTTTTAAATCAGTAAGGTTTACTTTGATCACTTGGACTGAACCTTTTATTTCTTTGCCCCTGTTGTCCTTGTCCTGACCAGTTCGGATCCTACTCCTAGTATTTTCTCCTCAGTGGAAGCTTTGTCCTTGAGTTGTACTCTTGTTTAATATTTCAAGAGTTTATACGGCCTATACCCAGACTAGTCACCATCAGACCTTCCCACAGCCTATTTACATTCATCAATGAATTGGAGTCTGCAAAGCTTGCACTGAAGAATGCAGCATCATAAAATGAAAGAAACTTGGTCACTGTATGAGTCAGGGTCCCAGCAGGAAAAAGCTGATACACTCAGAAGGGAAGAGAGTTTAAAGAAGGACTATCGACATGAGTGGGCAAAGTTAAAGGATCTAACAAAGGATGGCAAAGCACCTTGGACTAGGAACAATGGGAAGTTGTTCTTACACTCAGGTGGAAAAGGAGAATGGGACAGATCATTAAACATAGCATCTGGTGAGAGCCATAGTCATGGGAGAGGACTACAAGTAGAAGAATGAGCCATGGCTGAAACAACAAAGACCCAGATCTCTCCTCTCACTCTGCAGTCTCCCATTGGTGCTTCTCATAAGTAAAACCCACTGGAAGCCATAGGGCAAGGGAGTTAATGTGATGCAGTCTATAGGGGCAGAGAATGGGTCTGGTGGGACAAATACAGATTATCCAGCAGCATCCCTGAATCACTGCTTGGAAGGGAGCCATCCAGGAGTGCAGTCTGACAAAGAACCCATATATTAGTCTTAGTGTGTGTTAATCTGTTAAACCTCTAAGATTTAGGGGTTGTTTGTTCCAGAAGTTAACCTACCCTAACTAATATATATGGGCTATTTGTATTTTCAAACTATGCCTTTTATATCCAAAGTGTTTTTCCAAAACTATCAGGGGAAATGTATAACAGTCCTCTAAAAATGTAAGCAAGTCTATTTCACAGAGATTTTTTTACATATTTTGTAAATAATTCTACCTTGAGGTTATAAATAATTACTCTGCCTTCAGATGTTCCAAACTGCTGCTTTTTATAATGACAGCTCAAAAGGGAAGAAATTGTGAGGGAGGATAAAACACTGCATTTATTCTTCAAAAATGAGACTATAAGAAGGAGAAAATACCATGTGACAATAGTCAAATGAATACCATAGAAAAATTCTTTTCAAAGACTGCCCACTCCCATTCTACTCACCTTTCCTTTCAGTCCTGTGTTCCCTCTCCCTTCCCAAACTGAAGTGCCTCTTGCTCTCAAACTGGTCCCTGCTGTCTTGGAAATGCACCGTGTTTCCCCCAATAGGCTCTTTCTACCTCTTCCACCTCTCTGTGCTCCAGGCTTCCTTAACTTACACTGAAACATTGCCCCTGGGCCTTGTGAGGTGAGTGGTTAGCTATCTTGATAACTTTATTCATCCATTCATTCATTTTTTAAAAATAAAATCATTGGACACCAATTAAGTACAAGGTATATTCTAGATGTTAAGTCTATAAAGAGAAATAGATGATAGATAGATAGATAGATAGATAGATAGAATGACATATATATATATATATATACATACATATGTATATATATATATATATATATATATATATGGCAAGGTCTCTTCACAAAATAAATTATAACATTGCAATAGAGATATGACAGAGAAGCAGATAACCATAGCATAAGGCAGAAAATGGCTAGTGACATAAAAGAGGCACAGATAAAGTCCTAGTTTAGTTTCTCTAAAGTCCTTTAGAGAAAAGGAAAAGAAAGCTGGCATGTACCATGCTCCAAGCACTAGGCTAGGTAGAATGCATACATTAGTTTATCTTTCTCTCATATGGCTAATTCCTTCTTGTCCTTCAGGAATTCATTCACGTGTCACCTCACCCAGGAAGACTTTCTTGACCTGACTCACCCAGCCTTTCCTCTATGCTCCCACAATCAAAGCTTTATCAAATGACTGGATAATTGTTAATTTATTATCTATCATCCCAAATGATGGTAAGTACCTGGAAGTGGGGAACAATGCCTTGTCTTTGTACATTTTCAGTGTCTAACTCTGAATCTGATGCACACCAAGCTTTCAGTGATGGATGGATGGATGGATGGACAGACGGATGGACAGATGACTGAAGTACTATTAAAGCATTAGAGGAAAAGGGGGATTGTGTGAGCAACATGATAACAGGAAAACAGAAGGTAGGTTCTAGCAATTGCAGGAGTCCAGTTGGATTGTGTTATAAGAATGTGGGCAGGAAGGTGGCAGGTGACAAATGTTGAAATAGAAGATGGAAAACAGTTTGTAGTGTCTTCAACGCCAAGCTAAGGCAGCTGGATTCATGCAGTAGAGAGTGGAGAGCCACTGGGAGCTGACAAGCCAGGAAGTAATAAGATCAGAGCCGTGTTTTAAGGCAATTAATCTGGCAGTTGGAATATTTTTCCTTTTTCAATAATATGTTTACTTTTCATCAAGAATTTTCTTTGCTTAACCCAAAGGAATTAATATTATACTGTGGACTTGAGCAGCCCTGATAAACATTTTTCAAAAGAGCTCAGGGGGCTTCCCTGGTGGTGCCATGGTTGAGAGTCCGCCTGCCGATGCAGGGGACACGGGTTCGTGCCCCGGTCCGGGAAGATCCCACATGCCGCGGAGCAGCTGGGCCCGTGAGCCACGGCCGCTGAGCCTGCGCGTCCGGAGCCTGTGCTCCGCAACGGGAGAGGCCACAACAGTGAGAGGCCCGCATACCACAAAAAAAACAAAAAACAAAACAAAAAAACAAAAGAGCTCAGACCTGCATGTGTCTAGGTCAGCCTTGAGTAAGGTGTTGATTTGCAATTTTTTTCTTTCAAGCAATTAGTCTTTATGTTACTCCCTAAGCCGATAACCACATTATTTTGACGCAACACTCTGAAATTAATTTTGAGCTGCTCCCCAAGGCCCAGCATGTGGTTACCAGAAAATGCTCACCCACAGCAGGGAGTATCACTAGTGACTTCTATATGAGATTCTCTTCTGAGGCAACGGGTGCTAATACAGAATACAGTCATTTTTTTCACAAGAAATAATTTTTAAATGACACCATTCATCCAAAGAGATATTATCTTGGAATGTTATGAGAAACATTTTAATACTTGATAGGTAACTAATTACAAAGAATAAATCAATAATAAAAATTAGACCATCATCCTTTGACAATCCCATATTGTTCAATTTATCTGCCATAAGCCAGTTTTTATAACAATGCATGTGTACCAAATCATCAAGTGATATCTTCAGACCACTTTAGATAAAATTTGCATCTTAACATTGTAAGGTTATAGCAGTAAACATTAAACAGGCAAGTTCAGTTGATATTTTGTTTTTAATAACATTTATTTTCTCTAGTTTCCCAAACCCATTGCTGATCAGCATTTCTACAAGTTCTGTTTTTCTACACACTTAATTCATATGCACATAAATATATATAGGTCATTTTAAAACTTTCATAGCTGAAAGAAGATTGAAAACATTTTGATAACAGTCCAGTTAACTCTGGATAACCAGAGGGCAAATATTTATCACTTAATTTATCTTGAAAAATCTTTCACTCTAATACCCGCTGTAGGTAAACATTTGCTTTTTTTTGCCAGCTGGATATTCACTATATAATCAACTTAATAACTGCTTTGCTGACACTTAATTCCCTTCATTTTTATTTTTTAAGAAGACTGCTTTGAAACTCAAATACTTTACTACTTACTCTCCAGGAAAATCTGGAGCAGGTAGGCCTTGCCTTCCCTCTGGGAGAAACTTGTCGATTTTCATTATGAATTCAAGAAAGAACTGAGTTTTGTTCACATCTCAATTCCTTCAATATTCTCTGTATGATGCAGAGTCCTTTGAAACAAAAATTCTCTTACCAAATGCTCTGCTCCAAGGGAAAGTTTATGAGCTGTATGTAATTCTTACCTCAGTCAGTGCAAAGCTGTCTATTCTGTAGAGGTATTAACAGGATGTAGAACAAGATGTCTGTTTCGGTCCCCACAAGGTGACTTTGTCTAATGTAAATTTCTAGATCAGACACCCATGATATAGGGGGAAAAAGCATATTCAAGACCCAAATATTTGTATCCACCATGTTAGGTTACTTGTGCCTATTATATTCACTGCCATGCACTCCTTATACCAAAGTATTATGAAAGGTTTTAATAAAGTGGTTTACAATTTCAATACTAAAGACACAGACGTAGAGAATGGACTTGAGGACGTGGGGAGGGGGAAGGGTAAGCTGGGACAAAGTAAGAGAGTGGCATGGACATATATACACTACCAAATGTAAAACAGATAGCTAGTGGGAAGCAGCTGCATAGCACAGGGAAATCAGCTCGGTACTTTGTGACCACCTAGAGGCGTGGGATAGGGATGGTGGGAGGGAGACGCAAGAGGTAGGAGATATGAGGATATATGTATATGTATAGCTGATTCACTTTGTTATACAGCAGAAACTAGCACACCATTGTAAAGCAATTATACTCCAATAAAGATGTTAAAAAAAATAGTAACAGTTATTCGAATTCTTGATAAATGGTATGAGACTTCATATGCCATGCTTCGACTAAACTACCAGAACCCAAATCCTCAGAATTACCCCAGAACATCAGGCAGCTGCTGTGGGAACCACCTGAAAGGGAATGTTGAACCATACCACCATTGCAGCTCTGAGGGACACGTGCAACCCATGACTCTACTCATCTGAACAGTTGACACCTTGGTATTGTTGAGCTCACTGCTCACAGAGGCTGAAGTCAGTTGGATGTTCTTATCTACAGTGGGAACTCTTCCACCAACAATTTCATCCGTGTTCCTCTTTGGCCTCAGGAAAATAATGAGGCACTTGGCGGCAAATATACAACCCAATAAACCATAGCTGGATGCCAAGATTGCAAATATTTCCATGGCCACTTTAAACTTGCCTTTGGTGCTCAAGTAAGCAGGGACAAAAGAGATGCAGACAATAAAAAAGACCAGCATCCCAAAGGTGACGCATTTTCCTTCATAGTAATTATCCAGCAACTGGCGAGCCGCAAAGGTTGTAAGAAAGCACAGCAAGGCCAAGAAGACATCCATCCCAAATATAGAGCACAAAAATTCTATAGAACCTTCATAACATTCTAGAATAATCTTTATATTTTGAGATTCCATGTTCCTGTACACCCTTAGGGGTTCTAATACTAAGTAGGCTGTACATATGCCAATTTCGACTAGAACAGAGATTAGCACAATGATTTTCCAATAAAGAGAGTGAATGGATATAAGTTGGGTTTTGGATTTGGAAATTCTGTAGGCTAAAAACAGTGAAATAGTCTTTCCAAGAATGCAAGACAGGCAAAGTAAAAGCCCAGTGCCAGAGTGACCTGACGGGCCATACAGGACCAGATGTATGGCTTGCCAATGAAGAATATGGAAGACAGCAACGTGATGACAAGAGAAATCTGAATGAGAAAGCTCGGCTCCCGGTCATTGGCAGTCACGAGTGGAGTGTGTCTGTATATCACATACACAACTGTGACTGCCGAAACCACAAATGCCCCGAAGATGAAGAGAATGACAAGAGTGAATCCCAGGACCTCATCATAAGCAAGGAATTCCACCTCTTTCAGCACACACTAGCTCTTTTGTGCATTAGGACCAATAGTCTTCACCACATTGTTCACACTCCCTTTGACTTAATGAACAAAGAACAGAGGACTGACTGCAAAGAAATCCACTTGTCCCCTTCAGCTGCGAATAGCCCAGAGGAGCCAAAAGCCTAATGCAAGACTCACTGAAATTTTCTATAGAGAATATATAATATCTAAAAAAAAAAAAAAGCAGTGATAAAATGGTCTTTAGAGTGTGCAGCTAACATTACAGATTGAGAATTGATTTCAATTTTGGAAATTCAGTCTCCCGTCTTGGTTTCAGCTCTTCCTGCATGGGCCTTTTTCAGTAAGATGCCTTTTCTTTTTCTTCCAATTATCTAATTGAGAAGGGAGGTGTGTACCCTCATAAGCCCAAGAACAATCCACAAATATATGAGAACATTAAAGCTACTAAGGTGAAACAATTAAGAGTACTGTGACAGGGATACGGTTGATTAAAATACGAGGGTTTTCAATCTTTCATTCAGCTTCTCCTCCACCTACTGAAGAGAATTTTGTCTTTGCCGACTCAGCTTTCCTCTCCTCACCCTCCAGATGCAGATTTGAGAGAAGAGGTACAGAAAGGTTGAGAATTAGAAGAAAGGAAACAAAAACAACAACCACATTGACTAAGGTTGAAAAAACTTTGGGGGCATTTAGCTGGGCAGAGGCTCTAAAGGAGAATATTGCAACATAAGAAAAAATCTGAGATGAATTTGTGGTAGATTATGAAATGGATCTCTTCACTGTTCTATGAGAGATGCAGGTAAAGACTGGAATTCCCTTTCAATCACGTCCGACTGCTGGATTGGACTCCTCTTGTTGTTTCTGTGCAGAGACTGGGCCACATGGGGTCCAAAGAGTTGTTCAGATTACCTTGTGCTTGTTTTCCATTTGTGGAAAGCTTTACATTTTTAAAATCCTCTTTTAACTAAATTGCTCTAGAGGGCCTTTTGGCAAGAGACATACAATTTGTTATCTTGAACAGAAGGTAGAGATAAAAATAAACCTGCTGCAACATGCTCCATAGGGCTAAGCATACCAAGCCCAACTAAAATTCTGGTCAAGAACAGCAATTCAACAGGTTGTAGTGAAAAATTCATAGAGCAGTAGATATAGAATTCACTTGTCGGGCTTCCCTGGTGGCGCAGTGGTTGGGAGTCCGCCTGCCGATGCAGGGGACACGGGTTCGTGTCCTGGTCCGGGAGGATCCCACATGCCGCGGATGCGGCTGGGCCCATGAGCCATGGCCGCTGAGCCTGCGCGTCCGGAGCCTGTGCTTCGCAATGGGAGAGGCCACAACAGTGAGAGGCCCGCGTACCGCAAAAAAAAAAAAAAAAAAAAAAAAAAGAATTCACTTGTCCTACAGACTTTGAGTAATTACGGTCTTTGCCTTTAGGGATGTACTTCTAAATCTTATATTTCTAAATTAGAGATAATTCTGTAAAACATAGAACTGTAATTCACTTATTTACTACTCATTCACATTTTTCCATAACTAATATTTAATCTATTTCAGAAATTGAAATAATTCTAAACACTTTTTTTTTTGCGAACCCATGTATTCATATTTCACATATCATTTAAAAAAATTTTTCCCCTCTTAAATTCATGGATGTTGGTCTTTTTCCCAAATGTAGCAGCTTTGGAACTAAAACTGCCCTGGTCCAGGAAGATCCCACATGCCATGGAGCAACTAATCCTGTGCGCCACAACTACTGAGCCTGCGCTCTAGAGCCCGCGAGGCACAACTACTGAGCCCACATGCCACAACTACTGAAGACTGCACACCTAGAGCCCATACTCTGCAACAAGAGAAGCCACCACAATGAGAAGCCCGCGCACCACAATGAAGAGTAGCCCCGCTTGCTGCAACTAGAGAAAGACCACGCATAGCAGTGAAGACCCAAAAATAAATAAATAAATAAAAACAAATAAATTTATATTAAAAAAACGTAATGTTATAATTTTTTGCACTGCACAGAACATCCAATAGTTTGATGGATTATAATTTTTGTCATAAGTTGTTCACATCTATTTATAAAGAAGGCTCCCAAGGCCCTCTCTGCCCAAACATGTTTAATATCCTTCCATTTTAATACCAGTGAAAAAATGACCATCTCTACCTGGTTCCCGTGATGCATGCCCATCAACACACAGGATGCAGTCAGAGCAACATATTGGTTCCCCATGACGAATTCCCTTCCGGGTCCCAGGCTGACACAGGTCAGTACACACTGAATGGGGAAGCTAGCAAAGATAAATACAATGCATGTAACAAAGCCCTTTGTCTCTACCTTGCCAGGCTAAGAAAGTTTCCACCTGGATTTCTGTGGAAGTTTTGCAATATCTTGGGAAACCCAGGATAGCTGGGCAAGAATAACAAAGAGAATAATAACATGGAAAGCCTAGAGGAATTTTGCTAAAAGTCCTATAGTTGACTCTAGAAATGGGATTCTAGAAAAGTCCTGTGGTTGATTCTAGAAATTATCAAAGCTAATCCCAAACCTAACTCTTTCTAACCTTGAAGACTCAGACCAGGCTCCATGTCCATGGGGCTCTGAGGAGAGGATAATTTGTCAAGTCTGTTTCTCGTTGAGGGGGGATCCCAAGAATCATCTTGAGTGCCTGAGAAAGACTTCTTCTCAGCAAAGTCATCCCAACACAGTCTGAAGATGTGTCATACAGAATCAGTAGAAAATAACAATGAAAGGTCTATTCCATGTGGAAAATTGTATGGCAAAAAGGAAAAGTGGACAAGGCACAGCACTGGAATATTTTCTCACAAAAAGAGCTTAGAAAACCCAGTGGTAAACATAGGTCTCCCTTTACATTCTACATGGTTGTGCACATTGAAACCCACCATGAATGCAATGTTTGTAAATCGGTTTATATCTAAATGTAAACGAGGAGCTTCCTATTTAAAAAGGAGAGAAGCTGTATTTCTCCATTAAGCAGAGATTCATTTTGGAAAGTGAAAAGATTCATTTTGGAAATCAGAATTTTCCTATGTTGAGTTTCCCAAGATAAATCTGAATTAGATAATAATGGAAAATATCAGAAATCTATGAGCTCAGTTATGGTATGTAAGATTACTTAAGTATGTATTGCTAAACACAATAGACAGGCTTCTTAAAAGGGTTGTGTGCGCACACATGCGTGCGTGCGTGTGTGTGTGTGTATCACCACAGAATGACTATATTTCCTCTCTCCTGACCCAGTGTTCTGAAAAGGGCTCTCCATATAACTTTCTTTGAAAATCATCACAGTAAGCTGATGTCTTTTTGTTCTGTTTCTCAGTATCCCTTCCCTTCTCAACCCTCATGATCTAGCTTCCAGCCCACTCACCTCACTAAAATGTTTCTTGCCAAGTCTGACAGCTCTTCCTCTAGTACCGTTCTCCTTTCTCTCTCTTGGACATCTGGCACTCTTGATCAACTCCTCCTTGAGATGCAGGCTCCCTTGGCTTCCACTGGGTCCTTTTATTTCTTCTGTTGGTTCTACTTCCTCTACCTACCTCATCACTGTGGGTGTTGTTTGTTTGTTTGCTGTTTTTTTGGCTCTACTCCTTGATCCTCTGCTTTTATCTCTCAATATAAAGCAGCTCATTCATTCTCTTGTCTTCAACCAGCACCTCTACCTAAGAACATCCAAAACTTGACTGTAGCACCAACTTTTCCCACCTGACCTCTAATTCCATATCCTAAACTCCCAACATGTCCCTACTCTGAGATTTCACCATCACCTCATATTCAACATGTCCAAAACTACCCCCATTTACCCTATTCCCCCTCTCGAATTCCCTATTTCTGTCACTGACACCACCAGTCTCACCCATCATCTCCAACCATATCTTCTATTACTTGCCTACACATACCTTCACTCAGGCCCATCTGCTTACCAACCTCCAGATTCAGTTTATTATCATGAGTTAAATCATGCCTTATACCATCTACTAATCGTTGGTGCAGGACACTTCCAAGGCCAGTCCATCAGCAAATCCAGTGGATTTTACTCTTGTCCCCTTCAGTCTATTTGCAACATGGCAGATAGAATAATTCTGTAAACTCTAAGTTGGATCATGACTCTCCTCTGTCAAAACTCTTCCGTGGCTCCCCATTTCACTCAGAGTAAAAGCCAAAGTCCTTCAACAGCCCACAAGGCTCTATGTGATCTGACCCTCTCTCACCCCTCTTACCTCCTCTCCCACTACCCTCTCTCTCTCACTCTTTCCAGCCACACTGAACTCTTTCCTGTTCTTCTAAAATGCCAAAAGTGCCCCTACCTCAGGGTTTAAAAGTTGCTGTTTCCTCTGCTTGGAATGCTCTCCCCCTAGATAATGCATGGATTCACTGTCTTTTCAGTTTTCGTTCAAATGTCACCTCAGTGAGGCCTTCCCTGACCACACTATGTGAGATTACAACACTCCTGCCAGCACCCTCTATCTCAATCCCTGCTATTTTTCTCTCCCTAACATTATCATCCATTAAAATACTATATAACTTATTTATTTATCTTGTATATTGCCTGTCTCTTCCCACTGAAATGTTAGTCCCATTAGGCAGGGATTTGTTCTGTTTTGTACATTAACACATCCCCAGTTCCTAGAAGAGTGTCTAGCACATATAATATTGTGTTCAATAAATATCTGTTCAATTAATTAATGATTAGATTTTAAGTGCTGCAAGGGCAGTGGTCTTTTTGCAGTGCTTAACACAGAGGTCGACTCATAGCACATGCTTAGTGAATTTGTACTGAATTACATTTGAACCAATTTCATTATACAAATATAACCTTGGGAATACCCTAGCGGTCCAGTAGTTAGGACTCCGAACGTTCACTGAGGATGGCACGGGTTCAATCCCTGGTCAGGGAACTAAAATCCCACAAGCCGCACAGCATGGCCGGGGGGAAAAAATAAAATAAAATTTTTTTAAAAAAACAAAAATAACCCTAATTTTAATAAAGATGAGAAAAATAAAATTACTATGCTCTAATGAAACATTATTAAAATAGAAATCTACTAGTACATTTTACTACTTTTCTATCAATTTTTAGTAGAGTGAGCATTCTATGAACCTTGCTTATACAAGCAATAGCATCTTCTCTTGTTTCGTGCAGAACATTATACTGAGCACCTGCTCTATGGCTAGCACCAGGAATACAAAAGGGAAGAGTCTCAGGCCCCATTCAGGGAGAGGGCTCTGGGCCACAGAAGGTGGTTTATATGCTAGGCCTAGGGCAGCTCTGTCTTTCTGCAATGATGGAAGTGTTATATATCTGTACTGTCCACTATGGTAGCCCCTAGCCACACGCGGCGGTTGAGTACTTGGAATGTAGCTAATGTGACTAAGGAAGCAAATTTTTAATTTTAGTTAATTTTAGTTAATTTTAATTTTAAAAGCTACATGTGGCTAGGGACAACTGTATTGGACAGAGCAGCTCTAAGCCAAAGAAATAAAATGCAGAAGAACTATGGCCCCTACAGTGGCAAACACGAAGTTTTGATTTTTATCCTGCCAAAATGTATTCAAGAGCTGCTTAAGGTTGGGTTAAGAAAGGGAGGAACTAGCGTGTATGCATGTATGTATGTGTGTATGTATCTATGAGTATACATGAGTCTGTATATGTTTATTGATACCCATGGAAAACCAAGGACTAAAAAAAGAGATAAAAAGACCCCCCTGCTATCTGGCACAGCATAGGAGCTTGGAAATCTTAATTTTCTTGTATTCTTATGTCCTTTCCCAGTATGATTCAGAAGACTATTTGGGGATCTCAGATCCCAGGTCAAAAGGGCCACACAAGAAGAGGGAAGATACATGAATAAGAAACAGATGAAGAAAGACATCCTCCCCACAAAAATGTCTTGAAGAAGCAAAGGAAAACTGCTGGCTGTCCTGACACCCACTTATAGCTCTTTCTCACTCCTGCTGCTTCCTCCAGAAGATTCACATGGAAGATTAAATTGCCAATGTTCTTCTACCACCCTATCGGTTTACTGTAACACTACAGATAAACACTAAACTGGAATATCAAAAGCCCTACAGTTCTTCTCTCCTAGAACTATTATTTCATTAAGGGTAAAAAGTTCAGCAGTCTGGTAAGTGATGAGGTTTCCCCAGTGCTTCTCTAGGTGTTATCTTTACATTGTGTAACCAGGGCACCCTGTCTCTAGCTTCTCTTCTAAAATGTTCAGACCTGCAGTTCTGCAGAGCAAAGCCCACCTGTTGCTGTAGGAAGTGGAGGAATTAAAATTGTAATAATAATGAATAATAATTCAGTATTAATAACAGTAATAACAAAAATAACAGCTTTTTATCTGGAGTAAGTATTTTACAACCAAATCTTCAAATCTCATATCCACTGCTTTCCAGAACGATTTTGAAAACAATTTTTTTAAAGCATTTTGAAATTTATGAAACTCACCCTTTTCTCCTATAATTTCTCGAAAAAGGATTTTTTGAATGATATATTAAAACTTATTGACTTGTAGATAAAATACATCAAATTATATTATGAACTTGTAAATCCTACTTCGCATTCTTTGGCCCTGGGAATAAATAAGAAAAAAATAAGGAGGAAGAAATAAAGTTCCTCCAGAACTATGGTCAGAGAGGGAAGGGAAGGACTTCTGGGTTGTCCCAGGGTAATGGTAACTACTAAACTGTGAATCTTTCCACAGTCTCTGAAAAACACCATACAGATTTAAAAGAAAAAAAGAGTAAATAAAACCACACATGACCACAACTTCAGCATCATAAAGAGCCTGAAAATATTATAAATTTCAAAGTAATTATAACTAGAGAAATAGCCATTAAATTCCACCAAGGCCACCTCTATAGCTCCCTCCTCATCCCTAGGTGTATGGGAAATGATGGAACTCTGGGGAAACTGTGCAGAAAAGAGTAAGGGGGAGCAGACAAGCTAAGGTTATTGGAGAGTAGACAAAACATCCTTAGAAAGAAAATGTCAGGCTATAGGGCAAGGTCTTGAAGGTGGGACTCAAAGTGATGGTTTCACCCCTGCAGTGAGACCAGAAAGTATACAGAGGGAGAAGTGATAGAAAGGGTAAAAACTAAGAAAGGAAAATTCAGAGCTCTATAGAAACAAGAGTGAACCATAAAATCAAAAGACAAGTTAAGCCTTCCCCTTTCACACAAAAGTCATCTCTTAAATAAATTGCTCTGCACTCTACTAACAGAAGAAGGCAGTCTTGAAATAGAGACTTGTGATCCACCTAAAACCCACATCCCTGTCCACAGAAACAACTAAAGATAGAATTGTGCCTCCATATAAGTTTACTATAGGAAGAAAACAAAAAATGAAAATCAAAACATTCCAGCAGAAGAGGATGTGGAGAAAAGGGAACCCTCCTACACTGTTGGTGGGAATGTAAATTGATACAGCCACTATGGAGAACAGTATGGAGGTTCCTTAAAAAACTAAAAATAGAACTACCATATGACCCAGCAATCCCACTCCTGGGCATATTCCCAGAGAAAACCATAATTCAAAAAGACACATGCACCCCAATGTTCATTGCAGCTCTATTTGCAATAGTCAGCAAATGGAAGGAAGCAACCTAAAAGTCCATTAACAGATGAATAGATAAAAGATGTGGGGAAGATGGCGGAAGAGTAAGACACCGAGATCACCTTCCTCCCCACAGATACACCAGAAATACATTTACACGTGGAACAACTCCTACAGAACACCTACTGAACGCTGGCAGAAGACCTCAGACCTCCCAAAAGGCAAGAAACTCCCCAAGTACCTGGGTAGGGCAAAAGAAAAAAGAATAAACAGAGACAAAAGGATACGGACGGTACCTGCACCAGCGGGAGGGAGCTGTGAAGGAGGAGAGGTTTCCACACACTAGGAAGCCCCTTCGTGGGCGGAGTCTCTGGGTGGCGGAGGGGGAAAGCTTCGCAGCCGTGGGGGAGAGCGCAGCAACAGGGGTGCGGAGAGCAAAGCGGAGAGATTCCCGCACAGAAGATCGGTGGCGACCGGCACTCACCAGTCCGAGAGGCTTGTCTGCTCACCGCCGGGGCAGGCGGGGCTGGGAGTTGAGGCTCGGGCTTCGGTTGGAGCGCAGGGAGAGGACTGGGGTTGGCGGCGAGAACACAGCCTGCACGGGGTTAGTGCGCCACGGCTAGCCGGGAGGGAGTCCGGGGAAAAGTCTGGACCTGCCGAAGAGGCAAGAGACTTTTTCTTCCCTCTTTGTTTCCTGGTGCGAGAGGAGAGGGGATTAAGAACGCTACTTTAAGGAGCTCCAGAGACGGGCGCGAGCTGCGGCAAAAAGCGCGGACCCCAGAGACGGGCATGAGAAGCTAAGGCTGCTGCCGCCGTCACCAAGAAGCCTGTGTGCGAGCACAGGTCACTGCCCACACCCCCCTTCCGGGGAGCCTGTGCAGCCCGCCACTGCCAGGGTCCCAGGATCCAGGGACAACTCCCCCGGGAGAACACACAGTGCACCTCAGGCTGGTGCAACGTCAAGCCGGCCTCTGCCGCCGCAGGCTCAACCCGCACTTCGTGCCCCTCCCTCCCCCCCGCCTGAGTGAGCCGGAGGCCCCGAATCACCTGCTCCGTTAACCCCATCCTGTCTGAGCGAAGAACAGACGCCCTCCGGCCACCTACACGCAGAGGAGGAGCCAAATCCAAAGCTGAGCCCCTGGGAGCTGTGAGAACAAAGAAGAGAAAGGGAAATCTCTCCCAGCAGCCTCAGAAGCAGCAGATAAAAGCTCTAAAATCAACTTGATGTACCCTGCATCTGTGGAATATATGAATAGACAACGAATCATCCCAAATTGAGGAGGTGGACTTTGAGAACAAGATTTATGATTTCTTCCCCTTTTCCTCTTTTTGTGAGTTTGTATGTGGATGCTTCTGTGTGAGATTTTGTCGGTATAGCTTTGCTTCCACCATTTGTCCTAGGGTTCTATCCGTCCATTTTTTGTTTGTTTTGTTTTTTCTCTTATTTTTTTATTTTAATAACTATTATATTTTATCTTTATTTCATTTTATTTTATCTTCTTTCTTTTTTCTTTCCTTACCTTCTTCCCTCCTTCCTTCCTCCCTCCCTTCTTTCTTCCTTCCTTCCTTTCTTTCTTTCTTTTTCTACTAATTCATTCTTTCTACTTCTTCTCCCTTTTATTCTGAGCCGTGTGCATGAAAGGCTCTCAGTAGAGGGAGACGCAAGAGGGAAGAGATATGGGAACATATGTATATATATAACTGATTCATTTTGTTGTTAAGGAGAAACTAACACAACATTTTAAAGCAATTATACTCCAATAAAGATGTTAAAAAAAAAAGATATGGTACATATATACAATGGAATACTACTCAGCCTTAAAAAATAATAATAATAATGCATTTGCAGCAACATGGTTGGACCTAGAGATTGTCATACTGAGCAAAATAAGTCAAACAGAGAAAGGCAAATATCATATGATATCACTTATATGGGGAATCTAAAAAAGGCTACAAATTAACTTATCTACAAAACAGAGATAGAATTACAGATGTAGAAAACAAACTTATGGTTACCAGGGGGTAATGGGGGGGAGGGCTTAATTGGGAGGTTGGGATTGACATATACATACTACTATATATACAATAGATAAGTAATAAGGACCTACTGTATAGCACAGGTAACTCTACTCAATACTCTGTAATGGCCTATATGGGAAAGGAATCTAAAAGAGTGGATATATGTATATGTATAACTGATTTACTCTGCTGTACACCTGAAATTAACACAACATTGTAAAGCAACTATACTCCAATAAATTTTTTTTTAGAAAGCTTAAAATAGAGCTACCACATGATCCTGCAATCCCACTCCTGGGCATATATCCAGAGAAAACCATAATTCAAAAAGATACTTTCACCCCAGTGTTCATTGCAGAAAGAGAAAGACAAATACCATATGATATCACTTGTATGTTGAATCTGAAATACGATACAAATGAACATATCTATGAAACAGAAACAGACTCACAGATACAGAGTTCAGACTTGTGGTTGCCAAGAGGGAGGGGGGTGGGGGAGGGAAGGATTGGGAGTTTGGGATTAGCAGATGCTAACTATTGTATATAGGATGGATAAACAACAAGGTCCTACTGTGTAGCACACAGAACTATATTCAATATCCTGTGATAAACCATAATGGAAAAGAAAAGTATATATGTATATAACTGAATCACTTTGCTATACAGCAGAAATTAACACAACATTGTAAATCAACAATACTTCAATAAAATTTTAAAAAAAATATTCCAGTAAATTAAAATTCCCCTCTAAAACGTACACACACAACCATTAAGCAGAAGAATACTGTAACACTTTAAATAGATATCCTAGCACTTCAATTAAGTATTCTCAGAAAAGCACTTGTAGATGTCAAAAATATCTCGAACCAGATATTTTAAAATTTAAAACATCAATGGATATAAGACTGGAAGAAATGAAAAAAGTTCATTTATCTCAGGAAAGAAACTATTTCAAAAATTAAGATAAAAGTCACAAGGTGTTCAAAATATATATACTTGAGTAAAAAGTTAATAAGGGGCATTGAATAAAGGCAGGAAAACAATAAAGAGAATAAGGATGAGATAAAGAATAAAGCAAAAATTATCAGAAAGAAAGTGAATAAAAGGAAGAGACAAAGGAAGTCAAACATTTTGGAGTACTTGAAGAAGGAAAACAAAATCATAGAACTAATATTTAAAACTATAATCAAAAAAAGTTCCAAAAACAAAAGATCTGAACCTATATATAGAAAAGATATGTATTTTATTCGGGAAAATTAACTTGGAATAGCCAGCTCTAGGTTTCTGATATTCCATAGCACCTAAAAGAGTATAGAAATGCAATTCTCTCTATATATAAACAAAATAAGATGTCAGAGTAACTAACCTCTGATGATTCGTTGTTCCAAAATATTGTCACATTCTTAATCATCACGAGTTCAAATTTAGAGTCTGTGAATATATATTCTCCAACCTTCACAAAGGCTATCTCTCCATTATCATCTAATTGCCAATTTAGAATATCATAGTATCCAGCCACATCTCCATTATCATCAACTTCTATTCTCATTCCATTATGGGTTGTAAACTTAAGTGTCTTCAAATAACACATTAACTAGAAAAAAAGGGGGAAAAACAACAGGGAAAAAAACAATTTTTAAAAATTTGATTGCCTAGAAAACAGGGTTTATAAAGAAAATAATCTCAAAACTCCTATCTAATTCATGGGACTGAATTTTTCCCTATTCCTCTATACCTTTGCTGTCTAATACAACAGCTCCTAGCCACATATGACAATTGAAATTTGAAAAGTGGCTGGCCAAATTGCGATGGGCTATAAGGGTAAAATACACACTGGGTTGCAAAAGTTAGTTCAAAAAAATGTAAACTCTCTCCTTAATAATTTCATGTAATTATTTTTATATTAAGTTATCCTGATTATGACCAAGTGTTAAAGTATTATTTGGGGTTAAATAAAATATATTAAATTTAACTTCATCTGTTCCTTTTTATTTTTTAATTTGGCTACTATAAAAGTTTTAATTACCTGTGTGGCTTTTAAATTTCTATTAGACAGTACTGATCTATACCAAGGTAAAGTGATGCCTAATATTTCCTAATACCTACAAACCTAGGGAAGAGAAGATATTCCCTCTTAGATTTCTTCACTAATAGGTACCAGTCTACCCTACTACCATCATTCCCTTCCCTGCATGTCAGGTGCTAGAGACGGGAAGATCAAGACCCATTCCCCACCCTTCCAAAGTTCACAGTCCAGTAGAAGGGCTAGACAAATAAACAGGTACTAATGGTAAATTCAATGTACTCTGTGTTGCTGATGTGGAAAGAGTGTTGAGAGGGCATAGATGAGGGAGTGGCTAACTAACTGCCTTAGGAAAACTGAAGGAGGTTTCCCCAGGAAGTAGCCATCTGAGCTGGGTTTTAAAAAAACTTAGGCCTTCCCGCTCCCTAATCCTGACGCCAGAGCGGCGCCGGCCTCAGAGGCTGAGACGGGGAGGAGGTCACGGCGGCTGGAAGATGCTGCACTTTGGCGTAAATTGCTATCCATTAAGGATCGTTTCTCAGACTCAAGTTAGAAGGGAGAGTTCAGATAAGTGAGGCCGCCATTGCTGCTTTGAACACCTCGGAAGGGGAAAATGGATTTATCAGGAGTGAAAAAGAAGAGCTTGCTAGGAGTCAAAGAAAATAATACAAAAGTCCAGCACTGGGGCTCCTTCTCCTACCAAGCGCAAAGACGGCTCTGATGAGAAGTCCAAGAATCGCTCTAAAGATATGGGGGCCACCAAGGAGTCAAGCGAGAAGGATCGTGACAGGGATAAAACTCGAAAGAGGCGCAGCGCTTCCAGTGGTAGCAGCAGCACCAGGTCTCGGTCCAGCTCGAACTGCAGCTCGGGCTCGAGCACCAGCATGGGCTCCAGCCGCGGCTCCAGCTCATCTTCAGCATCGAGCCGCTCAGGAAGTTCCAGCACATCCCGCAGCTCCAGCTCCGGCAGCTCGCCTGGCTCTCCCAGTCCTTGTCGGGGCAGGCAGGACAACAGGCGGCGTTCCCGCTCCAAATCCAAACCACCCAAAAGAGATGAAAAGGAAAGGAAAAGGCGGAGCCCTTCGCCTAAACCCACCACAGTGCACATTGGAAGGCTCACCAGGAATGTGACCAAGGATCACATCATGGAGATATTCTCCACCTATGGGAAAATTAAAATGATTGACGTGCCTGTGGAAAGGATGCACCCGCATCTGTCTAAAGGCTACGTATATGTGTAGTTTGAGAATCCAGATGAGCCCGAGAAGGCGCTGAAGCACATGGACGGAGGACACATCGATGGCCAGGAGATCACTGCCACCGCTCTGCTGGACCCCTGGCCTCGGCCACCTCCCCCGCCCCCCGGCGATTCAGCCCTCCCAGGAGAATGCCGCCACCGCCTCCCATGTGGCGCAGGTCACCCCCACGGATGAGGAGAAGGTCGCGTTCCCCTTGGCGCAGTCCCCCCGCCGCCGCAGCCGCAGGAGCCGCTCCAGCTTCAACTCCTCCCGATACGCAGGGCCACTGAAGCTCTGCCCTGTGACTTGGACTCCCATCCAACTCACTTTTGTCACTTTTCTGGACGAAGGAGGATCGGTAGGAAAGAAATCCCTCACTCAGAGGCAAGCTTCGAAGGTGAAGGCAGTATCTGCTACATTTCCCCTGGCGGCAGAGTTCCGGCTGCAGGAGTGTTGTTGGTTTGGGGTCGTGCTTATAAAGATGCCCTCCAGTTTTCTGGCTAGAAAGCTTCCACAGTTCCTGAGAGTCAGTTTAGTGACAAAGCCAGCAGGGATGAGCAGGGGGCTCCAGGAGGTGGTACAGCCCCAGCCTGGGAGCATGTTTTCCCGTTCCACAGGTGACCTGGGGCCGATCTGGTGGCCTGTTCGTGCTCTATCCTGTTGGCCTGCAGGGTCCCACAGGAAAGGGTGTGATTTTACGCAGCTGCCGTTCCAGTTAGCCTGACCCTGCTCCTCCGCTTGAGTCCTCTTCTGACCTCTAGGGCCTAATACCCCAAATGGTTCTTTTCACACGTACTCATGTGCGTGCACACACACATCTCCCTTTCTCTCTGAAACTCGTAAGTGGAGAGCCAGCTCTGTCGGGTCACCACAGAAGCA
Source organism: Neophocaena asiaeorientalis asiaeorientalis (assembly GCF_003031525.2). Taxonomy (NCBI): domain Eukaryota; kingdom Metazoa; phylum Chordata; class Mammalia; order Artiodactyla; family Phocoenidae; genus Neophocaena; species Neophocaena asiaeorientalis. The sequence continues at coordinate 967,357 of NW_020171832.1, forward strand.
CCCCACCCCCACGTTGTATTGGTATTCATGCTGGTCCTGCAAATTACCTTGGCAATGTGTACATTGCTTTTTTGGCTTTTATTGTACAGTCAGTACTATACATTTTCTGTTTTGAGTTTTGTAACTTTGCGGCATTTTAGATAATATTGTGTTTGTACTTTGTTGTGTAGAGAAAAGAATTGTGTTGATAAACCTAGGATTAGAGTGCAGCTCAGAAAAAGAAAAAAAATGGTAGCAAGTTGCCTGACAAATACTGGAATCAAAGAGATTCTAAGCCACGGGAATAATATGTGAGACAAGGGTGTGCCAAAGAGGCCATTGCTAAGAGTACAAGAGTGGATGGAGCTGATTGTACACCTACAGAATAACTTCATAGACATAAATAGGAACCCCCTAACAAAATAATACCTCTAGTACTCTTGCTTTACCTAGTCAACCTTAGCTGGGGTAAGAGCATACGTTCTTTAGTATGAAGGTAACCAGTCTGCACTGAGATATATCCTGTGCCCTTGGTCTTTGTCAGCACCACATGCTAGACTTATGTCTCCCAACCAGAGGGCCCAGTCCAATCCCTAACCCTCCACAAACCAGAGAAACAACATAGCAGAAAGAGCCTGAATTATGGTGTATGATGATTTGGAGTCATATTTTGGCTCTGTCAAATGACATAACCTTAGGCAAGTCATATATCCTAACTAAGCATTAGTTTCCCAGTCTGTAAAAGAAGGGAAATCATCCCTGCCCTACCTCTGTCGTAGAGATTAAGGTAATATAGCTAGAAGCTTTTAGTAAGTCAGTATACAAAGGTAAGTATTATAATAATCACCATCTACCAGTAGGGCTACTCCAGGTCGCTTGCCCTTTTATCTCTCCCTCTTTTACTGTATGCTATTCTCAGTCAACATGAAATCTACATCAGAGTTCACAACAGGGTGACTTTTACTGCCAAGTCCACTGGGGAGAGGCATATTTTTCTTTCTCAGTCTTCAGAAGACTCAAGCAAGGAAATTTTCAAAGGCTGCAACCTTACAGCCTTTCCATAATTCCATCTGTTTATCACCATTGGATGGTAGGACAGTTCCCTACCACGAGGCATGAAAAAGAATTTAGAAATGTCCAAATAAACCACAGGAGTAAAACGGTTTTACATATATATATATATGTTCTGACCAAGTCTGCTAATGAGATAAGCTGAGAAAAATGATTATGGAGTGTATTATCATTTTGGTTTTAAATAAATCACAATTTTTTACTTTTTGATGCATTTATGAAGCATCCTTAAATGTGCCTATTAACTCTCTCTACTGTGAGGTCTTACTTTTCAGTTTTTACTTACATCATTCCGGGAGTGTGTCAAAGAGCATGAATTCTCCCTTGGACTACACCACCACCATTCACCCTAACACTATGTGGTCCCTTGACCCTCTCTAAAAACTCTTTTCTCTGCAATCCTAACACATATTTGTTGCTTTTTGAGCAAATTTAAATTGCAATATTGAAATCTTCAAATAACAAATTAGAGATTGTTGTTTACCATATAAAAAGATCCTTTTTGTTAAAAAAGTACTCAGAGGATTTCTTTTAAAATGAAAGAACTCACCTGTAGCATAACTTAATTTCTCATTTTGAATTTACTACAGTTTCCCTAGTACCGATGAACAACTTAGTACTCAGATCTTGCTTTCTAAATTCCATTCTCCAGTAAATGGAAATAGGACTCTGGGGAAATGGTTACTTCAAGACTGGGGCAGAGAAATACAACACAATACAATACAAATTGTCCAACCTGGAGAATTTTGAGCAACAAAATGCGTAATGATAGCTACGAATTATTATACTCATAGAACAGTATATCCATGAGTCCATGTGATGCAAATAAATTAGTGAGGGAAAAGTATAATTCCATTTAATAAATGTAGAAGGAATGAGGGAAATAGAAAAAAAATCACCATTTTAAAAATAACACAGTAATAGTTGTTTCAGGCAATAATCATCATCAAAGGATGCTAAACTTTGTGGATCAAAGCATTACGTAAAACAATATTTTCAGAGCTTCAAAATATTGCCTCACAATGTAATTATTAATTACAAAGGGAAACATAGTAACTTTATAATGGAAAAACATGGTGACATCACTGTCACTAAGTAATCAAAGTTAATGTCACCATTAATGAGACATAGTGACATCATGTACCTCCTGATGAGACATAGAAAAGGATACATATCACCTTTACAGTATTATAGCCATAAATGCATAACCTAAATGTAATCATGAGGAAAAAGATTAGACAAACATAAATTGAAAAACATAAATAGCTGTCCAGTACTTATGAAAAGTATCACGTTCATTAAAAAAAAAAAAAGGAAAGAATGAAGAACTGCCACAGATTGGTGGAGGCTAAAGAGATACAAAACTAAGTGCATCGTGGGATCAATTTGAAAATAAAAATAAAAGTGAAGATGCAGTGGTTCCAGCCACTGTGGACCCTGTTGGGACAAGCAATTTGGTGTTGCTGGAAAATAAAGTGGTGAGGGTCATGGAAAGAGCAATGGAGTCAGAGATGCTGATGGCATAGATCGTAGAGGGCTGACAGTGTCAGACCAGGGATGCTCACGCTTTATCCTTTATAGGAGAGGGGAGGTACTGAAGGATGTAAGCAGAGGAGCCCTCTGATTAGGTGTGCATCTTGGTGAGACCATTAGGGTTTCTGTGTCCCAACATGAATTGCTGGGAAGTCAGACCTGAGACAGGAGATGTGAGAGCCAATCTCCAAGGTGGTCCTAACAATCTTCACCTCCTGGCCTTCACACCCTAGCATGGCCCCTCTGACACTGCACAAAGACTACATCTTCCAGTTTCCCTTGCAGCTACATGTGACCATATAACTAGATACCGGCTAATGGGATGTAAAGAGAATTGTACGTAATTTCCAGGAAATGTCCTTAAATGGAGCCATATACGCATCTTTGTCCTTTCTCCTTCCTGCTGGTTAGAGTGTGGACATGATGGTTGAAGCCCAAGTAGCCATATGGAATTATGAGGTGAACGCACAGATTCAGAGTGATGAAATGACAAGGTAGAAGGAACCTCAATCCTTAAGCCACTCTTTCAGTCCCAGAATGCTAACCTCCAAACTTCATTTATGTGAAGGAAAAAAACCTATCTTGTTTAAAGCACTGTATGGGGGGGCGGTTTCTATCATTCACAGCAAACCTAATAATAACTCTGTTAACAAATGGAAACTCTAAAATGCCCATTTAGGTAACATAAGCAAGCCATTCTTTTAGGGGGCACGTGATAAAATCATGTCTATGAAGTACAAAAGCAGATCAATGGTTTTAATTGTATGAATGCTTTTTATGTCAAACTATATCATGAAGTAAAACAAACCACAACTTACCTGCCAAGGCTCAAAATCAGTATATATGCACAGGTGTTTCCTGGAATATATGGCCAGTGTCCTTCCTCACATCTACTTAGACGATCCAGGGCATATGCCATAGAATACACAACTTGGTTGACATTGTGTGTAATTTTTAGCTGAGACACATCCAGATAGGTATTTTTAAGATCTTCCAACTTCTCCTTTCCAGTATAGAATTTATCAGACATGGCGTGTAATCTGTCCTCTTTACCAGTCATATTCACTCCATGGTCAGTGTTGTATGGAACACTACTATTGGGCCAAGTACAGTTAAAAGCAGTTTGCCAAAATTCAATGGTCAGTACATCATTTGGATCCTTGCCAGGATTTACATCATAAAGAAGTTCTTTTAATCCCAGTATATCAGCTCTTGGTATTGAAAATCCAATACTTCCACCAAAATACGAGAAATATTCAGGCTTTGCAATGAGAGCGAAGGCGATCCAGGCTTCACTCGCTATCTATGTTCTGTCAGTTATGTTATGGTAAACCATTTCCAGCATGAAAGGACTTAGGTCAATATCAGATGCATAGAGCACAATGACTCTGGCATTGGAGTTCGTTATAGCATCGATAGCTTTTTGCATTTTCTCATTAGAATGGACTTTGGGAATGGTCTCGGAGAATGCACCTCAGAGGGTGACACTCTCCATTTTTTCCTTAAAAATCTTTACTCCGTATTTTCCATAATCATCATCAGCTGCTATGGTGCCTATCCAGACCCAACCAAAATGTTGGATAAGTTGTACCATGGCCTCCGACTGGATCTTATCACTGGCTACTGTGTGAAGATAAGATGGAAATTTGTCACTAAGAAGTGAGGAGGTAGAGGCATAACCCACCTGCAACTGAAAATATTCATGCAGTTATTAGAAAGCAATAGCCAAACCTCAAATTACACAACCTTTGAGTATCTGTATTGGAGAAGGAGGGAACTTAACAGTTCTCCCTTTATTCTCACACCCTTCCAGAGACAAAAGGACTTCTACTCCTCTCCCTGCTCCGTGGGTGGTGGGGACTGTTAGGGGGAGCACTTTGGGCCTCCCTATCCACCCTTTTCCCACCTCACCCCACCCCAAGGTAGCTGGAGGAGCTAATTATTAAGGTGATGACATTCAATGCACCACTTTTCATGCTCAGGGTCACATACTCGGAAAGGGAGGTGACCAGTTCTTTCATCTATGTTTTCTTGAGACTAGGTGTGTGATTCAAGCCATCCAGGCTCTTTCTCTGATCTAACTCGTCATCCATACAGATGATGGAGTAAGCAGACTCACAATCTATTTGTCAGGCCCAGTTCCTCTTTTTCTTTTCTTTTCTTTTTTCTTTTCTTTTCTTTTCTTTTCTTTCTCTCTCTCTCTCCCTCCCTCCCTCATCTCTCTCTCTCTCTCTCTCTCTCTCTCTCCATCACCACTGCTTTCTCTCTTTTTCTCCTCTTGTCTTTCCTTGTTTCTCTCTGCCGGGCCTTCTGGGCATTTAAGTCCTAAGACTTAGACTGAGAAAGACGGTAGGAAACTCCACTTCCACCTCAGGTTTAAGTCTTATTCTCCAACAGAGTTACTAGAGGTCATCATTTTATAGGCACTTGCTAGATAAACGAAGAGGTATTTTTCTCATCTTGCCAGTGGTCCTTGTGCGTATTTTCTATCAGTGAGAACTTAAAAATGAAAGTAGAATGGCCAGTAATGTGAATTTCTGACAATCTTACATACATTTCTGCTGTACCTTACTCTCAGCCTCAGCGACTCTGCAGTTGAGAAGATATGTCACATTCTCTCCTATACCATCCCATTGCCATCCCATGTTATTACTGCATCACTTCCAATAAGACCTCCTATATTATAATTACATAGCTCCATGATTGCCAATTCTTTCATAAGTGACAGATTATTCCTATTTTTCTCTTTATCCTTTGTCCTATCCTTACTCCACTGGCTAAAGTTTACATTCTTCTTTGGAACCTCCCAAGCACCAACATCATGGAAGCCACATGTAGGAAAGAATCTCATTTACGAAGCAGAAACACCTGATTTCTAATTCCAGCTACATAATCAGTGTAAGATTGTGGATACTAAAACCTGCTGAAATCAGTTTCCCCATGAGTGAAATCAGGGTTATGACATCTACATTTTAAGGTTGCTCAGCATATTAAATGAGACAACACACGTGAAAGTGTCTGTTGTATGTAAGATTTCTTTTACCCTCTTTGCAGATTTACTACAAGACTTAAATGAGAAGATCTATCTAGAGGTTTCTAGCAGGTGCCTGGATCACAGTCGGTATTTGGTGGAAAGCAGAGCTCACAGCAGCAGCAGTTTGTCTAAGCTGCATGAAGCCCACATTGAAGGTGTCGGCTGTGTCACCTGACCCCTCCTCTTGGTTCTGTTCCTCAGTATTACCCTGTTCCACCTACATTTGTATTTGCAGCTTTATAAAGACACACTTTGTAAATGCCACTTTTTAACAATCATTTTAACTTCTCGCATTACTTCAGTAACACAAATAAGCTTAATCATCCTTCACATTAATAAGTCCTGACGATATTTTTGTGAACCACCTCTGGAAATAAATATAGAGCTTTACTTATATTTTCTTTTCTTTTCTTTTTCTTTTAACATACTTATTGGAGTATAATTGCTTTACAGTGGTGTGTTAGTTTCTGCTGTATAACAAAGTGAATCAGCTATACATATACATATATCCCCATATCCTCTCCCTCTTGCATCTCTCTCCCACCCTCCCTATCCCACCCCTCTAGGTGGTCACAAAGCACCGAGCTGACCTCCCTGTGCCATGCGGCTGCTTCCCACTAGCTATCTATTTTACGTTTGGTAGTGTATATATGTCCATGCCACTCTCTCACTTCATTCCAGCTTACCCTTCCCCCTCCCCGTGTCCTCATCCATTCTTCCTAATGTCATCTGTTCTTAGGTTGAAATGTGTCACTGTCCCTGAATTTAAAATAATCTGTAAATTAGCATCCCAGCTCATTTCAGTATGTTAGCGTATGAACAAAAAGGGTCATGATTAATAAGTATTAATACAGGCCAGAAACAAAATGAGTTCCTTATACCATCTATCAATCAATCAACAAGTATTTCTCAATCACCTACTCTGTACTTCACCCAGTGTTTTCGAGTGTATTGCCTACTGAGATGTCAACATACAAATCACTAGGTCACAATCTCAAGCTCAAAACTAAGGCAGGATCCTAAGGGATGTAGAACAGTCTGAAATCACTAGTCACACTTGCTGAGGCCAGACTGAACAGAGTAATTAGGGGCGTCAGCATTACCACCATCCTGTTTGTCTGTGTAGCTCATCCCAGCCTCACCTGAGCACCTAACGTACTCTTTGCAGCAATTTTCACATACCTTGTGTTTCTTTATAAGTTAGTACCCAGGACAATATTCTGAAATACCTGAGGTAGGTAATACAACCCTAGAATTCTTGAAGCAGCAACTGATAAGGATGATCCACCTGCTCCAACAATTCCTGCCAGCACTGCCCCGGTGCTGCTTCTAAAACTGGGCTTGTTTTCTTCCTGCCCTGTGAGGAATACCAATGCCGCTTCCATGGATTTGGAGATGGTGAAACAGGTATCAAAGATCTGATAGCCCAAAATGATGTTGGGCAAAATATTCTTCCTTTCTGTGGAGGCGAAAGCAGCTTTTAGCTGGGATTGGTGATGAGAGCATTTTGCCAAAACGTCAGGGGGCACCTGCCTTGTGTGAGCATGTTAATATTTCCTAAAAAGATACTGCAATTTAAAGGGTTCAAGTATGAATCATATTCATTATTGATTGGTTTGGGCTGGGAAGCATCTTTTTGGACAGCTGATTATCTCTTTTCACAAAAATATTCTTATATTCGCAGTTCTCTCCACCACGCAGAACACGCAATAATTCCTCAATACATTTTTCCCCATTCATTGGAAGTCCCCGGTACCCTATGAGTCTCCTTTCCCTCTTCCTTACCTTCCTATAGGTTTCTCCTGGTTTCTTCTATATGTTAATTATAATAATAAAAGTTTTGTAAATACATGAAAATACTTATGACAGGACTATATAAAAGCAGTACATAATATTTATATATACGATATATGTTATGACTCCAATAGATAATTTTTCCTGCCATGATTTGATTGTTAGTGTTGAGATTTTTCAATTAAGAAACATCTCTTTCCTATCACTCTTACATTTAACCATGAATGAGATGCCTCCTCCTTTCCATTCCCTAGGCACAAAAAGGAAAAGTACTTCCCTTTAGTCCATCAGCACATTTTTTTTCAATTTCTTTTCCATTAAAAATAAATATTCTATTTCCAACCCTCTTTCTTTCTTCCCAGTTTTAACCAAACTTTAACCTATTTGAAAGCAAGGACCTCAAGGATGTTTTCTCTTAATGTCCTCTGTAGCTCTAGTATCTAACTACCTATCTTCTACTCAATAATTTTTTTTTTTTTTTTCGGTACGCGAGCTCTCACTGTTGTGGCCTCTCCCGCTACGAAGCACAGGCTCCGGACACGCAGGCTCAGTGGCCATGGCTCACGGGCCCAGCCGCTCCGCGGCATGTGGGATCTTCCCGGACCAGGGCACAAACCCGTGTCCCCTGCATCGGCAGGCGGACTCTCAACCACTGCGCCACCAGGTAAGCCCTCAATAAATATTTTTGAATTAAATATCTAATAGCACATAGCCCTGTTGGCAGATTAGATTTTTCCTCCATGTCTCTTTAACTGGGTTTTTTAGTTTAGTTTAGCTTTGCCTTTTATTCAAGACGTAGTTACTGAGTTGCACTGGTGCGAGACATTATAAATGCAACAGTGAAAAAGATAGGCACTGCAGTGTCTAGGCAAAGAAACAGAAAAATAGTCATGCACAAAACGATAAACACAGCGATAGGGGTAGACATAGGGACCAGCAGTTAAAGGGGTGGGGAACCTTGTCCTGGGGGACTTAACAGCCAAGCTAAGTCTTGAAGGGTAACATAAAAACAGGGGACGAATGCTGCAAGTACAGGGCACGGTATGTGTGAAGGCATGACAACAAAAGAACCTAACATTCTAGGAATGGGAAGATCAGGACACTTGGAGAACAGGGTAGGAATAGGTATGGCATGGGAAGAGGAGACTGGAGAATCAGGAGTCTGAACATGAAGGGCTTTATCGTCCTAAGACAACTGGCCTCTAAATTTACACGGATGGCCATACAAATTGGCATACACATTTTTGAAATAAATATAGCAATATCTTTTTTAAGGTGAGAGAGTAATACATTTCAAGAGCTAGAAAATGTTCACCTGCTTTGAATCAATAATTACACCCCAGAGAATTTATCTGAAGGTACTGTTCTTCCCAAAATAAAAAACTAGGTACGTTCCAAACTGTTCATTTTAGAATTATTTATAATATTGAAAAATTGGAAAGAATTTACATGCTCATTATGGTACATTGACTTGATAGGAACATTTTCCATCATTAAAAAACTATAATTAGAGAAATTACACTGCAGCATGCATATAATATTAGGTAAAACAGTCTGTTTGCAACGTTGTTTCTATACTATAATTAAAATTACACATAAGTTATGTGAACACTTGGATAACTATCAACAGGTAAAAATTTTAAATGGGTACAGGATAATTACTGAAAGGGTGGGATTTGGGATGATTTTTCTTTCATTTGTTGATTTCCATTATGATACTCACAGTACCATTATACAATGCATACCTTTTGTTCCGCAGAAAATTTCTCTAAATCCTAACTTTGTTTAGATCAACCAAAACAAGAATTAAAATATTCCCTTCTTCCCTCCATTTCACTGTCTTCTCTGCTCCGAACAACATTTTCAAAATAAAAGTCTTCCTCTTCTGTTCACTTTGGCTGATGGCCAACCAAAACTAGTATCCCGTTAAAATTGTGGGTTTCAGAATGAGACTTCTCCAAACTCCAACTTGCATATCTAGATCAGTTATAGGTAAACGTTAATGACGTCAAAATGAAATTGTTATCCGATTACGCCCAGCTCCTGAGTACCACCTATCCAGGCCTCCCATGAGGGCTCTCCCATTGGGAGGGAGGCTAGGAGAACATTGGAATTGGGTACAGATAGATAGAAACTGTTGATGGTTATTGGTGAAAAGTCATTATATAGCTCTAATTTTGAAGAAGATATATCTAAAAATGTAAATATGGAATGTTACTAATATCCAATAGATATGTGTAGGATGGATTTAAGTGCTGGGAAAGTTTTAGGCTTGTATGGCGTGAAGATGAGCAATTTGGGTTTCAGTCAACAAGCCGGGAGACAAGCAGAATCCCCGCAATGATGCCTTACATTACTGATCCACATTCAGGACAAGGAACTGGCTTTTTAGATGCCCTGGATCATGTGAAACAAGTTTCATACAAAACATGAAGAATCAGAATGTCATCAGACTTCTCAGCAGCAACACTGGCAGTCAGAAGATGCCAAAGTAACCTTTTCAAGGATCCTCAGGATTTGAGTGAAAGTCAAGATGGAGTAAGCACACACCACCCGCTCTCTCCCACTGATTACAATTAAGATCCCTGGACTGAACATATAAAGCAACTATCAGACTACTCTGAAAATTAAATAAGAACAGAGGACTAGAGATGGAAATCAAAATATCCCTGGGGACTTCCCTGGTGGCGCAGTGGTTAAGAATCTGCCTGCTAATGCAGGGGACATGGGTTCGAGCCCTGGTCCAGGAAGATTCCACGTGCTGTGGAGCAACTAAGCCCGTGTGCCACAACTACTGAGCCCACTTGCCACAACTACTGAAGCCCGCGTGCCTAGAGCCCGCGCTCCACAACGAAGAGTAGCTCCCACTCGCTGCAACTAGAGAAAGCCTATGCGGAGCAACGAAGACCCAACGCAGCCCAAAATAAATTATTTTTTTTAAAAAACCCAAAATATCCCTGATACAGTGAATTATTTTTTAAATGGGACATACTTACTTCTCACCACTGTGTCAATCACAGTGGATATATCAAACTATTTTTTAATGAGAGGGTGGATTTTTACTAAAAATATGTATATTGGCCTTTCTATTTTACCTTGCTAGGAAGATAACCTTCAGAAGCTCCAATGAAGGGTGAAGAACAAGTTAAGTGATTCCACTGATGAAATATGAGTGTACTATACTGTGACAAACTCTGGTTTTCATTTCATGTTATTAAAGATTGAATCAGTGAAAACTTCTCTGATAAATAATGAATTGACTCTAAATAATGTAGCCATGAGCAAAAGTGCTTCTTTCCCACTTCCCTTTGCTTTACTGTGAGAATGGAAAAGAATTAGAAGGTCCAGGAAAGAGTTAAGTACAGACTGACTACAATCCTTTCCTTTTGCCAACAGTTTGTCCACCCCTTTAGTGCTATTTCAAATATGTAGCATGAAATATGACCAAAGGGAAGGAGTTATGATCAGTAAAGATTTAGTTGTATAAGAAGTTGCCAAAATTTTTACAGCATGCGTTTGTAATTATAATTACCACGCAGCATCATGGAAGTGATTAAGATATGATGTAAAATGCCCAATATAAAACTGTGTCCATGCTATTGCCACATTATGAAAAAATTACAGTTGCATTTATATAAAGGGCTGAGAAAGAATATATGGAAATGAAAGGAAAGAGCTGCTTTGTTATGGTAGTAAGAATAGTGTGGACAGTAATTTTCCTTTAATTTCTGGCATTCTTTTCATATCAAAAGTGTGTGTGTGTTTCACACCCAGAAATATAACCCATGTTTGCTTTTCTTACAATGGATTCCTTGCAAATTCAGATTATCAGTCATGGATCCCACTTCTTGACATGACAATTTTGGGGATGAGGGGAGTAGGGTAGAAGCCTTCCAACTGGAGGAATCTTGCTATGAACACTAGCTCATAAATAAATCAGCATTCCAGCACTGTTTATTTTCACCTGGGGAGACTTTAGTCTAATGACAAGTCAAAGTAAAGCTGCAACACTGCACAACTCTACATCATGCTTCTCAAACCTTAATGTGTACATGAATCATCAGGAGGTCCTGTCAGAATGCAGATTCTGACTCAGCAGATGTGGGATGCAGTCTGAGATTCCACATTTCTAACAAGCTCTTAGGTGATGCTGATGCTGGTGGTCCACAGACCACCCTCTGAGGAGCAATGTTCTATATCATATAAAACCTGGCTTTTTTCTTTCTTGTTTCTAAGCAATCCTAGAATGTCTACCTCAGAGAAATTGAGGCACAGAAACAGCAAGTACCTATCCTGAGTCAAATAAATAGTGTCAAAGTCAGGGCTGGCATCATGGCTCCAGTTCCAGACTCTGATTCCCACACCCACCACTCATTTACCCTCACCTCCTACAACTGATGTAAAAAGAAAAAAAAAAGAATGGCTTACCCTTCACATTTTGCTGATACTGGCTCCAAAATAGACTCATTTGCTGTGGTGGTCCTGGAATGAATAGGAAACGGTCCTCCAATAACAAGTGAAGGGTTTCTGGCACCTACATACCCATTCAAATCAAAGTAGCCCAGCAGCTGACAGGTCTGTTCTTCTTCCTCTTCTTTGCCTTCAATGCCCAATTCAGCCCATAAAAAGGTAAGCAGTCCTAGAACCAAGCATTTCTTTCTGCTAGCCATTTTAATAAGGAGAGTTTGGGAGAAATGACCAGTGTTAAAAGTTTTAACGAGGTACCTTGACAGAGCGTTCCACTGAGTATGTGCACGCCCCATCACAGGGGACTCAGCTTGCCACTACTTGCTACCTAATTGTCATGCCTCAATCAATCACAGAGCCTCACACTCACCTGCAATTTATGCATCTGCACTAGGAGCTGAGTAATCCTTTTGAAAAGAGCCTCATAAAAATCTCTTTTAGGCTTAGCAATAATATATAATGACAGAATAGCAGATTCTGAGTTTAGAGTCTTTCACTTTGTAGAAATTGTCCCTTTCTTGTTTATCAGCCTCATTCATTCTCACTTCAGCCAGCCCTGTGGGAGCTGCACTTGCCCCAAAAGTGAAGAAGGGCATTCTGATTCATCACGAAGTATAAAAACAGAAGACTTCAGGTCAAGCTCTTTCCTTAGGGGTATAGAAAAAGTTGAACGGAAAACCATGGGGGATTTGGACTAGAAGACATCATTTTGAATCTGTGTTCTGCCACTTGTATTAGTGTGATGGTGGGAAAGCCACTTAATTTCTATGCCTCAAGTTTCTTAATTAGTGACTAGGATGATAATAAGCTGCCCCAGAAAAATTCTGTAAAGCCCGTAAGAGTTCAAGGAATATTTTTCGTATACATCATCTTCTTTCATCTCCTCTTCAAGGTGAAGTGTCACCCGCAGCTCACGTTGCTGACCTTGTCACTGGTTCAGGCACAAATCCCTGAGAATTTCTGGGCTCCTTCCTCAGAATCCCCTCTTGTGCCTTCTTGCTTGGCCCCTCTCAGAGACGTCTTCCAATCTCTCTCTCCAGGTCAATTAATCATAGATTCCCAGTCACCTTCTTTGGCCCTTCTCAAATATCTCCCCTGGGAGTATAAATTCATATTTTCAGAATGTAGTCCAGCAATATGTATCAGGAACATGAAAAATGTGTATATCCTTTGATCATGTGATTTTACTTCAAAGTATTTATCCCAAGGAAGCAATAGAGATCCACATAAACATAATGCATAAGAATATTGAGTCCAGTTTTATTTACAAAAGTGAAAAAATTGGACGAACTAAATGTACACAATAGGGAGTTTCTAAAATCAATTACAATCTATTCACGTGACAGAAAACAAAGGAGCCATTTGAATCATGTTTTAGAAAAATATTTATTCACAACATAAAATTTCAATATGCTTGGGACTTCCCTGGTGGTCCAGTGGTTAAGAATTTGCCTTCCAATGCAGGGGACACGGGTTTGATCCCTGGTCAGGGAACTAAGATGCCACATTCCGCGGGGCAACTAAGCCCGTACACTCTACAGCCCACGTGCCACAACTAGAGAGAAGCCTGTGTGCTGCAAGGAAAGATCCCACATACCGCAACTAAGAACCGATGCAGCCAAATAAATAAATAGATTTTAAAAAAAATTTTCAATGTGCTTAACACAAAGATAAGAGCTAACAAACCAGTGTATACAATCTAAATTTCTAAACTTTACCAATATATTACAGCTCTCTTTCCTACACATATTTCCATTAAAAGCACTAGAAGAAACCACTGCAAACTGAAATAAAAAGAAAAAAGGAGAAAAAAAATCCCTTTTCCTACTGTTTTAATGAACCAATGTTTTTCATGCTTCCATGTTCATTGCCAGCCCAGACTGACACCCATGCAGTACTTTTAGTTTTTGGTAGTAGATTATGGGTGATTTAAATTTTCTTCGTTATACTTTTCCATATTTTCCCACATGTTCTACAATATTCTTGTACTTCTTTTATAAACAGAAAAAATACTACTGTAAGAAAAATCCCCCCCTCTGTTTTACAACTCCTCCACACATGCACATTCCACTGCAATCCCCTCTACACACGAACACACACAGTTACTCCCCTAATATCATCATCATTATCAGTCACCTGGGTCCCACCAACACTTCCACACAAAAGTCATTTCCTTTACTTCTCCACTGAAGAATTTCCAGTACATATTTGTTGGTTAAGTATAATCTCTACCTGACTCTGGGGAGTCCCAAAAGAGCGCCTCCCATTACCACTTCACTGGTAGAATTGCAGGCCCACACCACAGTCCCCCATAGCTGACTAGACCTTCACAAGCGAGCTAGTGGATGGCATGCCGTTGGCCCCTGATTGACATCTGTCTGTCGAATATTTGACTAGTCTTAGTTTTCTAATATGTGCATGGTCCACAGATTCCACCCTCAGTCTTTAAAAATGATACTGGGGCTTCCCTGGTGGCACAGTGGTTGAGAGTCCGCCTGCAGATGCAGGGAACACGGGATCGTGCCCCGGTCCGGGAAGATCCCACATGCCGCGGAGCGGCTATGCCCGTGAGCCATGGCCACTGGGCCGGCGCGTCCGGAGCTTGTGCTCCGCAACAGGAGAGGCCACAACAGTGAGAGGCCCGCGTACCGCCAAAAAAAAAAAAAAAAAAAAAAAAAAGATACTGAAATGACTTAAAGAAAAAGATGGATTACCAGGAAAATCTCTTCCCAGATAGGCTCCAGAGTCTGGCTTCATCTAAACAAAATGGCATTCTGGGTGACAGACCATTCCTCACCAATAGCCTGAGAACCCCTCTCTTGAGCTGAAAAGGTTTAGTCCAGGGCTTTCTCAGAACTATCTGGATCTATTCCTCACTCATGTTTGCTCTTCCTTTTCACCAGAAGGCAGCTGTTTCTAAGCAATTACCCTTCTTGTTGCCAAGGGCTACCCTTGCACAAAGATATGTTTATTACCAAAGTTGTTTTGTCTTAATCCTCTGGGCAAAAGCTGCACTAGGCGCCATAAAAATCATTAAAATTAATTAATTTATACAAATAACAAAAATTAGCATCTTTATAGCATTTTATACTGTACAAATTGTTTCCACATGCATTATTCTTCCTCTAGGTCAGGAACTAGATTCAGTGTTGATGAGGCTTCTGATTTGTGTAGCTGCATCTGGTATCCAATAATTCCCAGGATGATAGTATATTTTGCTGGGGCCACATGACTACATCCTCCAAATGTAGTAGAATTCATCAAAGATGAGGCAGAGAAGAGGAAAAACATCATCTGTGCTCTTAGGCAGAGCATTTTTATTAAATGCACAGTGATGGATGTTCAACACCTCACCTTGCCCTCATGACACCCTATGGGACTGGTTTTCTTCTGTTCACTTTACAAATGAGTTCACATGGCTAGTACGTGCAAACATGCAGATACCAAAGCCTATGTCCTTTCTGAGGCCTTGTAGTAGAGAGACAAGACACAGACCAAGTCCAGGAGGGTGGGCCCTAGGTCCAGCTTCTTCGCGGCCCAGCCCTCTCCATCTCTCTGGACTAACCGGCCTTTCCCAGGGTCTATGGTGCTAAAGGAATCAGCGATGTTCTGGTTTGGGGGTGAGCCTTTCGAGGCTCTGTTCAGTGATAGCCTAATAATATGTTGTCAGAGGAAGCAGTAGCAAGTTGTTTTGTTAACTATCAAGGTGAGATTGTTTACTCAATAATACTTTGAACCTAATTTTTATTTCCATGGGGCTCTGATTTCAAGAACCCCTGATCAAAGCAAAAGACATTAGAATGTTGCTGCAAATGGCCACGGGTATTTAGTCCCACGTGTCACACCCAGACTCTTAGGTCTGAGTCTGTGCGCTGCATGTTTCCACCACCCTCTCGCAGACTTGTTTGATCCTTGCTGTTCTCCCAGGGCCCTGGCGAAGGTCAGGTTCCCTTCCAAGAACAATAACACATTCTGCCCAGGCTTGTCTCTGCCTTCAAGCAAAGGAAAACACCTGAGCCCCTAAAGGTTATGAGAACCATCTTAATAACAAAGCCTATAAAAGTATTTAAAAGCTGTTTACATGGTTTCCAGGAAAAGCTCAAACTCCATATCAACTGCAGGGGAACACTGCTGCAAGTTTCAGCAAAGCCCCAGCACGACAGCAACCACAGTGAATTCACTGTGGATTTCAGTCTTGTAGTCAGGCTCAGCTTGTTAGATATCACTTGGCTTTTATATTCCTCTCTGTCATTCCCTTACCTTTATAATCATTTAGAATCCTGGGTAATATTCATGCCACAGCATCAGATGAATAGATACACTAATCTACTCCATTTTCTTATTTCCCATGCAGAGCTGTCCTTCTAAACAGTCAAGGAATGAACCAACACTCAGTTACATGTGTTTAAATTGCTGTCTTTACGATACACATACTAGTTGGGTCTTTTTGTGGTTTTTTTTGCGGTACGCGGGCCTCTCACTATTGTGGCCTCTCCCGTTGCGGCGCACAGGCTCTGGACGCACAGGCTCAGCGGCCATGGCTCACTGGCCCAGCCGCTCCGCGACATGTGGGATCTTCCCGGACCGGGGCACGAACCCGTGTCCCCTGCATTGGTAGGCGGACTCTCAACCACTGCACCACCAGGGAAGCCCCATACTAGTTTTTTAAATGAATGTTTCCAACAGTTAAAAATTATTACCTGTATTGAATTTTGTGATATTATGACATTATGGCTTACCTGAAAGAAGACTAAAAATAAATCAGTTTTCATAAGTGTATTGTTATATGAGGTTCAAGTTATTGATGAGAGGCCTGGAGATGTATAAGAAGCAGGCTTTTGCTTTTTTTTTTTTAACACGTCAGTACTTACCACTTGTTGCATAAGTGTCTCCTGTGTGTCTCAATAGAGAAAGCCTTCAATTATAGCCAAGGAGAGAGACACTCAGACACCACAGGCATACAAAGTTTTAAACGGCTGCCTTGCTGATTTAAGAAAGCCACAGGTTACTATCTCTTCTGCTCCTTCTATTTTCAGGGAAATAACTCTGACAGCCTGATTAATGTCCTGCCTCTGAATCAGCTGACTCAATAAGCAGCAAACTATTAACATTCAGAAACAACGCATGCTTTCTCCCAGGATGCATCTCACCTGTTACATAGCTATAGTGAGCTGTGGCTGCAACAAAAATGGTGAAGATGGTAAGCAACTGACTAGAGCTGGGAAACCATTATCATCACAGTCTTCTAGAGAACAAACATCTACTTTTAATAAAATCTGACTGAAAAATCCTGACCAGCTTTAACTCTCATTTGAAAAATTTAGCATGCCTTCTTGCCCTCCACTTTGGCCCCTTTCTAATCCATCCCCACCCTGAAGGAAACTGACCATGTCAACCCTAAGGCCACTAAAAAAATTTTTTACAGCTTTACTGAGATATAATTTATATACCATAAAATTTATCTATGTAGAATGCAGAATTCAATAGTTTTTACCATAGTACAGACTTGAGCAGCCATCATTACAATCTAATTTTGGAACATTTCCATTATCCTAAAGGAATCCTCAATTCCAGGACTTCCCTGGTTGTGCAATGGTTAAGAATCCGCCTGCCAATGCAGGGGACACGGGTTCGAGCCCTGGTCCGGGAAGATCCCACATGCCACGGAGTAACTAAGCCCGTGCTCCACAACTACTGAGCCTGCGCTCCAGAGCCCGTGAGCCCCAACTACTGAGCCAGTGTGCCACAACTACTGAAGCCGGCGCACCTAGAGCCCGTGCTCCGCAACAAGAGAAGCCACCGCAATGAGAAGCCTGTGCACCACAAGAGTAGCCCTCACTTGCCACAACTAGAGAAAGCCTGTGTGCAGCAACGAAGACCCAACGCAGCCAAATAAATAATAAAATAAATATATATTTAAAAAAAAAAAGGAAACCTCAAATCCCAGTCTTCCGTCACGCCAAGCTCTAGGCAACCACTTAAATCTACTTCCTGTCTCTATAGATTTGCCTATTCTAGACATTCTATTTAAATGGAATCTTACAATATGTGGTCTTTTGTGTCTGGCTTCTTTGACAAAGCATAATGTCGGGAGGTTTATTCATGTTGTACTTTGTATTAGATTTCATTTTTAAAATATCATTATTAAGATATAATTTACACATCATAAAATTCACCCATTTATAATGTACAATTCAATGGGTTTCATTATCCTTACAGAGTTGTGCAACCATCAGCAAAATCTAATTTTAGAACATTTTCATCACCGCAAAAAGAAACTCATACACATCAGTAGTCACTCCTCAGTCTCCCCTACCATCACCCCTATCCCCAGACGACCACTAATCTATATTTCTGCTGCTAAAGATGTCTCTATTCTGGGCATTTACATAAACAGAATCATATGTGATCATTTTACTAACTTCTTTCAGTTAGCATAGTGTTTTCAAGGTTCATCCATGTTGTAGCATGTTATCAGTGCTTTATTCCTTTTGTTTACTTTTTATTGCCAAATAAAATTCTGTTGTATGGATATACCACATTTTATTTGTCCATTCAACAGCTGATGGAAATTTGGGTTGTTGCCATTCTTTGGCTGTTATGAGCTGTACTGCCATGAACATTCTTGTACAAGTCTTTGTGTGGACATATTTTTAATTCTTTTGGGTAGATATCTAGAAGTGGAATTGCTGATATGGTAACTATATACTTAACATTTTGAGAAACTGCCAAGCTCTCTTCTAAAGTGGTTGTATCATTTTACGTTCCCTCTGGTAACGTATGATGGTTCGGATATCTCCACATCCTTGCCACTACTTGTTATTACCAGTCCTTTTTTATTATAGCCATTCTAGTGGAAATAAAGTGGTATCTCAATGTGGTTTTGATTTGCATGTCCCTAATAGCTAATGACTCAAAGAAAGCTATGTGTTCTTCTAGATACTTTCAAATGTTAACTCTTACATGTATGTTTATGATCCATTTTCAGTTGATTTTTGTGTATGGTATAAGGTAAACTCTAAGTTCGTGGTTTTTTTTTTTAATTGTAAATAACTATTTCTCCACCATTTGTTGGAAAGACTATTATTTCCCCATTGAATTATCATGACCCCATGTCAAAAGTCAACTGACTATAAATGTGACGGTTTTTATTCCATTGGTCTATGTGTCTATCCTTATGTCAATGTTGTACTATCTTCATCATTCTAGTATCTTCATTACTGTAGTAAGAAATCAGGAAATGTAAGTCCCCCGACTTTTTCTTTTTCAAGATTGTCTTAACAATTCTGGGGTCCTTTCCATTTCCATATGAATTTTAGGGTCAGCTCATCAGTTTCTGGGGGAAAAAAGTGGAAATTTGATAAGGATTGTGTTAAATCTGCACATCAAGTTGGGGAATGTTGCCATATTAATGATATTGTTATCTGGGGACTCAGCTCATCTTCAAGGGCCCTGCATCTGGCTTAAGATAAAAATCCATAAACAACAGGCTTTACGAGGTCCACCTTGATCCAGCCCCTAGTTAACTAACCAGATTCCTCGTTTGCAGCAATCCCCTCCCACTGCCAACTCAAAATACACCACTAGCCACATAAGCCTGCTTTCAGTTCCCTAAAAGCACAATGTTCTCTTTTATCTCCAGGTCTTTCTTCACTCATATACACACCTCCTTCCCTGTGTTTTTAGGAGCTTTTTCCCGTATGTCCCATCACCTAATTCATGACTATTCCTTCAGATCTCAGCTCATTTTTCACTTCTCTGAGACTTGTATCCTGAGATACACAGGCCCCACAGTCTACCTCACTTATCTTTCCTTGTACTTACATGGTGGACTTTAGGTTACTTGATAGAAAACAGGTTGATCAAGACTTCAAACTGGTTGAAATATCTTGGTTGACATGGATACCAAAGGACACTGGTCCCTATTTCAGGCAGTATTGGGAATTTTGGCAATTTTACAACTGTTTGTATGTCTCTAAACATTTTTATCACTTTTCATAAAATTTTCAGGATTTCTTTTTCCTAGTATTTTCCCCAGACTATTCTACCAGCTTATACTATTTATATATTTTGTTATTGGCTGGATGATTGCCCCTCAAGATGTGCATGTCTTAATTCCTAGGACCTGCAAATAGGTTACATTATAGAGCAAAAGGGACTCTGCAGATGTGATTAAGTTAAGGATCTTGAGATGAGAAGATTATCCTGCATTATCCAGGCAGGCCCAATAATGTAATCACAAGTGTCCTCATAAGGGGAAAATAGGGGGAGAGATATGCTGAAGAGAAGGCAAAGTGACAGAAGCAGAGATTAGAATGCTGGCAGCCTCTGGAAGCTGACAAATGCAAGGAAATAGATTCTTCACTCAGAACCTCCAAAAAAGACCAGCCCTGCTGACATCTTGACTTTAGCCCAGTGAGGCTGGTTTCAGATTTCTGATCTCCAGAAATATAAGAGAATAAATTTGTGTTGTTTTAAGCCATGAAATGTGTGGTAATCTGTTACAGCAGCAATAGGTAATAGTAATGAGTTGGAAATAACCTAATATGTAACGAAAGAACGTTGGAAACAACCTGGATGTCCAATAAGAAGAGTTAGTTGGAAACAACCTAAATGTCCACAGGATGGAACTGGTTATATAACTTCTGATAATTTTCAAAAGATTAAGTGTGATTTGATCAATTTTTTAATAAATTAAAGGTGCTCTAGAAGGCTATCCATCCAGTTATTAAAGTGCATAGAATAATGAGTACTCTGTTTTGTTGTTTTTTTGTTCTGGGTTTTTATTGTGGGGTTTTTGTTTGTTTGTTTTTTGGTGTTCCTGGGTAGACACGAACAGATAATGGGTATTCTTTATGCTAATTTTTTTATCTGCAATGAGCCTAAGGCTGCAGTATTTTTGTAATAATAAGGGAGAAAGGCAATAAAATAATCTTAAGCAATGAATGAAACAAGAAAATAAAGGGAAGGATTTGGAAATTTTAAGAGCTTTACTGGATTTGATTTCTTAATTTTTAATTTATATGTATCCAGCTTTTCCTATATTATTTGTTCAGCATTGTTTTCAAGAACTTTTCTATCTTATAAATCGGTTGAAAATGAGTACTTCTAATCTCCAGTTCATATTTTATATAGCTTTTGTATGTACTAGAGATATCATATTAGAACCTCTGTTACAGAAATGGGTATTTATGTGCCATAAGATACAGTGCCTGCCTAGAAATGGTCATTTAGATGATGAGAATCAACAAAACTAAATAAAATAAATTTAAAATGAAATAATACACAATAAAATGTTGAATTTTAGGAGAATAATGAGGTAGTATTTGATAAAACCATATACCCAGCTTTGCATGTGCTTAGGTATTTATCCACATCAGCATCTCTCAACTATCAGTTCAAAATATACCGGGTAATAACAACAGTAATAGCAATGGTAATAATGTTAACAATAGCAAGAATAGTTTTATATTCCACAGTATATTTGTCTCATTGCTCACCAACCCTCGCAAAAACTATATGCAACAAATACTGTTTTACTATTATTTCCATTTTGTACATAAGAACCTGGAGCTCAGAAAAGTTAACCAATATTCTCAAGGTCCCAAAATCCTTAGCAGTGTCAATGAATTTTCTAGTCAGTGACCTGCCCAGGGGATTATACATATCCCAACTGCCTATCTGTCTTTAAGAAAAAAAAGTGGGAGGCATTACCAGTAGCTCCCCAACTCCATTGGGGATTTCCAATGAGGATGAAAATGTGACCAGAGATTGCTGACTGACATGACATCTGCTCAAGGCTCAAGGAATTTCTAGTGCCTGAGGGGTCATGCCGATCAGTTTATTTTTAAGGGAAGTAGGTTACTGCTCAACTTGCCAGAAGTGACTTCTAATATTTATGTCATACATCAATATGAGATAGCAGAATCAGAATTTATGATAATTCAAATGTGCACTAAATATAACTTTATTTTCCACAACTGCTCCCATCGTGCTCCAGCTTGCTCTAGCTCCATTTCTGCTGATGGCCATTGAGATAGAGTTGGGATAATGTTGGGGAGGAACACTTGATTCAGCCAAATAAAGGTAATAGCATCTCTTTCCATATTTAATGCTCTGTTAAGGTAAAGAACCAGTGTATTTCAGATTTAGAATCTTCATTATGGTGGTTCCTTTCCTCTTAAGGAGTCTCCCTGACCAAATCTTCTTCCCTCTTTATTGAAGTGAAGTTCATGACAAGGTGGGGAAGAGCCTCTGGTCCATGTGTCATCTTCTGGGTCTTTGTGGGCCTCACCCCACTTGTCATTGTTGTGGCTTTCATATGGGTACCCACCAACAATGTTGTAGACCTCTAGTCATGCCTCCATTCACAAGGCCCTGTACTCTGTGACCTCCTTTCCATGACTCCAGGCTGCTTCTAATCTATTCGTCCTCTCAGCTTCCAAATTCCTCTCCACTTCACACAGTCTGCAACTACTTGTGACTCTCCAGTGTGTGATGGTACAGGCCACAGGGAATAGAGACACTATTTTAGGCCCATCCATGGAAATATCTCTCCGTAACATTCACTTCTGAATCGAGCCCACGTAGTGGTGCCACATTGAACAAGGTACCATCACAAACCCAGGCTTCCCTCCACAGCTTACAGTCTCTCCAATCCAGACACTCTCTGACAGACCCAAACCTGTTTAGATGTTTAACCATACCCAACCCATGTTCAACCCTAAGAACAGGAAGAGCAAAGAAACTCTTATCTGGCCCTCCTCTTTTTTTCAGTCCCCCTCTTCTCCTAGTACCAGAAGGACTTCCTACTTACTTTCCCTTCTGGAAACAACTTTCCTTATGTCATAGCCTCCTTCTTACCAATCCCATGAGCTTCTTTTTACAGGTGAGTATCTTTTCCCTTTCTTGGCATAAAAAGCCTTACGATCTGGCCCTGATGGTAGAAGGACCTCAGAAAAAAAATTAATTACCAAGAGGCAAGTACATTAGGAATTATTTTTAAAATAGCCGTTTCTTATCCCTTTTCCCTCATTTTACCCAGAAAGCTGCTCCAAGGGCTCCTCCTTGGAGAAGCCTTCTCTTACCATCCACTGAATTGTGTCCCCCTCAATTCATAAGTTGAAGCCTGATGCCCAATGTGATGATATATGGCGATGGGGCCTTTGTGAGGTAATTAGGGATAGATGAGGTCATGAGGCTGGGGCCTTCATGATAGGATTAGTGCCTTTTAAAGAAAAGACACCAGAGAACTTGTTCTCTCTCCTCTTCTACTGTGTAAGGACACAGTGAGAAAAGGGCCCTCACCAGAACCGAATCACAGTGGTACCCTGATCTTGGACTTCCAGGCTCAGGAACTGTGAGAAATAAATGTCTGTTGTTTAAGTCAAAAAAATCTATTTTTTTACAATAGCAATGGTTAAGTGTGAAGCTCTTTCTCCAGGATTTAGAAGCCTGGCTCTAAATGCATAACCTTAGGCAAGTCACTTAACTATTCTATATTTGTCTTCTCATGTGTAAAAAACAGAGACAATACTAAGCTTGTTATGAGGATTAAGCATGACTGTGAAATAGCAGGTGTGGCACAACACAGGCACTGGTACACAATGAAGTGCCTAGGTAACATCAGAAATTAACAATGTTTCTTTGTCCCTTAGGTATTAAGGTATTCACTCAGGTTATTAAATTTCATATAAGAAATTCAACATAAACACTATTCACATTGTGAACAGCAGAAAAGGGACCCTAAACAAACAAAGAATACCCATTATTTTCATTTCCTACAACATAAAATTCTACCTCTGTGTTTTAGATCTCCTTGCAGGAGGTCATTGCTGAGCTGCCTGACTAACCTTAGATGGCAATGTTGCATTGGGTAGAATTCATTAAGACCTTGGAAAGTGGTAGATTCTGGCTTTCTGAGAAAGGGCGTAGTTCAAATCAACCCAACGAAATCTTAGGTGAAAATGTAGATTCTGTCACACACATGCACATTAAAACCAACCAGAAAAGATGTTTGCACATTTTAAATGATCTATTTAATACTATATATTTTATAGCATTGAAAATGTTTCTTTTTATACTTTAATAAATGCTATTATCTATAAATAGTTTTCTGTGTACAACTGTTAAGTGTTCAGTAATATCTGATTATTGTGGTTTAATTGTCAAAGTCACTTCTGAATGCACTAGAAGCATTTTGAAACCTGGCTAAAATCATTTATCTCATTGTTCAAATGCAGTTCAGTGAAACAAGCTAATACATTTCCTAGGCTCACAGTTATGCTCTCTAATTAAACTTTATTTAATCACAAAATGTTATCACATAACTGCCTTGAACCAAATGCAATTCTTTAGAAACTACCATTATGGAGAGATCTGGGGCACAAAAAATATTTTAATTTAGTGAGATACATATAATAACTTAAATTGGGATATGATAGTCCTTTGTTCATTGGTTCATTCATCCAAACTGTGGTTGAGAGAGCTCTTCAAAATAAGCCAGATTTGTAATTTCAACAACCCACACCAGAAAGCATAATTTTTCCATTTTCCTCTAAACCTAGCAGTCTAAATAATAAATATGTGTTTAACTTAACTAAATATCCAAATGATATTTCTAGGTTGCGTGGAATATAGCTGCTCTTATGAATATAAATTACTACCACCCCAGACACTATCAGAGTCTTATTTATAGGATTAATTTTCACCATCTGTGAAGAAAGGGCTTGCTAAGCAAACCTCAGACTAGTCCCTACGGAATTAAGAATGTGTGGAGCCTAAAGCAAGGAGACGCTATAGCGTTTAGAACCAGAGGCAGAACTGCTCCCCTGGAGGGTATCTGTCTTCATAATTAACACAGTCTACTTCTTTGGTTTTGCAGAGTCTACATTTGAGGAAATATGAACAATATGCTAAGAAAAATGTTTTGAAATTTTGGGGGTAATTCTTTCAAAACGAAGGAGAGGACCAGAAAAAACTTTACTGCCCCTCCTTGAGTCATAGCAACTCCCCCTGCCACTGGGACATAAGGATACTGTCCCAGTGCAGCAAATAAATACAGGGAAGAATCTGACTGATACTACCTCCAAAATGTCCCTCTTACTTTATTTTAAATTTTCATCTTATTTCCATAATCAGGAGGAATTCTGAATTTCCTTTCCCTGTTTTGGTAATAAATTTGTTTGGTTTGGTATGAGAGAAGAGTAACTAGTGCTATTCCCTTTAAAAATTACAAAATCTCTCTTCCAACTCTCTTCTCTTCCTCATCCTTTCCCAAACTTAAAATTTTTCATTTCCAAATAAAACTCCATTAATTTTCATTATAGACACAAACATTAGAGCACCCAATAAGCACAACCTTGCAGTGACATGAAAAATAGCAAAGAAACGACAAGGAAAGCATGGGAAAAGGAGGTGAGAGAAATAAACTCCCTTAATTTTGTTCAAAGGGATCAGCTGAACATAAGCATGTTTTTATGGCTCCCTTCCTATTAACTTCTCCTCAACAGTCCCACTCCCCTTCCTGAGATAGGCTGGGACCTGGGCCCCTTGGCTGCAGTGCTTGCACCTGAACAAATGTCTCCTAGAGCAACAAAGAAACTATAAGGGACTAAAAATAACTGCGTGCATGTGCAGTTGGGGCAAATCCAGGACAACAAGATACAAAAAAACCAAAAAACCCAACTACCATTTCTGAAGAGCCAGGAGCAAAAACAGGGCGTCAGGAGCAAAAGCAGGGTACTGCGCATGCCCCCTGCACTCAACACCACCAAAGGGGTGGGCAAAACACCTAAGCCACCCTCAGGCCAGACCCCATGGACACACCCCTACCCTCACCCCATATAAGGAACCAGCTTGCCCCCTCCCCCAGTAAAGCCTTGCCTGAATTTCTTAACTGGCCTCTTATCAATTTCTACTGATTGGGGAAAGCCAAGAACCCTGGTTGGTATCAGATTCACAGCTAAACCCACTCCTGGTTGCAATTAAATCAGATTTTTAAAGCTTTCTTCCATTAGGGGAATGGGGCATGTGTGTGCCCATATACGTGTGTGTGTGTGTGTGTGTGTGTGTGTGTGTGTGTGTGTGTGTGTGTGTGTGTGTGTGTGTGTGTGTGTG